>NC_088361.1:34950577-34978077 GCF_034508935.2 Berghia stephanieae
AATACTCAGTCCTAAATTGACCAAGATCTGAACAAGTGTTTATGAAGGTGCCAGACAAAGCAAGAAAGAAAAGGATAAGAAAAATAAAACATCCCAAAATCAGTCTACCTCGACTGGGGATCGAACCTCAGACCTTCAGATTATCTAAATTGACCGTTGACTTTAATGTGTGCATACACAATTCTAGCAATTCCACAACAAATAACGATGACGTAATTTTAAACCTCTCTTGATACTCTCAAGTAATAATAATTTATCTATTTTTAAAAATAGGTTTGGGGGTCAATATTGTTCCGTAATGCCAATGTTGAATTTTAATCAAAGGGCACAGATTTACAGGCAAATCTAAAAATGATAAGATTTTATTTTACAGATATACGAGAAACTAGTCAACCATTCTTAAATTAAGAATAATTTTATTACCCGTTGACTCAAAAAAGTTTCGTCTCGATCTATATTTATTTCCTCAAAACATTAGTATAACAAATATAATAGATGACTGACTATTCGTCATAGCCTTTGTTTCCCCGCAAATATTGCGGGTTCTCCACTAGTCTAGTCTTTTTTTAAAAACAAGTAACTCATGTATCATCGCAGTGCAGGGCAGCAAAGTGATCAAGAGAAGCAAATTTTCTGGCTCAAGAAAAAAAATGTGCTTACAATGTGTGGACCAAATACAGGATTCCTAGTGCGTATGCAGTGTCCATCCTGTCCCCACTAGGTCAATCCCATAATAGCTTTTTAAATTAATATTAACACTAAGATTGCAAATATCTCAAACAAATTGAGAATTTCCAAATTTTAATTACTCTATGGATCCGACACTTGCGGGTCAACAAAAAGTATCATCAAAATTATCATCTTATTTGAATATAGACTTCTGCGTACAATTGTGTGTCTTAAGTAGACGAGTATGAATATATCGTGTAGAAAGCAGCCTGCTAGAAAAGTTGGGATGGAATAGTCACTCACTGGGAAAATTTGCATGCAACATCAGAGTAAAGGCTCTCTCTTGGATTCCCAGAGGAGGAAAAAGATCAGGTAGACCAAGAAATTTCTGGCAATTGAGCACATTGTAGGAAGATAGGAGACTTACGACAAGTACTGGAGAAGGCGTTCAAGGAAAATGTCACCATAGACTATAATATAGAGTAATATAGAATAACCATATTATGGACTATGAAAGACAAGTGGATTTTCGGTGGGGATTTAAGATTTATGCACTGATGCTTTTTGGATTTCTGGATATGTTCATAATCGACTCATGAGGTTGCGAAGTGAACAATGTTTGGATGTCATATCCCAAGAGTGCTATAAATATTCTAATCTTTCCCTGAAATGATTCCAATATAATTTCTATTTGAAAGACGTTTTAAAAAACATTAGATGATACCAGTAGTCGTCTGTCATTTTCATGTCAAATTTAACTCTTGGCAATTTGATGTCACAATTTGTTTTGTAAAATTGAAATCACTAAATGCGTGTTACAATTTATGGCTCGAGATCCCATCCTCATGCAGTCTGTTTCATAAATAAATGTAGCATTGCAAATTGGAACTGATAAGGTGACTTTACAAATGATGACATATACCTACATAGAAATGGCCCAGCTAACAAGACAGCCCCAGAAGTCTTTCTGACATGGGACTTCCTTCCGAGTAAGAGAATTGTGTACTACTTAACTAAATTCTTCGATTATTTTAGATTACTTTTTCCATTATTGCTCTCATGGACAGTATGTGTTCATTGACAAGTCATGCTAAGCAGTGA
Organism: Berghia stephanieae; assembly: GCF_034508935.2. Taxonomy (NCBI): domain Eukaryota; kingdom Metazoa; phylum Mollusca; class Gastropoda; order Nudibranchia; family Aeolidiidae; genus Berghia; species Berghia stephanieae. Next base: position 34,952,348 of record NC_088361.1, read on the forward strand.
AATGCTATCTTTAAGTTATTCAACTCCATCATAACCAGCATGATGAATAATCATCTTTTTATACTAATAGACGGACACATTCAGACAAAGCGTTTGCATTCATTATGCAGAACATTGCAAAAAGATCTTCGAGTCAACCTCGTCAGGGAAAATCACAGGGCTAACTGTTAGAGACATTCCAGACGAGAGAGACAGAGAGAGAGAGAGAGAGAGATAGAGAGAGAGAGAGAGAGAGAGAGGTTTAGTTGATAACATTATTCCTAAGCAAGGGATAACAATGTTTAAGAAAAGAAGGAAAGAAGACCTCTTGAAATCACTTTTCCACTTCAATTCCATATCATAGCAAGTTTCCATTTGTTAGGCTTTGCATTGCGTTAGCTAGCTTGCAGCATCATCCGTTGCGTCATACCAGGTACTCAATTACACCTTAGTTGAGTGACTCAATGTGTGTCAATTTTATTCCTGAAGCATAAAATTATGAATGCAGTATAAACATAATACCACCCCTGTTCTCGCTCTGAAAACTATACAACCAATTTTCACGACGTGCTTTCGAACATTCTGCTTCCTTTGTATGGAACGCTCTTTCAGCAGACACCAGACACCGTAATTCTCTGTCCTCCTTTAACGCCTCCTGGAAGACAGAGTACATCCTTCCAGTTTTCTGTGAGTGATTTTATTTATTTTATTGAATGATATATGTGATCGCATGTGTATATATCTTTAAGCGCTTCCGAGCACTGTTGGTGGAAGGGGGCGCTACAGAAATTATTATTATTACTATTATTATTATTATTACTATTATTATTATTATTATTATTATTATTATTATTATTATTATTATTATTATTATTATTATTATTATTATTATTATCATTATCGTTATTATTATTATTATTATTATTTTTATTATTATTATTATTATTATTATTATTATTATTATTATCTTATTATTATTATTATTATTATTATTATTATTATTATTATTATTATTATTATTATTATTATTATTATTACTACAACAAATATAAGGTCTTATATAACTTACAATTTCCGTGCAATCTTTTCTCTAGATTCTTTCTTGCAACAGCCTTCAGGCCGACATCGAGGTCTCTAAAGTAAGTCTCAGCATCAACAGAGGATGGTTGGTTTTCCTCTTCTACCTGCTGTCTTTCTGATGACGTGGCCTCGGCTGCTGATGTTTCTTCTGCTTTTGTTGCATCACTAGCAACATCTACTATTTCTGGGAACGACACAGCGGAGTTCAAAGCTTCTTCGGTTTCTTCACCTCTAGCATCATTCTCTTCAAATTCCTCCTCCTCCTCCTCTTCCTCCTCCTCCTCCTCCTCCTCCTCCTCCTCCTCCTCCTCCTCTTCCTCCTCCTCCTCCTCCTCCTCCTCCTCCTCCTTTTCCTCCTCTGATTCTCTAAGCTGTTGTCGTTTTTGTTCTTCATATTGAGTCAGTTGCGAGTTTGATTGGTATAACGGCATTTTCTCCTTTCTCTGAGTTTCTTTCTCATCGGCTTCGCTGATATCGGAGTAATTCTCTATGTTTAGCCTTCCATCGTTTTGATATTGAAAGGATGCATCTTTCTCACGTAGGAAAACGTCATTACACAAACTTTCAAAAGTGGTGGCTATCTTATGACTAATGTCAAATAATTGCACTGATAGTTGGTTGGTTGCATCTTTCCAAGCACTTTGATAATTCATATAACCCGGTTGTACAAGTAGCTGGTGTGGTGGATAAGAATTTGCATAGCCTTCTTGTTGAAAATGTGGTGTCGGTGCTGTCTCGTTTGAGTTGTACCCCGTATACTGCAGGATATCGTTTTGATCCGGCGATTGTGTTGATAAATACGGAATTGAAATAAAATTATCATCATCTTCATGTTGGCCCTCGGTCTCTAACGTATTTTTTCGATTCACCTCAACGTTGGAGTATTCTTTTGTTGGGTAATCGTTTTGAAAATTTTCCTGATGGTCTTGATGAATCAGTTGCTCATTACTCTCGGGGTTTTCATGCGCTGTTTCAGTACAATTTTTCTCATTTTCTAATTCTCTGAAACTATTATCGACGCCCTCGTCTTTTGGCTTGCATGCATCACTTTCTTTACCCAAAATTTGCTGATACGTTTGGTTACCCATATCTCCACTATCAATGGTAACTTCGCCAGTTGTCACTGACCTCTGGTTGACATCAATTTCTTTGGACTGGAACGGACTGCGTTTGTCATACAAACGTTGATCTGAGTCAATCGTATTGGCATCGTCTTCTTTGTATGTGCAGGTGTCGATACGTTGGTCTAAAATCTGCCGGCACGTTCGGTTACAAACATCCTCAGTGTTCCTGTTTGTTTCATCAAGTGCTGTCTTTATAATAATATCGCTATCAATTTCCTTTCCCTTTTCATTTCCAATTTGGGATATTTGTAGATCCTTGCTTTGTGTTACAAATTCTGAAGAAATGTTACCACCATATTCCTGATATTGTGAGCTACGGCTTGTAATGTCAGGAACTTGAGGTTGAGACTCGTTCGCTATTCCGGAGTTTGGGCACTTTGTGACTGTGTTTTCAAGTGTATGGTTATCGAGCTCATGCATTTCTTCGATAACTAATTCGTCTGATATGATAGACCTTGTCTCTTGTTGTCTTTCTGAATATTTTTCGACGAAACCATTAGACTTTATAAACACTTTCTCTGCCTGGTTATTTGATATCTCCGCCAGAGTCATTCGTTCATCAGTTTTCAAGTCGGATTCTAACACAGAATCCACAACATCAAAAGGTGACTTTCGCACTTTTATAAGTTCTTTTATCGTTTCTAGTTTGCTGTTGACACAAGCCACCGTTTCCTGAAACAAAAAAACGAACATTTAAGACGTCTTTTAAAGCAGCAATTTTCAGCTGACTTAAAATAATACAACAGAAAACGATTATAACAAACACGCTTAGAAGGAATTGACAGAATAAAGAAGGCGTGTCAATGCCCTGAAGTTTTGTTCTCGTTACTTCAAAAAATGATAACGTATAAAGTGAACAAACAATCATGGACTGATTGTGTTGATAATGCTATGAATATGCCCACAACGATTTATTTTTCATTGTTTAAAAATGCTTTTTTTGGTTTTTGACTGTATATAAAACCGGCCCCTTAAAAGCCCCTTGCTTTCCAAAAGCGGCAGCACCACCCTACAATTCGCACAATGCATAGAATTTGATGAGTCACATCCAATACGTATTGTCGTTTATGAGGTTTGTCACGGTACAATAGACATTCACTAAGGAACACTTCAAGTCATGCATCCATTTATTGATGTTGTTAATGCTTAATGATGAGAATGTCAGAAAACATATTAGTCTGTGTCTAGTTGAAGAATGGTACATTGTTTTACCCATTTTTATAATGGTTTTATTCGCATAAGTAAATTTTTTAATGGTCTGACAAATTGTTATTGATTTTTTTTTTAATTTGAGCGAGCAAAATTGGGAAATTATCTTGGTAAGTAAATTTGGAAATAGCTGTTTTGTGTTACAAAGCAGTTTTCAACCACTCCGCTTTCATTTACTCCCTACTTGCTCTAGAACATTCAGATCTACTGATTCTCTTTTCTGTCCCCCGTAAAAAATTCAGCCTTTTCCAATTTGATCCTTTTACCTGGAAATCCGTCCGTGAACCTGTAAATCTGATAGCTTTGTCACCTTGAAGAAACACCTCAAAACTTTTCTTTTTGATAAATACCTTTTGTGAATAACTATCAATTGATGCCATTATCTCTTGTTCATCTTAAACTGCCATTTCCTTATGTCCTTGGGTATGTATGTATGTATGTATGTATGTATGTATGTATGTATGTATGTATGTATGTATGTATGTATGTATGTATGTATGTATGTATGTATGTTGGTATGTATGCATGTATGTATGTATGCATGTATGTATGTATGTATGTATGTATGTATGTATGTATGTATGTCTGTATGTATGTATGTATGTATGTATGTATGTATGTATGTATGTATGTATGTATGGGGGTCCCGATAGCACAGTTGATAGAGCACTCGTTTCACAAGCAAAGGGACCGAGATCGATCCCGGGTGCAGTCCAGATTTTTTTCTGACTCCCTGTCCACCCAACAGTGATTGGGTAGCTGGGTCTGTTAGATCTACCAGACGTACTTTGCGAGAGACTAGTGTCCTATCCAAAGGGTAGCAAGCAATTGCTAATTTCCGTTTCACGCTACAGAAACTGGTAGCTCCGAAGGACTACATACTATGTATGTATGAATGTGTGTGTGTGTGTGTGTGTGTGTGTGTGTGCGTATGTTTGTGTGTGTAATTAATGTATGGGAGCAGATGTGTGTAAGTGTTTGAGAATATTTTACTAAGCTGTATAACCTCATGCAATTGATGTAAAGGGCTTTGAGGCCTTGGCATAGGCGCTATAGAAATGTTCTTTCGCTTCTTCTTTAATCTTCTATTATTATCATTATTATCACAATTACCATTATTATTATTATTATTATTATTATTATTATTATTATTATTATTATTATTATTATTATTATTATTATTATTATTATTTTATTATTATTATTATTATTATTATTATTATTATTATTATTATTATTATTATTATTATTATTATTAAGTTGATGGTGCTCACGCGCGCGAGTATCTTTGTTTGTTTGGGGGGGGGAGGTGTTTGTTTTTTGTTTGTTGTTTTTGTTGTTGTTGTTGTTTTGTTGTTGTTTTTGTGTTATAGAGCAGAGATGGGTAAAGCATTGGATATAAAGAATGTGGGCGAAAGTAAAAAGTCCGATAGGCGGGTATTGCAGTTAATATGAAAGTGAGGGTGGTTGACTGAAATATAAACCTCTGAAAAATCGAACTTTGTTCTCCCTGGACTTGTATAACCGTGCGGCTTTTTAAAAAACACAAACTAAACTATTGTCTTTTAAAAAAGGCATTAACTACTCTTTAAAACATTATGACTAATAAATAAGCGTTATTACATATGTGCTTCAATGCAGTTAAAACCCTGGTGCCGAAAAGAAATCTGAGTGTAGAATCATAGACATGAGTCGTCAAAAATGTTAATATATTTTGAGCTTAAACGCGGGCAAGAGAGGAAGGGGACAGGCTGGAAACAGCTGGAGTTTATCAACCATGGGGGTAATCAAGGGACATGGAACTACCTGGAAAGAGCTCAAACTCAAAATGCTCTTTGCCATTATGACATATTTTTTGTCTTTGTTTTTTAATCTTTGTATTCTTTCATGTCTATTTGTAAACATCTGTAGCTTGGTGATTTCTTGTTTCAATTTTTTTCATAGAGTAGAGATATAGTCTGAGTGGTATAATCGGTGCCAGAGGTAAGCTCTATCTCTTCAGTAAACGAATAATGATTGAACAATAGGACGGCTTACTTGTGGTAATCTATGTCGACTTCGCCTCTGACAGCGTTGATCTCTGTTGGCCATTTCCGAATAGTTAGCAGATAATCGGAATACTTATAGATAATCAATGATTACGGCAAATGGCATAAAGGAAAAGGTACAATCGTAAAGACACCAAAATTAAACGGTTGGTTGCGATATGAGAAAAGAGCCTTCTATATTCAACTAGAAACTTTTTAAATACTGGACTTTAATGCATTTAGTAACATGAGCAAACATATATTAACAATAGACGAAAAAATGTGGACTTTATCAAAGGGATAAACTTAGTTTATTTAATGATCTAAAATTGAAGTATTATTTCTAATATAAAAAGCTTTGCGTAAAGATATAATGTAATAGCATACAATGAAAATAAATCTGAACCCTAACAAGAGCCTAATTGATGGGAAATGAATATATGTTTCTGCTGTATAAACCGCAGATGTCGTCCAACTAACTTTTTGAAAAAAAAAGAAACTTTGAGAATATTATAATCTAACATACCTGTATATTTTTCAATGAATTTTGCTGTTGACATACTCCATCCAAAGAGTGAAGCAGCTTTTTCACATTTGCTGAAATCTCATTCATCAGAGATTCACTTCTGTCCTGATCTGGAACCTTGAAAACGAATTTATAAATATTTTAACGCTTAAACGGTGATACTGATATACTTTTCAATTATAATATATTTTATTCTTTATCTTATCGTAGCTAGAGACTTAGCAGTCAATGTAGCGAAAGTCGCCCCCTTTTTAGTGCTCCCTTAATAGAAACATTAAAATCTGATGTCGATATCTAGAGATGGAAATTAATCCCACCAATAAAGGATAATCTTTAATTTAAATCATTAAATTGTTTACTTCATTACAATGTATTTTATATTAATCAAAGTAAATACCAAACTGCACGAACTTGTGAACTGTTCGAAATAATCTATAAAAATGGATAAATACTAGCGTCAAGAAAGAACAAATACTAAACAATAAAATGTAGCATTTGGTTGGCTTTATAAGCTCTTATATTTTGTACACCAAATGCACTTTATATAGATACAGACTTGAAACATTTTTTTAATTTGAAACTGTTTTTAAAATGTATCTTAGGATACCAAATCATTCGTCTTCAAGAAATCTTTTAAGTAATAATCAAAACAGATTGGTGTAAAAACTACAGTTACATATGTGTAAAGTTATTTACCCAAAGGTTTTGTGAAATGTATCAACTTGTTTCTAATTAATAAAGGTAGATCTAGAAATATTATTTGAAAGCAATCTTATATACAATGAAATATTGGTAAATTTTTCTTACCATTCCTTTTGTGGGTGAACTCGACACTGGATATGTTTGAAGTAATGATAGATAATCTTCAGCAGCCGCAGTGTCGTCAGCCTGAAAGTTGGCGTTTTCGGTAAGCTCTTGTCTCTTTTGTTTGTCATGAGAAGCCTGAAAATTGACGTTTTCGGAAAGTTCTTGACTCTCTTGCTTGTCCTGAGAAGTCTGAAAATTGACGTTTTCGGAACGTTCTTGTTTTTCCTTTTTGATATGAGAAGTCTGAGAATTGGCGTTTGTTATATGTTCTTGGTTCTCATGCTTGATATCTGACGTCTGGAAACTGGTGACTATCTTTTGGCTCTTTTGCTTGTCCTCAGAAGTCTGAGAATTGGTATTCGCAGATTGATTTTGGTTCTCTTGTTTGTCCTCAGACGTCTGAGAATTGGTGTTTGCAGCAAGGTTTTGACTGTTACATGGCTTCTGAGTATTTGAGTTTTTGACAACTGTCTGTTTCTCTTGGTTGTCTTTAGAAGACTGAGTTTTGTTGTTTGCAGAATGTTTCTGTTTCTCTTGTTTGTCATGAGACACATGTACATAAGCGCTGCCAGTAAGTTTTCGTTTTTCATGATTGTCAAAGGTGATCAGAACACTGATATCTGTGACAAATTTGGGTTCTTCATAGTTGTTCTGAGGTGTTGGAACATTGGTTTTTAAAGGATTCAGTTTGTCTTGATCGTCTTGAGACGGCTTAGCATTGGTACTTTGAGTAATTTTCTGTTCTTCTTTGTTGTTCTCAGACGTCTGATTAGATGTGTTTGCAGAAATTTCCTGTTTTTCTTGATTGACCTTAGACGTCGGAACATTGTTACTTAAAGCAAGCTTTGATCCATCTCTGCTGTCCTTAAAAGTCTGAGAATTTGAGCTAGCGGCATCTTTTTGTTTTTCTTGAGTGTCCTCTAAGGTCTGATAAGTCGTATTTCTAACAAGGTTTTTCTCTGCAGTTCTCTTGTGTGTCTGAGCATCTGTGTCTTTTGACTTCTGCGTACAGGCGCTTGCAAGGTTTTTTTGTTTCTGGTCGTTGTCCTCAGACGTCAGGGCATTGGTGCTAAGATTTTGTTTCTTTTGGTCGTCATTGGACATCTGAGTATTGCTGTTTGCAGAGACTTTTTGTTTTTCTAGGTGGTCCACAGACGTTTGAAGAATGTTGTTTACAGCAAGTTGTTTACCCTGATCGTTGGTGTCCTCTATGAATCTATGTTTTTGTTCGTTATCCCTTGAAGCCGGGGAAGTAAACTTGGCTGCAATTTTTCGTTTCTCTGAGTTTTGTACCTCTTGGCTAAGTTCGGTCTTTTGTTCATCGCATGTGCCAGAAGGACTCTGTTTTCCTTGGCTGGTTTCAGTCTTTAATGAATCAATATTGCGATCAAAATTTTGTTTCTCTTGACTGTATTCAGTCTTGGGCACATCGGATTTGCTAGATGAGTTTTCTTTACCTTGGCTGATGTCAGTATTTGGTGACGCAACTTTTCTAGAAGGACCTTGTTCCTCGCGGCTGTCTTTGGGACTTTGTGAATCTGATTTGAGAGCAGAGTCTTGTGTCGCTTGATTGTTTTCAGACTTTGGTACATCTGGTTTGCTACGAGAATGTTGTTTTCCGTCGCTGATCTTAGTCTTTGGTGCATTTACACTGGGAGCAGAGCTTTGTTTCCCTTGGATTTCCTCAGTTTGTTGTGCTCCTAATTTATGAACAGAGTTTTCTGTCCCTTGGGTACGTACATCGGATTTGCCAGAAGAGCTTTGTTTTTGTTGAGTGATTTCAGCCATTGTCACATCTACATTTTGAGCAGGACTTTGTGTCAATTGGCTGATTTCTTCAGCCTTCAGAATATCGGATTGGCCAGAAGAGCTGTGTTTTCCTTGGCTGGTTTCAGTCTTAAATGAATCAATCTTGAAATCAACATGTTTCTCTTGACTATATTCAGTCTTTGGCACATCGGGTTTGCTAGATGAGGTTTCTTTACCTTGGCTGATATCAGTATTTGGTGAGGCAACTTTACTAGAAGGACTTTGTTCCTCGCGGCTGTCTTTTGGACTTTGTGAATCTGATTTGAGAGAAGAGTCTTGTGTCGCTTGATTGTTTTCAGACTTTGGTACATCTGGTTTGCTACGAGAATGTTGTTTTCCGTCGCTGATCTTAGTCTTTAGTGCATTTACACTGGGAGCAGAGCTTTGTTTCCCTTGGATTTCCTCAGTTTGTTGTGCTCCTAATTTATGAACAGAGTTTTCTGTCCCTTGGGTACGTACATCGGATTTGCCAGAAGAGCTTTGTATTTGTTGGGTGATTTCAGCCATTGTCACATCTACATTTTGAGCAGGACTTTGTGTCAATTGGCTGATTTCTTCAGCCTTCAGAGTATCGGATTGGCCAGAAGAGCTGTGTTTTCCTTGGCTGGTTTCAGTCTTAAATAAATCAATCTTGAAATCAACATGTTTCTCTTGACTATATTCAGTCTTTGGCACATCGGATTTGCTAGATGAGGTTTCTTTACCTTGGCTGATGTCAGTATTTGGTGACGCAACTTTTCTAGAAGCACTTTGTTCCTCGCGGCTGTCTTTGGGACTTTGTGAATCTGATTTGAGAGCAGAGTCTTGTGTCGCTTGACTGTTTTCAGACTTTGGTACATCTGGTTTGCAACGAGAATGTTGTTTTCCGTCGCTGATCTTAGTCTTTGGTGCATTTACACTGGGAGCAGAGCTCAGTTTCCCTTGGATTTCCTCAGTTTGTTGTGCTCCTAATTTATGAACAGAGTTTTCTGTCCCTTGGGTACGTACATCGGATTTGCCAGAAGAGCTTTGTTTTTGTTGGGTGATTTCAGCCATTGTCACATCTACATTTTGACCAGGACTTTGTGTCAATTGGCTGATTTCTTCAGCCTTCAGAATATCGGATTGGCCAGAAGAGCTGTGTTTTCCTTGGCTGGTTTCAGTCTTAAATGAATCAATCTTGAAATCAACATGTTTCTCTTGACTGTATTCAGTCTTTGGCACATCGGGTTTGCTAGATGAGGTTTCGTTACCTTGGCTGATATCAGTATTTGGTGAGGCAACTTTACTAGAAGGACTTTGTTCCTCGCGGCTGTCTTTTGGACTTTGTGAATCTGATTTGAGAGCAGAGTCTTGTGTAGCTTGATTGTTTTCAGACTTTGGTACATCTGGTTTGCTACGAGAATGTTGTTTTCCGTCGCTGATCTTAGTCTTTGGTGCATTTACACTGGGAGCAGAGCTTTGTTTCCCTTGGATTTCCTCAGTTTGTTGTGCTCCTAATTTATGAACAGAGTTTTCTGTCCCTTGGGTACGTACATCGGATTTACCAGAAGAGCTTTGTTTTTGTTGAGTGATTTCAGCCATTGTCACATCTACATTTTGAGCAGGACTTTGTGTCAATTGGCTGATTTCTTCAGCCTTCAGAATATCGGATTGGCCAGAAGAGCTGTGTTTTCCTTGGCTGGTTTCAGTCTTAAATGAATCAATCTTGAAATCAACATGTTTCTCTTGACTATATTCAGTCTTTGGCACATCGGGTTTGCTAGATGAGGTTTCTTTACCTTGGCTGATATCAGTATTTGTGGAGGCAACTTTACTAGAAGGACTTTGTTCCTCGCGGCTGTCTTTTGGACTTTGTGAATCTGATTTGAGAGAAGAGTCTTGTGTCGCTTGATTGTTTTCAGACTTTGGTACATCTGGTTTGCTACGAGAATGTTGTTTTCCGTCGCTGATCTTAGTCTTTAGTGCATTTACACTGGGAGCAGAGCTTTGTTTCCCTTGGATTTCCTCAGTTTGTTGTGCTCCTAATTTATGAACAGAGTTTTCTGTCCCTTGGTACGTACATCGGATTTACCAGAAGAGCTTTGTTTTTGTTGAGTGATTTCAGCCATTGTCACATCTACATTTTGAGCAGGACTTTGTGTCAATTGGCTGATTTCTTCAGCCTTCAGAATATCGGATTGGCCAGAAGAGCTGTGTTTTCCTTGGCTGGTTTCAGTCTTAAATGAATCAATCTTGAAATCAACATGTTTCTCTTGACTATATTCAGTCTTTGGCACATCGGGTTTGCTAGATGAGGTTTCTTTACCTTGGCTGATATCAGTATTTGGTGAGGCAACTTTACTAGAAGGACTTTGTTCCTCGCGGCTGTCTTTTGGACTTTGTGAATCTGATTTGAGAGAAGAGTCTTGTGTCGCTTGATTGTTTTCAGACTTTGGTACATCTGGTTTGCTACGAGAATGTTGTTTTCCGTCGCTGATCTTAGTCTTTAGTGCATTTACACTGGGAGCAGAGCTTTGTTTCCCTTGGATTTCCTCAGTTTGTTGTGCTCCTAATTTATGAACAGAGTTTTCTGTCCCTTGGGTACGTACATCGAATTTGCCAGAAGAGCTTTGTATTTGTTGGGTGATTTCAGCCATTGTCACATCTACATTTTGAGCAGGACTTTGTGTCAATTGGCTGATTTCTTCAGCCTTCAGAGTATCGGATTGGCCAGAAGAGCTGTGTTTTCCTTGGCTGGTTTCAGTCTTAAATAAATCAATCTTGAAATCAACATGTTTCTCTTGACTATATTCAGTCTTTGGCACATCGGATTTGCTAGATGAGGTTTCTTTACCTTGGCTGATGTCAGTATTTGGTGACGCAACTTTTCTAGAAGCACTTTGTTCCTCGCGGCTGTCTTTGGGACTTTGTGAATCTGATTTGAGAGCAGAGTCTTGTGTCGCTTGACTGTTTTCAGACTTTGGTACATCTGGTTTGCAACGAGAATGTTGTTTTCCGTCGCTGATCTTAGTCTTTGGTGCATTTACACTGGGAGCAGAGCTCAGTTTCCCTTGGATTTCCTCAGTTTGTTGTGCTCCTAATTTATGAACAGAGTTTTCTGTCCCTTGGGTACGTACATCGGATTTGCCAGAAGAGCTTTGTTTTTGTTGGGTGATTTCAGCCATTGTCACATCTACATTTTGACCAGGACTTTGTGTCAATTGGCTGATTTCTTCAGCCTTCAGAATATCGGATTGGCCAGAAGAGCTGTGTTTTCCTTGGCTGGTTTCAGTTTTAAATGAATCAATCTTGAAATCAACATGTTTCTCTTGACTGTATTCAGTCTTTGGCACATCGGGTTTGCTAGATGAGGTTTCGTTACCTTGGCTGATATCAGTATTTGGTGAGGCAACTTTACTAGAAGGACTTTGTTCCTCGCGGCTGTCTTTTGGACTTTGTGAATCTGATTTGAGAGCAGAGTCTTGTGTCGCTTGATTGTTTTCAGACTTTGGTACATCTGGTTTGCTACGAGAATGTTGTTTTCCGTCGCTGATCTTAGTCTTTGGTGCATTTACACTGGGAGCAGAGCTTTGTTTCCCTTGGATTTCCTCAGTTTGTTGTGCTCCTAATTTATGAACAGAGTTTTCTGTCCCTTGGGTACGTACATCGGATTTACCAGAAGAGCTTTGTTTTTGTTGAGTGATTTCAGCCATTGTCACATCTACATTTTGAGCAGGACTTTGTGTCAATTGGCTGATTTCTTCAGCCTTCAGAATATCGGATTGGCCAGAAGAGCTGTGTTTTCCTTGGCTGGTTTCAGTCTTAAATGAATCAATCTTGAAATCAACATGTTTCTCTTGACTGTATTCAGTCTTTGGCACATCGGGTTTGCTAGATGAGGTTTCTTTACCTTGGCTGATATCAGTATTTGGTGAGGCAACTTTACTAGAAGGACTTTGTTCCTCGCGGCTGTCTTTTGGACTTTGTGAATCTGATTTGAGAGCAGAGTCTTGTGTCGCTTGATTGTTTTCAGACTTTGGTACATCTGGTTTGCTACGAGAATGTTGTTTTCCGTCGCTGATCTTAGTCTTTGGTGCATTTACACTGGGAGCAGAGCTTTGTTTCCCTTGGATTTCCTCAGTTTGTTGTGCTCCTAATTTATGAACAGAGTTTTCTGTCCCTTGGGTACGTACATCGGATTTACCAGAAGAGCTTTGTTTTTGTTGAGTGATTTCAGCCATTGTCACATCTACATTTTGAGCAGGACTTTGTGTCAATTGGCTGATTTCTTCAGCCTTCAGAATATCGGATTGGCCAGAAGAGCTGTGTTTTCCTTGGCTGGTTTCAGTCTTAAATGAATCAATCTTGAAATCAACATGTTTCTCTTGACTGTATTCAGTCTTTGGCACATCGGGTTTGCTAGATGAGGTTTCTTTACCTTGGCTGATATCAGTATTTGGTGACGCAACTTTACTAGAAGGACTTTGTTCCTCGCGGCTGTCTTTTGGACTTTGTGAATCTGATTTGAGAGCAGAGTCTTGTGTCGCTTGATTGTTTTCAGACTTTGGTACATCTGGTTTGCTACGAGAATGTTGTTTTCCGTCGCTGATCTTACTCTTTGGTGCATTTACACTGGGAGCAGAGCTTTGTTTCCCTTGGATTTCCTCAGTTTGTTGTGCTCCTAATTTATGAACAGAGTTTTCTGTCCCTTGGGTACGTACATCGGATTTGCCAGAAGAGCTTTGTTTTTCTTGGGTGATTTCAGCCATCGGTACATCTACTTTTCGAGCAGGACTTTGTGTCTGGCTAAATTCTGTCTTCAGTACATCGGATTTGTCAGAAGACCTTTGTTTTCCTTGGTTGATTTCAGTCTCTGTTGCATAAACATTGCTAGCAGGGCTTTGTTTCCTTTGGCTGTCTTTAGTATTTGATACATACACCTTGCGAGAAGAGTATTGTGTCCCATGGGTGCTTTCAGTCCTTAGCTCATTGTTTTGGCCATCAGGATTTTGCTCTCCTCGATCATTGGTTGATTTTCTATTTTTATCGACGGACTCTTTTTTTCTGGTAGAGTCTTTTGTGATTTTACCAGCAGCATCGTTTTGTTTTCTTTGATTGGAATCAGATTCGGGTTTATGGGTTTCAACTGCTGGGTTATGGCTATCGTATTCAGTGGTTGATGTATATTCTCTACCAAGGCTTGTATCGGAATCATTTTGAGAAGAACTACTTGATCTTTTTGGGTAATTGGTAGCATTATCTGTTCCACTGCCAGTCTTCGAGTTATACCGCTGTGACCTGTGATATCTCTGGTGTGTTTGAGGTCCATAAGATCGTGAAAAGTAGTCGCCGAAGTCAGAACCTGGTAAAAGACACATGACAAATAATCTTGGCAATACAGTCTAATCAAGTTAACAAGCTCGTCATTGTGTGAGCAATGAAAGCAATCTATATCATATTCAACCTTGGTCCCAATCTAGTCGTGTATCTTTTGTTTTGTCGCAGCGTGTCTATTAGATCTTTCTTAGGAAAATAAATAAGCCGCTTTGTTTGTTCTCTCAATTTGATCGTATGGACATGTTTGTTTAACTCTCTCCTTACTGATCAGTTTAAAGATTTTTACTGGAATGTTTTACTAACACATAAAATAAATTTAAAACTTATATTTAGAAGGGATAAAACATGCAATACACTAGACTCATGCATAATTTTGTTGACCAGAACAATCGTTACAAAATTGTATTAAGTAGGTGATTTATAAACGAAATCTGAATAAGAAAACTTGTTTGTATCTTATTAAACGTGACGTAATTTCCCACAGTTGGTAAGGAGAGGGTTAAAGAATAAAATCTGGTCAAGCACAAATGGAAGAAAATGGATTATCTTATAAACCCAGTAATACAAAAATAATACAAAATATTTTTTATGACTTATGCCAGATGACAGACTGCTCATAAGGGTAAATGACATGTAGGTCTTCTTTTATCGTAGCAAATATAAGTTGTTTTACTGTTGCCGTTTAACACTTCTAAAAATTCTCATATCAGACCCTGCAGTCTCTTGAAATTTTATGATAACAACATAGAACATTCAAACAAATTTCGAGGTTGATGGGTGACAGTGATCTTTAAACACTGGCACCGGCAATTCAAGGATGAACAACTCTTTAGATTTTAGCCAAATCGACTGGGGTATGAATGAGTACATTGCTGTGTGCAGTGTCTGATATTTTAAGAGTGCTAATGAAAACCTTGCATGCAACTTGTACTGTAAGAAATTGAAAATTGATTCCATATAAGACATATAGATATTAAAAAATTATTATGTAGCTCCTTGAGCCGGACCTGCCAATCGGTACGATTAATCGTATTTTAGTACGATTTTTGGACTCAAATACGTGGATACGATTCCAAAGGATTTAGTACGATTTTTGTTGTTATAATATTTTGATTTTTTTTCTCAAGCATGAATGATGTTGAAAATGACAACCTGTCATACATCAATTGTTGACCATGTTTCTTTTTTTTTTTTTTTTTTTTTTTTTTTGTTGACCGTGTTTCTGAATGAGGCATCACAGCTAGTATAGATAGTATGCAGATGACGTCACTCAGGCCTTTGTTATTGTTTTTGCCATCCGCGTTTGTGAGTTGTTCTCACTAAACTGTATTAACCAGACTATAAAAGTTCATGGATACGCAGAGTTTGTGTGTTGGTCCGTTATACTTCCGGATGGCAAATGTTGTGAACTCCTTGGCCAAGCGCATTCTATCTATACTATTGTTTCCATTTCAGTTAGTTATATGTTACCGGTTTTCATCAATATTTTTCTCATAACTTTTTGAGGATTTGCATAGAATTATGCATTTAAGCTTATTTTACATTTTAAATGGCATCAGGCCACATTTAAGCTTTTACCTCTTGTTAAATAGAAAATTTTAAGTGAAAATTAAATTTAACTAACATCTTTGGCAATGAAGCTTTCAATTAAAAACTGTATTGCTGATAAGCTTAAACATAAATGGATTATTTCCCTTTGTAATTACTAAAAATCACTCTTTTGTTTTTTTTTAATTTAATGACCTTTTTTTAAGATTTATTATTTTGTATGAGTGATTTTTTTTCATTACCAACTTTGCAGCTTTAGGAACAAAATGGTTCAAAATGAATCCTCTAGAAGTATTTAACTTGTCTGTGATATGTGTGAATTTCCCATCATTTTGACCAACAGTAATAGTATTAGTATGTCGTACTAGTAGTAATAGTGGTAGGAGTAGAAGTAGTAGTGGTAGTAGTAATAGTACTAATCTAGTAGTGGTTGTAGGAATTGTTTGTAGTTGTAGTAGGAGGAGGAGGAGTAAATACTATAAAAAGGGAGAGAGAGAGAGACATGGATCATGTGATAACATAATGGAAATTATCTTGTCACTGCTGCAAATTGTCATCTCTATTAGATTGAAGACCTCTCTCACAAATATCATATCTCAAAACCTTCAACTGATTTACTGGGCTGGCAGATGTATATCACCATCACAACTTCATTTGGGATGTCAGCATCGTCATCTCAAACCATCACCACCATAGCATCACCATTGTTACAATTACGACATTGTCACTGCCACAACCACCACCTCCACATCACTTCATCCATCACTACCACCGCTAGAGCAACATCGCTGCAACCAGCATCTCTTCTTCTACAGGCACTAGCATCAATACTACCAACATATTTGGGGTCTTTTGGTCATTTCTTTTAGTGTTTCGAAAGCAATCTCCTTAGATATTGCAATTTCTTAGCCTTATATTGATTTTAAATGGTCATTAAGTTTTAGTTTCACGATAAACCGATAATTGTGTAATTACTAGTGATTGTTGCAAACGAATGTTTGAAAGATGAAGATCGGAGTTTATTTTTATTTGGGTTTGATGTTAGCTTATATATAAATTTTTGTATTTTGCGCACTTTTATTTTCCACACGTGCGGACAAAATACACTTTTTTGCTTTAAAAAATACACTTTTTAGGATCATAGAATACACTTTTTGTTCTGGGAAGGTTGGCAGGTCTGTTGAGCATGGCAAATCGGTGAAAATGCACGATAAAAATGTCCATATCTATTTTGAATTAGGTTAACAAGTCTAACAAGTAAAACCAAGTTGAAGAACGGGAAGATTTGGAGAGAGAACTTCGTGGTACCGTAAAAAAATTGTAATAGTGCCTCACATGCGTCACGTCCTACACGTTGAGCGTTGCTGTTGACTTGGGTCCATTGCAAGGCGTCTTTGAGCACATTTAGTAGAAATTGCTCTCTACAAAATCTCAATGATATTTAGGGTATTGGTCATTATGAAATATTGTGAAAAACATTGATGGATAAAATAAGCAACATTATTTTTATCACTTAACCAGTTAACTGCCGTGTACTGAAAAAAAAACATATTTAAACATTAGGCCAGATTACTCGTCCTTCAAATATCGATCGATTTAAATTACCCTCATCTTGGCAAAAAGGTCTCAAAGGCTCCAATTTGAGAGGATCATTTAATCGATCGATATTTGAAGGACAAGCTTTCTGACCAAGTTTATTTTGAATATGTGTTTTAGCAGAGTACGCCAGTTAACTAGTTAATAATTTTTAAAAAATATTTTCCTTACCGCGTCTTTCTTGAAGATGATTGTGTCTCTGATACAGCCCAGTCAAAATTATCACATCACTTTCTGGATCCATGTCAAAAATTAGTCGAGCACTGCATTTCTTTCTCCTAATTTAATTATTCAAAGATAAATTAAATACAACTGGATGTGCATGATAAGATAAGGAAATTTTAAATTATAATTGTGATAATGATGATGTTGGTGGCTGTAGTGGTGGTGGTGGTGGTGGTGGTGGTTTTGGTGGTGGTGGTGGTGGTGGTGGTGGTTTTGGTGGTGGTGGTAGTGATGGTGGTGTCGTGGTCGTGGTGTTTGTTGGCGCCATGCAAAGGCAAAGCAAATACCTTACCCTTATTCGTTATAAAATATTACATTTGAAATTATGGACCAGGCACCGTTGTGAGATAAAGATCTGAACAGGTGTGTATGAAACGGTGCCAAAGCAAGAAGGAAAAAGATTATAAGAAAAGAGTCCATCCCAAAAAATCACTCTTTCTCGACTGGGGATCGACTCCTGATTACGTCAGACGTGCTACCATCACACCGCAGAGGTTCCCGGGAGTGGGGACAATTTTGATTCCTATATTCTTCACAAGGGTAAGCATTTTACGCTGTGAACCCTCGCTTGCATCACACAACACATACATTTCTAAATTTTTTTTTATTTCTTGCTTGTCTGGCACCGTTTCATACACACTTGTTTAGATCTCACACTGGTGCCTGCTCCCTAATTTCTCAATTTGATATTTTCAAAAATATAAATGCAGCTACTCTAATGTCTTTGTCCTCGTCTTCTCGTGTTCAAGGCATATGAAGTATTTCATGTTTTGTTATTGTTACCAACTTGATTATTAATGTTTCATATTAGATAACTGTTCAATCTTTTGTTTATATCTTAAACTAAAGTATCAAACTCTATAATAATGAATTTCGGTTAAGTTATTTGTTATTCGATGAAATGACATGATTCATTTTATCCGGACTCGACTGCATTGTGTAAACGAAATTATATATATATATATTTTTTGCTATAAAGAAGGAAGGAGTAAATTTTTAAAATGGTGTGAGTGGTGTGAGAATGAGACGAAATAAAGAAAGACAGATAGTGATAATAATCTAAAGAAAGTAATATAGAATTTCTAAAAGCGGAAGTTGGAGACAGAGAGGACGTATATATATATATATATATATATATATATATATATATATATATATATATATATATATATATATATAGAGAGAGAGAGAGAGAGAGAGAGAGAGGGAGAGAGAGAGAGAGAGAGAAAGAGAGAGAGTGTGTGAGAGAGAGAGAGAGAGAGAGTAAGTGTGTGTGTGTGTGTGAGAGAGAGAGAGAGAGAGAGAGAGAGAGAGAGAACAATGCTCACCCTGAGCAATCATTGTAAAAACACGCATATTTGAGGCGCATCATGTCTGGTCTGACATCGTGTTTCGGTTGAAGTGTAAACCCCAACTTTTGATTGTGTCTGTCGACAGCATCTCCCACCTCATTCCAAGAATAAAAGCGCGAACCTTTAGTGATGGGATCCATTCTGAAACAAAGAGAAAAATAGCGCGTGATGAATGGATTGATGTTGATGCTATCCGTATAGGTAAAACGCTCTTCGGGCTAGAACCAACAAAGTAATCTTACCAACGCACAAAATTAAATGTAACCATTAATGTTTATGATATGTGGGACTTAGTGAGAACTAATCAGCCAATTGGCTGCTAAAAAAGCAATAACAAAGAGCTGACTTCCTTCTATTGATTGTTAAATAAACTGACTCTAGCTTTAATTTTTGGGGTAGTTTTTATCTACTACTTTCTATTTTATGTATCGTTATTGTTACCTGTTTGAATGCTAATGCATTATAGCTATCAATTCCTAAGATAAACCACAAAAATTCAACATCTTTGTCCGTATTCGGACCAACCCCTTTTTGATCAAAAGGAAAAATGATTTCACCTTGTACCGTTGACAAACTTTTCATAGTGGTCTTTCTTTCAATCAGTCAGCGTGAAAAAAAGAACTATTTCAAATTGATTTATCAGAAAAAAATATATGAGTTAATAAACATTATTAACATGAAACAAATAGATTCGTGTGAGTGATGAAATTATTTTAAAGTGCTAAAAGAACAGCACAACTTCTTAAACATGATTTAAATAGTTAACATATTATGAGAAACCACACACATACATATTCACATAAACTCATGGATATCTGATAATATCAATTTGATATATATATACATTGTTAACAATGCCTAATCAATATTATCGAGCACTCTTAATTTAAATAACCTCTCTCGCCAGTCCACATGTGTGTTAAAATGAACACTGTTAGTCGATGCGAACATGCTATTTAATTTTTGTTTTTTCCACAAAGTTACCAATTACATTAAAATAGCTATCAATGCACCATACTCAAGAAGATACTTGTGACAGTAACAACTCAGCAAAGAAATTCTTATCACAAGGGTTTCCTTTCAGGAGTCTAAACCTGTTAATGGTTGACTGGTAGCAGTTACGTAAATAAATAGATTTAAGGGTATCATGCTCTCGTAATTGCCAGTTGCAACTAGGTTTTCTTGGAAAAATCGATTACATTATGAAAGTAAAACTAAATGCTTGGAAATTGATCGGGTTTCGGTTGCGAGTTGCAATTCACTGTCTGTTAACATAGACTGGTGGGGAAATCGAGTTTTATTATTATGTTTATTTTTCAGACAGACCTATTTGGGAATTCACAAGATTACAGACGCTACAGCGATGACACACAGAACACGATTGGTCTAAAGAAACCACCAGTGATGGACAAGGCAAGCCCAAATCCTGGAATATTGTTGGTTCCTTGGGATTCACCAACTCCCAAGAGAAACATATATAAACAATCACCGTGATCAATATCGCTCTCTTCCATTTATTCTACTTAAAGCTCACTGCTTGATAGGGAACTCGAAAGTTCTGTACATAACGAGAAACATGTGTGAATGAGGGTGGGTGATAGACATACATTGTGTTAAAACTAATTAATGCCAATTAAACCAGAGTGTGTAGGAGTAATAATTAATATTGTGTTTCGCCTGGCCGTAAGTAGAGACAACCAAAAATAACAGAAATCAATAACTCATGTTATGAAGAGTAATTGATAACTTGTATTATTATAAGATATTCATTCACTATCTTTATCTATATATTTATATATGTATATATTATTGTATATTGTATGTATGCCTTCCAACTGAATGAATTACAATGCACAAATTACATTAACTAATGTGCTATCGCCAATACACGATAATTCTATTTAGCATTTATATGGAAAAGAAGAAAGACCAATCTCCCTTGACATTTTACAACAACGATGGCAACTTTTCGGTCACATACTACGCAGGGACAAAAACATACCAGCAAACCAAGCCATGTCGGGATACTTCCAAAAACACGGGAACCTTTTCAGAGGAAGACCGATCACAACACTCCCCGTGATCCTAAACAAAAACCTCACAACACTTGGACAAAGCATTAGTCTCATAACGGCAGGGGACCTTGAAAATCTGAGAACCCTAGCAGAGGACCGGCAATATTGGAGACACCTCACACAGGAAATACTGGAAACAGCCAAGGCGACCCGATCTTTCGGTCGAGACGCGAAAGGCATCTAAGTCAAGTCAAGTCATGCATTGATTATTATGTTCTCATTGATAAATATCTTTCTCTATCCCACTACTTTCATGTGTCCCGTTAATTAAATTACTAACACATCTTAAAATCAGTGGTGATGTCAAGGGTATTAATTAAAATCCCTCACGACCCCACTATTCATAGGAATATTAAAATATTGCAACCTAGTCAAAGATTTGCTCCGGTATTTTCACAGATCGGTTACTAGCTAACCTCACCTCCATCGGTTAATGACAAACATGTATCAAGTTACCAACCAACCATGTACCTGGAGAACAAACGAATATCTATTTGGCTACAAGTGATACAGGGTGGAATCTTACAAGCGATCCACTGAAACTACTGGAATGAAACGGCCTGACCCATATAACAGAAGAAATCTTAGCGCCGCCACCAGTCACCTCTAAAGCTAAGCACACTTACGAAGAAAAATGAATAGTTTGTGATACGGGATGAAAATTAAATACCCATAGCCTAAATTTAATGAATTAAAACCAGCACTATTATTCTTTGGCTAATTATGTGTTAACTTATTGTATGAGGCAATTCTGTTGAGTTATATTAAAGTACTTCTTCTTTAACGGGGATTAATACTTCCTTCTGAACCTACCTATCCCAAAAAACCACTACTTCTACTACCTATTTCTTTAAACCTAAAACATTCTCTTACTATCAGTCAAGTCTGGAGCTTTCTACCCGACTTTAACAGGGGAAAATAAAAGTGGCACCAGATAACGAAGTCTATGGGGAAACTATCTGACTCCTATCTCTCTACTCCTACTTGCCACTCTCCCACATAGACGTGACAGTTCTGTGTGTTTTAAAAGTCTTATTGGTCGAGAGTTAAAGAATTTAATATTTTAAGAATAAAAGTCTATGTTAAATATTGTGTAAATCATTTAATGCAATGAAATGTATGTTTTGATTGGTGACTGATATTAATATTCCTACTAGTTATTATAAAGCATGTTATCAAAAGCACTTAAATAACTTTCTCCTGTTAGCTTTTAACCTATAAGATAAAGATATGAACAAGTGTGTATAAAAGGTGATAAACAAAACAAGAAAGAATAATACAAGGAAAAAAACCATCCCAAAAAAAATCAGTCTACCTCGACTGGGGATCGAACCTCAGACCTTCTGATTACCACTCAGATGTGCCACCTTCACACCACCGAGACTCTCGATAGTTGGGACAATTTTAATACATGTACCTATATCCTTCTCAAGTGTGCGCGTTTTACGCTGTGAACCCTCGCTTGCATCACACAACACAAACATGGAACACGATAGGACGAGGACGAAGACATTAGAGTAGCTCCATTTTTATTTTTGAAAAAAAACAAAGTGACAAAATTAAATAAGGATATAATGGTAGCACGTCTAACCAGTAATCAGGAAGTATGAGGTTGGATCCCTTGTCGAGACAGGTTGATTTTTTGGGAATTGTTGTTTTCTTGTATTTTTCTTTCTTGCTTTGTCTGGCATTTCTATCAAATATACATTTTCAGATTTGGATCCCGTCCTTTGCCGGCATATTCAAGGACCAGGCGGACAAGTACTTTACATTTTATTTGGTTGGTGATAGGACATGGATTTAGATCACTCCTTGTAATCAGCTTTTTTCTTTTTTTGTTTGTTTCTTTCTTTCTTTCTTTGCCTTCTTTGCGATTTGTCTATTCCATCTGAGACCTTTGTATAAGTCACTGTCAATATTTTAGCGGAGTCAAGTTCTTCAAAGATTGCCCTTGCAAGATATTAATATTTTGCCACGATTGTTTGCTTTTTATTATTTATGAAATATTATTTAATTCTATTGTTGAAATCGAATAAGATCTTCGTTATGGCTTCATTTACCCTCTTGATTAGATAGAGATGTGCTTTGTGCTATTTTGTATTGTGTTATAAATAAACGCGCGGATATTTGTTTAATATTGTCTTAAGCTTAGCACCGTGCTTATAGAGCATTAAGAGAGAGGAAGAGAGAGGGGAGGGAGGGAGAGAGGGAGGGAGGGAGAGAGTGAGAGAGAGAGAGAGAGAGTAAAAATATAGAGGGAATGAGGAGAATGTTTGTGCATGCGTGTTTGCGTGTCGGGGGTGCGTTTATAAGAGAAAGCGTGAGAGATTAATAAAAAGAAAGGATTAGAGATAAAGCGGAGAATACTTTCTTTATTTTTTTAGTATTTACCTCAAAATCCTTATCAACAAAGAATAACACCACCATAAATAAAGTTTCACTTTGCCAATAATGAAACTCAACATAGTACTACCTCGTTCGAATCACGGTGTAAAATTCTCCTAACTGTTATCGCGGTATTTCCTTTAAATAAGTTTTATACGCCTTTGTATTTGCAATCGATGCCACAGTTTCTGTTCTAAAACTGAAACATAAATTTAGCTTTCCCTCTAAGAAACCTATTGATCGATGATATAGAAATAGATGGCAAAGGGTTAGCAGTTATCTTCATAAAAAAAATGAATAAAAATAAAATTGAGCTTTATATAGCGCAATATCCACTAAATGTGCTCAAGGCGATTTTCCATTTATAATCCCAAAATTCTCTGTTTTACTGAGATAATGTCAAAATATAGATCCGACATTTGATCTCGAAGCTTAATTTAATCGTAATGATATACCGTAAATATGAATAGTGACCCTCAAAGAGGCGTCTTGACCCATATTTCTTCTACTATAGATTTTCATTAATTTGATTTTGATGAAACGGCTATAGAAAGTGTTTGGTGTCGACTCAGACAATATAACAAATTATCTTTTCTTATCGGAAATATTTATAGCATTGTGCAGAAAGGCTAAATTTTATTAATAGCTTTAACTCTCTCCTTACCGCCATTTTTCGAGATTGTTCCCAAAACGTCACACCCAACCTATACAAAAATAGATTTATTTCACTCAAACACAAAATCTGTTAGTTCTTGCTATACTTTTTTTTTTTTTTGCTAAACGAGCTCCTCAACACAGTGTTAATATACTTTTACTAAAGCAAATATTTTTGTTCAAATATTATGATGTACAAAAGAAATTAAAATGAGAAAAATGTTGGCTGCATCGTAACAAATGTTATGGGTGGTAGGGAGGGGTTTAAAGCAAATTTGTTATCTATTCCTTGCTACTCATTTAACTTTTTTTAAATTACTGGTGATTTTAATTTTCAACTAATTAAATGGGTTGAACTTTGTCATGCATTTCATGAAAATGTATTTGTCGAGGCAACCCAAGATGCATCTCTTGGACAAATAGCAAAAAGACTAACAAGACACAGACATAATCAGACAAGTAATGTTTTAGATTTACTTCTTGTTAACAATGATAGTTGGATTGATAATATTGCTCACCTTCCACCAATCGGTAAAAGTGACCATGATCTACTTTCTATCTCTATTAATTGACGCAAACATGTTTGTTGTAAGAAAAAAATATTATTTTGATTATTATAATGGTAATTATGAAGCATGTAGACGTGAAATGGAGATTGTTGATTTGGGAAACTTTAGAAGACATGTGTGTGGATGATGCTTGGTCAGTATTGAGAGATAAGATAAAGTCTGTTGAAGTGAAATATGTTCCTCTTAGAGTTAAGCGTAAATTTAGTAAGCCCATGTGGATGACTAAAGCAATTAAACACATGATAAATAAGAAACAAGAACTATTAAATATATATATATATATATATATATATATATATATATATATATATATATATATATATATATGAAACCTCGATCACCATCTAATTATGAAAGCTATGTAACAATACGAAATAAAGCTTAAAATTGCTATATCAGATCCAATTAAATGAAATTACAGGAATCTAAATTGGCTCGATAATGTAAAGCCAATACAAAATGTTTCAGGAAATATATCAATTCTAAACTGTGTAAAGCGCTTTGAGCACATTAAGTGGATATTGCTCTATATAAAAGCTCAAGTTTTTTTTTTTTTGTTTTTTTTTTTTGTTTTTTTTTGGGGGGGGGGGTTGTTTTGATTTTTTTACTTAAAAGAAAAAACCGGTGACGGCGCCTGTCTAAAAACGATGGAACAACCACTATGTCTGAAATAGAAAAGGCTAAAGTGTTAAATATATATTTCTCATATGTTTTTGTAACTGAGGATCACGTTAATATCCCATTCGTTGACAATACCAACGATGGAAATTATATTAATAATTTTTCTATTTCGGAAAATGAAATTATTGAAAAGTTGTTACCATTAAATGTAACAAAAAGCATTGCTCCGGATAGTCTCCATCCTCGTTTACTCAAGGAGATTGCGACACAAATAAGCCATCCCCTTTTTATTATATTTAACAAATCTCTATCAAAGGCTAAAATTCCAGAAGACTGGAAATTAGCCAATGTGACTACAATTTACAAAAAAAAAAGGAAATATAAACGAACCTGGAAAATACAACCTATTAGTTTAATGTGTATTTTGTGTAAATTTAGGGAACTCATTCTTAAAGATAGAATCATGATTTTTGTAGAAAATCACAAAATGTTAAGTAATTGTCAATACGGATTTAGAGAAACATTCTTGTGTAACTCATTTATTACAATCGTGGAAGAGTTTTCCACCATGATTGACGATGGTAAATGTATTGATATTATACCTATTTTGATTTCAATAAAGCCTTTGATTCTGTTCCTCGTGAGAGGCTATCAGAAAAATAAAATCATATGATATAACAGGGCCGATATATGATTGGATAACATGTTTTCTATCCAATAGAAAGCAGAGGGTAATACTCTGCAACAGTCGTAACGTAACTTCCTTCCTAATGACGCATGGTAACTTAGTAATTCTGGCTCTAAACTATCGGAACAATGGCGGACGCCCGTATGAAATATTTCTCC
>NC_088361.1:34988077-35018077 GCF_034508935.2 Berghia stephanieae
AATTCAAAAAAAAAAAAACAAAAAAAAAAATAAATAAATAAAAGAAAAGAAAAGAAAACACGCAAACCACCAGGATATGATAGTAAATTGTCTATCAAAAGTGAGTAGTTTTCTTAGTGGGGGTGGGAGTCAACAGACTTTGGCATCTTTTTGAGTGTTTTGGCATTTTTTGAGTCTTCCCCTGGCATTTTGTTGAAAAATAATCTGGCAACCCTGGTTCGAGGGACAAGAAGACTTGGCAGACAGCAAAACATCCTTAAATTGACGATCAACTACAAATCACAATCTGTTTTGATAGTTATTCACTTATCCATAACGCTTTTGATTAATTTTAGTAGCTCCCGTTACATACTCGAGAAAAAATTCCATTTAAATACATAGGCATAGCGACATTTTGTGCTGATCAGTTGTCCGTTACCGAGTAAATTCTTTGAAACAGTGAAAAATGCCTGGCATTGAAGACTGGAAAACAAAGCCGTACAATGTCGTACAAAAAATATTTGGTAATTATAATGGTCAGAGTATAAGTAGTTATATGATTTTATTTTTTTTTTAAACTCGTCATGAAATAATATTCTCACTAGATATTTTTTTTCTCATGGCTCATCATGGTGGTATGGCAACGAGTAGTCAGTTGGATTACAAAGATTTCCGGGCATTGGTATAGTAGTGAGGTCCCTGCTTTGTTTACACAGCAGAGACCTGGATACTTAAAACCATCAGCCTGTCAGCGTGGCGTAGAACACATTACACATCATTTTTTACATCCTGCTTTCAACTACCTACTCTCCTCGTCCTTTGACTTTGTATACACAATCATGCATTGCAAGTATAAAAAAAACTATAATTTACTGGGGGGAAAAAAGAGAAAGAGAACCACACAAAATAGTGAACAGGAGATGATATATTGTAAAATGCGCATAATATATACTTTGTATCTCATAAATTTCTATCTTGATGTATTGAACAGCTTATTTTTTTGTTTGCATTTTATCATTTATTTTCAGAGGAAACTAAAGACAGCTCACATGATTCTTTTGTTTCACAAGTTGAAGAATATTTTCACCAAAGACTAAAGGATATATCCATTTCTAAGGTACCCTAATCTTTTTGCATAATTTATCATTTCAGTTGCATGGGGTGTAGTATGTTCGAAACTGCCAAAAAAAATTTTTTTTTTTAAATAGTGTCGTGAATAGATTTTTACATCTCATTCACGATGAGAAAATAAAATAAATAATAATATGCACGAGGCATGTATCTCCACCGAAGTGGGTAGAACGCAATTTACTCTCTCAATCTTGCCATTGCTTTGAGGATATCGGGGTGAGCTCGTTATGCGCGTGAATCTATAGTCGCGTGCAAATTCCTGGAATTGTGAGCTTGAAAATTGAGGGCCGTTGTCCGAGACAATGACATCAGGTATGCCGTGCGTTGCTAAGATGGACTTTAACTTGTTGACCACACATGAACTAGCCTGCTCTTCTAAAATTCTTATTTCAGGCCATCTGGAGTGATAGTCTGTTACAGCCAGATATGTCTTGCCTTTAAGGTAGAACAAATCTGCAGCCACTCTTGACCAGGGTCGATCTGGGAAAGAGGAAGGAAGAAGTGGTTCCCTGACATCCGGTCTCAGTTTAGCGCAAACTGTACACTTTTGAATCATGTCTTCGATTTCACTGGATATGTTGGGCCACCAGACAGCGCTTTGGGCAAGGGCTTTGCATTTGGTAATGCCAAGATGACTTTCGTGAAGGCGATTTAGAGTATCCATTCTTAAGTCTCGTGGAATGACAATTCTGTTATTGAAAAGAAGAAGATCATTTATGATCGTGAAGCATTGCTGATTTTGCCAATATTGTTTTAGGAGTGTGTTGGCAGGCATATAACCTGGCCAGCCAGTGCTGCAAAACTGTCGGACTTCTGCAATTACTGCAATCACTGGATCAGCCTTTTGATGACTTATGATTTCAGTCATTTTGTGGGAACTTGCTGGGAGTGAGTTAAAGGCTTGTTCTCCCATGGTTTGAACCTCTCTGTTGAAACAGACGTCTGCT
This sequence comes from Berghia stephanieae, assembly GCF_034508935.2. Classification (NCBI taxonomy): domain Eukaryota; kingdom Metazoa; phylum Mollusca; class Gastropoda; order Nudibranchia; family Aeolidiidae; genus Berghia; species Berghia stephanieae. The sequence continues at coordinate 34,990,135 of NC_088361.1, forward strand.
ACGCTAGACACACTTGTTGGTGCTCTGGAAAGACTATCAGCAATAATCTGGTCTTTGCCTGAGACATGAACAACTTCAATATCAAATTTGGCAAGTCGAAGACGAAACCGTAGAATCCGTGGAGGTAATTTAGAGAGCTCTTTAGACATTAAGAGGGGCACGAGGGGTTTGTGGTCAGTCTCTATGGTGTACTGAAGACCTTGAACATATTCGCTGAGTCTTTCAGAAGCCCATGTTGCAGCTAAGGCTTCCAATTCGATGACTGCATACCGCTGTTCAGTTTCGGTCAAGGTGCGAGATATGTAGCACACCGGTTTTCTGGAAACATCTATCTGGGCCTGGATGAGGACTGCTCCGATTCCTTCCTTTGATGCATCAGCCGCGATGATCGTTTTCAGATTTGGAGAATAGTGTGCTAGCACCGGGGCGGTGGTCAGTTGTTGCTTTATGGTTTTGAAAGCATTTTCCTGGGAGTCCCCCCAAATCCATTCGTGATCTTTTTTGAGGAGTGAGCCCAGTGGGGTTGACATGGCTGCTAATCCAGGGGCAAACTTTGTCATCTGATTCACCATGCCGAGAAATCTTTATAATTCTGCAACATTTTGAGGTGGTGGGAAATTTGTTATGGTATGGATTTTGTCTGGGTCGACTCTGACCGATGAATCATCGATGATGTGGCCAAGAAATTTCAATGAGTTCTTGGAGAAGGAACATTTTTCATTTAAGGTGAGACTTGCGTCTTGAAGAAGTTTCATAGTCTTTCGCACCCGCTTGTCGTGAGTGGCTTGATCTGGAGCATGGATGATGATGTCATCATTGTGGCACACTACTCCTTCCTGATCGTGAAGTATTTCGGTCATGGTGCGCTGGAAAACTTCAGAGGCCATTCATACAGTACCGCCCAAAGGGTGTGAGGAATGTTGTGTATTCCCGGGATTCTTTTGATAATGGTATTTGCCAAAATCCGGATGTGGCATCTAGTTTTGTAAATATCTTACTGCCTGCGAACTGTGCGAGGTCTTCATCTACAGATTTTAATGGATGAACTTCTCGCTTGACTGCTTTGTTAAGGGATGTCAAATCAATGCATATGCGAAATGAGCCGTTTTGTTTGGGGACGACCACCATTCCTGCGCACCAGTCTGTGGGCTCTGTTACTTGTGAGATAATACCATGTTGCAACATTCTTTCCAGCTCCTCTTTGACTTTAGGTAGGCATGAGAGGGTGTGCTATTTTTCTTGGTGTGTAGATATGTAATGGTTCAACACCATCACGCAATTTGATGGTGTATGGTTTTTTTAACTTTCCTAATCCTTCAAAGAGTTTAGGGAATTCTTCCCTGAAATTGGGCTTTGTTTCTACAAGTTCATGTACTCTTTTGATCAATCCCAATTTGATGCATGCATCACGCCTGAGCCGTGGGTGTTTCTGTCCAGTTACTACGTAGATTTTCTCTTCAATGCTCTTATCTTTGTACTTCAAAGTCTTTTGGGTGAATCCCAGCACTTTGTTGTCTTTCCCTCCTGCAGCCTGGAGAATTTTATCAGATCCTTTCAGTTAATTCGGAGTGAATTTGAGGTCTTTTTCATTCATGACAGTGACTGAAGCGCCTGTGTCCAACTTGAAAGGGTGTGAGTCTTCATCCATTTGAATTATGTCTGTCCAGTCGTCTTCGCTGGTTGTTAGTTGATATATTTCCCCCAAAAAGTCTATTGAGTTGGGATACCCCTGTGACTGAACCTCTGATATGGATTTTGGTCTAAATTTGTGGTCGCTTGTTTCACTTCCTGACCTACATACTTTTTGGTAGTGTCCGATTTTGCCACAAGTGTTACATCTCGCTTGGCGAGCTGGACATTGCGATCTTGGGTGGTAGGTATAACCGCAGTTTTGACAAGTTGAGTAGGACCTTGGTCTGTCTGATTGCGTTTTTGACATTGAGTTAATTTGTTGATGCTGTTGCTTGTCCTCTGTTTCTGATTGCTGCTATGTCTGCAAATTTTGAGTCCTGGAAAGCCTTGCCTTGAGTTTTGGCATCTTCTGCTGAGCGGCAAATGTCAATGCATTTTTTTAGTTTTAGTGACAAGTGTCTTTCTTTCAACAGGTCAGTTCGTCTGCTGGTCATTGGTACCTGTTACAATTTTGTCTCTAATCAATGAATCTCTGCAATCATGACAAAAGTTGCAGGTCTTGGAGAGTCGTCTTAGGTCAGCGAGAAATGTTTCAAAAGTCTCTCCTTCCATTTGGTTTTTCTGGTTGAACTTAAAACGTTCAAAAGTTTCGTTTTGTTCTCCAATAACAAATTCATCATACTTGGTTATGATTTCATGGAGAGTGCGATCTTCCTCGTCAGTTGTGTATTGTATCATCTAAGCTATGGAGGAACAGCGCCACCTGATATTTCTGTTCTAGATCTTCTAAACGTGACAAAAGAACGTATGTGTTCCATCTTTGTTTAAATAATTTCCAGTTTTCCACTGGATTTGACCCCAAGACCAGTTTGTGTGGTGGTTTTATGCCCGTGATAACCGGTTTAGTAGTCGTAGTCGTAGCCATGACAGTTAAACTGAACTGACTTTAGTTTCTTATTTTTAAAAAAGAAAGTGTTCCTCCTACCTTTTGACAGGTTGTTCCAAAATCCTTAAATATTATAAACACAATTGTAGCTTTTCTAGGCTCGATTTATGACACTGGATAAATGTAGGGTATACATTCACTCAGTTTTACTTTTGGGTTCTCAAGAAACCGCTGCCACCATGTTGACTTACCCGTTAGTTCTCCTAGATCCCTGTTTGTTATCAAGAGTTATCGTTCGTGTTGCCATGTATGCCACACAAAGCATACATTTCACTCAGAATAACCTTGAGTCTATAAATATATCTTTGATATTGTGCAGCTGTGTGGTCTAATTGTATGACTCTTGCCTTCGGATCAGAAGGTCCTAGGTTCGAGGGAAGGTCTTCCGTAATTTCACAGCACCAAAAGAGGGGGGATTGGACTTCCTTCGTTTCACATCACTTTTATTATATTACTAGATATTACTTAATCTCTTTGACATTATGAACTTCCTATTAGTTTTTTTTTTTTTTTAACCTCAGGAATGGGAGAAACCCAATGTTTGTCGTTGCTTTGCCAATTTAGAATTATCTCCGTCTTTTAAATACGACAATAAACAGGTATAGGTATATTGACTTTAAAAAAAAAAATTTGATAATAATAATAATAATAATAATAATAATAATAATAATAATAATAATAATAATAATAATAATAATAATAATAATAATAGTAGTAGTAGTAGTAATAATAGTAATAAAAGAAATAATAATAGTACTAATAATAATGATGAAGATGATAATAATAATAATAATAATAACGATTATAATGATAATGATGATAATAATAATAATAATAATAATAATGATAATAATAATAATAATAATAATAATAATAATAGTAGTAGTAGTAATAATAGTAATAATAATAATAATAAAAGAAATAATAATAATAATAATAATAGTACTAATCATTATGATGAAGATGACAATAATAATAATAATAATAATAATAACGATTATAATAATAATGATGATAATAATAATAATAATAATAATAATAATAATAATAATAATAATATAATAATAATAAAAATAATAATAATAATGCATATATATATATATATATATATATATATATATATATATAAGACCCATCACCACAAATGTTTCACAGTGCTACTATCGCATATTGGGTAAATATAAAAAAAGTAATCAATTAGAATAATAATGCAAAAGATATATGACCCTAGTACACTCAAAGAAGGAGCAAAAGTAAGAAAGTGAGACAAGAAAAACATCGCCGCCTCTGAATTTTGATATTAATCGTACAGTCAAATGCAATGCACTTTGACATATGGGGCACTTGGAACGTGGCCCGAAGATGTACATATATACATACATATACACATACATACATAAATATACATATATACATACATATGCATACATACATATCACATACATGCACATATATGCATACACACATTTTTACATGGTGTATGTTTAGTGACCGTACGTGTATGAAGTGTACACATAAAGGCAGGCGACAGAGGCTAAAAAATATATATAGGAGTGCCAATTGGTGAGCAAACTCAGGACCTATTTTCAAGGTCAAGTTGAGTTCGATGCGAGCCTTGTACACTTCCTAAAATAGATAAGTAATGAGATAAATAAGAAATGCGATCGCAGCATGGGCTGAGAATATTGTGATAGCAGGGATTATGAACGTGTTGGTTCTAAAATAGTCATGATGATGATGATGATAATAGGTAGGCATCCTTCCGTCTCAAGAGACGATGGTTTGCGCCCTGTATGGCTTTAGTCTCATCAGTCTTGTTGAGAGCAACGACGGGTGTGACTCAGCAGACCAATCCTTGCATGGCAGTCTCTACCGCAGTTGTTGCACACATAGTTTGACTGTGTGTTTGGTATTTGGATCTGCTGCCTCTCTTTCCTCCTTGCTCTCCTCTCCTCAAACTTCATCTTTCTCCTCTCCTCACCTCTCTTCACTCCCTCCATCACCGCATATCTCCAGCCGCTGCGGTCGTCAGCAAGCGACTCCCAGGTGTTTGAGTCGATGCCTGTCAATTTACATGTCTCGTTTGCAGACATCATAGAAGTGCAGAGCTGGACGGCCAGTTGGTTGCCGTCCAGAAGCTAGTTCACCGTACATGATGTCTTTGGGTATGCGTCCATCGTCCATCCTGTGTACGTGACCAAGCCATCGCAAACGTCGCTGGCAGAGCATGAGATGCATACTGAGGGAGTTCGCTCTTTCTAGCAAAGCATTGTTAGTGAGTCTGTCCTGCCACCTGATGCCGAGAATTCGTTGTAGACAGCGAATGTGGAAGTTTTCCAGTCGGTTCTCCTGTCTGGCATATGTTATCCAGGATTCACTGCCATACAGTAGGCTACTGAGTACACATGCCTGGTATACTCTGAGTTTGGTATTCAAAGTGAGTTGGTTGTTGGTCCACACTCTCTTGCTCAGTTGTGCCATGACAGCGGTAGCTTTGGCGATGCGCTTGTCTAATTCTGCATCAAGTAAGAGGTTGTTGGTGATGGTTGTGCCCAGGTATGTGAAGTGATCAGCGACTTCTAGCTCCTCGTTGTCAATGTAAATTGCTGGTATAGAGGGGACATCCTGACACATTACATTTGTTTTCTTGATGCTGATCGTCAGCCCGAATTCCCTGCATGCGTGGGAAAACCTGTCCATCAGCCGCTGGAGGTCTTCCTCGGTATGCGCGCATAGAGCTGCATCATCTGCAAATAGCATTTCCCTTATGAGGACTGTGCGAACCTTGGTCTTTGCTCTCAGCCGTGCCAGATTGAACTGCTTCCCATCACTTCTGGTGTGTAAGTGGACTCCTTCTGGGGACTCTTTGAATGCAAACTTCAGCAGTAAGGAGATAAATATACCAAACAAAGTCTGTGCGAGGACACAGCCTTGTTTCACGCCGCTGCGCATGGGGAAGGGTTCAGAGGCTCCACCGTCGTAGCTAATGGTGCCCTTCATGTCGTCGTGGAATGAGGCAATGATGCTAAGCTGCTGAGGAGGACAGCCAATCTTCTTTAGCAGCTGGAAAAGGCCCTTCCTGCTAACAAGGTCAAATGCCTTTGTCAGGTCAATAAATGCAATGTAGAGGGGCATCTGCTGTTCTCTGCATTTCTCCTGAAGTTGACGTACTGAGAAGATCATGTCCACTGTCGACCTCTTGGCTCTGAAGCCACACTGCGACTCTGGGTAGATACGTTCGGCGAGGACTTGCAGTCGAGCGAGGACAACGCGCGCAAAGACTTTACCCACAATGCTCAGTAGAGAGATTCCCCTATAGTTATTACAGTCACTACGGTCTCCCTTGTTTTTGTAGAGGGTGATAATCTTGGCATCGCGCATATCCTGGGGTACCTTGCCTTCTCTCCAGCAAAGACACAGGAGTTTATGTAGTGGTTCCAAGAGGGCTGGCTTTCCACATTTGATGATTTCGGGTGGAATGCTGTCGTCACCGGGTGCTCTGCCACAGGCCAAAGCATCGATTGCTTTGCTGAGCTCCTCCATAATTGGTTCTGCGTCTAGTTCTTCCAGTACTGGCAGTTCTTCACTCTGGCGTAGAGTTCCAAGTAGTGCTCTACCCATCTTCCCATCTGCTTGTCCTTGTCTGTGATGGCTTCCCCTGTCTTGCAGTTAATAGGCGCAGTTTTCTTTGTAGATTTGCCTGTCGCCTGTTTGATGCCCTCATACATGGCTCTTATGTTGCCACGGTCAGACACTTGCTGGATGTTGTCCGACAACTGAAGCCAGTAGTTGTTGGCGCAACGTCGTGATGTTTGCTGTGCTTTGCTGCGTGCAGCTCACAACGCCTGCAGGTTCCTCTGACTTGGTTTTTGTTTATAGCTGACAAGTGCGCTGCGCTTGGCATCAATGACTGGCTCCATCTCAGTAATATTGGCTTCAAACCAATCATTGTTCCTGTGCTCCTTTTTGTCGTATGTCAGAACTGCAGTGCTGTAAATGGGGTTTCTAAGAGAGTTCCAGCTGTCCTGTGCGTTTTGTTCTGCTTTTCTATGAGCTGTGTTGAGATTCTTCTCAAGTGGCTCGTTGAACTCTATATTCTTTTCCCGGTAAGCTGTCTTGCTGATATTGATCCTGGGCTGGCCCTTTCTGTTTGAGTGATGAAGTTTCTTTGGTGTCAGTTTCACCCTTGTGGCAACCAAAGAGTGATCTGTGTCGCAATCAGCGCTTTGATAGGACCTGGTGTTGCATTGAATTGATGTAGATTTGCTTAACGTAAAACACTTTTTTTGCGATTAGATTAGTTGAAAACAGTACTTTACCTTTGAATTTAATTTTATTATTGTTAAAGATTGGTTCATCTGGGTGAATTTCCATATTTTGATCTTCATGAGGAAAGTTAAGATACTCTATTAGAACATTTTTCCAAAATATGTTTTTCACCAATTTTAACCCTTTGAATGGCGCACTGTTTATATTTGCTTCCAATGCTTTTTTTCCCCCAATGCCTCTAAAAAAGTAATTAGATACTACTTTCCAATCGCAACTTTCATCTTAATAAAAAAATGTTCCCCAATTAATCAGAAATGATTTTTGTAAAGAAATTATGTCAATCATGTTCAGGCCTCCATTACTTCTATCGTTACACATGGTCTTTCTTTTTACCTTCTCAAAAGCACTCCTATTTGATGTTTTCTTTTGCCACAAAAATTTAAAGAACAATCTATTTATTTCCTCTAATACAGTCAACGGGATTGAAATACTCTGCATAATATAAATTAACATAGAAATACCAAAGGTTTTGATGATGTTTATTTTTCCTATCAAAGAAAGGTCCATTCTTTCCCATAACTTTAGCATTTTCTTTATGCTTTCAATTTTATGAATCCAATTATTTTTATTTTCCGTAGCTGTCATTTTGAAACTGAATATTACTCCTAAATTTTTAGATCATCAACACTTGGAATGTTGAACAATGAATCTTTCCTAACTTCCTATTAGTTGCAAATTCCAATAATTATTACTATTTAAGATGTTTCATTTTTATAAATGTGTGATTTTACTAATTTCAAAATCAATTTGCTGAGTCGGTTGTCGTTTACAACTCAAGCCAATGCCATTACTACTAACTTTGTTTCCCATCAGTTTCGATAATGCAAGTAATGGCATACAATATATTTGAGGGAGGGGGGGGGGGGTCCAGCCACATATATTATTAATATCCCCTCTTTAGGCGTGCTTGGAACTACGAAGTCCCACATTGAGTGGCGCACAGTTGAGTCCTTGGAAAAGTCTCTTTACTCACATTCTCTCACCATACTCAGGTGTGAAATGAGTACCTGGCCATGAACAGCATTGTCTCTGTCCACAAAAATTATGACATTGCCTAACAGGTGTCATTGCTCGTCCTACATGTAAAGTGTTACTGTTGGCTAGAGACTCCTTCTAAAGTGTTTTGAGCATGTTTAGTGTAAATTGCGCCATATAAAAAACTCGTTTTGTTATGGGGGGGGGGGGGGGGGGGGGGGGGGGCTGTTTGTTTTTTAAAAAATAGATATGAATACTTTTCCTCCATTAACTTTTTTGCTCACTTGTCATTTCAGATTCCATCTCTAAATCATACAAGTGTGGATCACATTCCAGCTGGCAGTCTTGTTCGTTACAGATGTATGGTGCAGGATGTTTTTGACCCACAGTTTTGCCTTGGACAGTATATTGTGAAAAATACACAAACTCAAGAAACAAGACTAGAATGTGGATCCTATAGGGATGTGCCAAATGTTTTAGTGAGTATCATTTATGTGTATTACAGTCAATTACTTACAAACATTATATATATGTACATAGTTGCTCTCAGGCACAACTTTTGTTCGACTGGAAGCAATGAAAATGATAAAAACTCACAGTTTTAGTGGCTTGATCAAGGCCAAATTTTGTGCCATTCTTTAGACATATAAAACTAATTCAAGAAGAGCAAATGTTTACTGTTATGTAATCAGTGGACTTCTAAGAAATTTCTTTCCAAATTATGATGCCAAATCATGTATGTTACATATCAAATTAATAATAAACTGAATTAAACTAACAGAATGGTAATTAGAGCTATGTAATTATTTTAGATGAGCTAAAAATGATGGTGATCATTATCATCATCGTCTTTTTAATCCTCTTCTTCTTTTGCTCCTCTCCTGCCTCCTCCTCTTCTTCCTTCTATGTAATTTATGATGGAAATCAGTCCACCATATGTTGTTTTTTTCCTCTTCTCTTTCGTTATTGGGGGGGGGGGGGGGGGGTTAAAGTGTGTTTTAGCCTGTAATTTTGGCACTCTAGCTGTCTCAGGAAACCCAGTATTTTATGAATGAAGTTAACAAGAGCCCCAGCCTGTATAGCAACTGGAGAGAACTGATTTTAGAGTTGTGTTACGGAGGAGAAAAGGAAGTCGAAACACAAAGATATGACTTTAAAATAGAAATGATTTAAGATGAGTGTGTAAAAGAAGGGAAGTTATTACATTTTCATTTCCTTTTTAAATTTATTTTTTGGTCTATACAATGAAAACCAATTGAGGATGACAAAATTTTATATAATGGTTTATGTAATTCTGAACCTACTGTTTCTGTTTTTTGTTATTTATCATCATCATCATCATCTCATTGTTGTCACCATTGACTGCTTTGTCAGTCTCATTGCCACCACAATCTGTCTCAGCTGTTAAAATAATAATAATAATAATAATAATAATAATAATAAGTCATTTAGATAGCACCCATGTCCCAGAATGCCAGTCAAGTCAGCAGTACATGCACCATTGAAAGATGTATATAACATAAAAATGCCATTTTATACCATATCCTAAATTTTACAAAAAGTCAGTGTAGGATATGTGGGATTTGTTAAATGTGATGTTATGTTCTATATTTTATTACTAATGAATAAGAAAACAAAATAGGACTTTACATGCCAGTAAAGGGGTTATGAGTGAGATGTTGTTATAACACTATACATTCAAGTCCAGAAAATGGATTAAAAAAGGAGATAAATTTTTGCACAGCGGCTAATGATTTGCTCATAAACCTTTAAAATGTGCATTCAAAGACAATGTAGGCAATTGGAGCACATTATTATGAGAATCGTTTTGCTATGTTTAGATGTTTTTGTATTTGATTGATGATTTATTCATAAATATACAATCCATTGAGGGAATTTTTAAAATTCTTCTTAATTTGAATATTCATGTTGGAATGCCCTGCAACAAACACTCAAATTCAGATTCCTTTCAATGTAGTTCACTTTATTGTTGTATACTTTAGCCCCTGATATATCAAGATTGAGCAATATATGGCACAAATTGATTGATATTCATGACATTTAGGAAAGATGTGTTCTGTTCTAGTCTTTGTTACTCTGCATGTGTGGACACATTTCTATTCCATTTATCAATACAACTCCATATTTATTATTCCTTCCTCCCCATTTCTCCAGCCTCATGAAACTGTAGATATGGACAACAGAGAGAACAAACCAGTGGAAAGACTTGGATTCTATTGTGTTCCCATTCCAGGAGAAGCTGATTGGGTTAAGAAAATATCCTTTAATTATTCTAGGTGAAACAATTGCTGGTAAGTTTTGAATATTTGTTTTCTTTTTTATTTTCTCTGTTTCTTTTAAAATAATGTCTTACAAGCAGAGCAAGAAGCATTTTACACTAGAATAATGCTGCTGAATATGCATATTATTTTGATTTTGTTATTTCCTTGACTATGTTTACATCTATAACAAAAAATGTGTGACTCTACAAATGACATCTTCAACCTGTGAAAATTCAAAACGGAAAAACGATGAGGAAGAAGAATCAGTTAAAGAGAGAACAAGTAATCCATCTTCAAATATTTCTGGCCCATATTCAGAACAAAGTGGACAAGAGACTTCAGAGATGAAGGAAGAAAGCAGGAGTCAATCTGGTAAGTATATAAGTTCCTCTTGGCTCATTGTTTTTGTTATTGCTTGTATATTTTGACATTACTGTTGAGTTTTTACTTTGTTTGCGTAAGAGCATAAAATAAGAATAAGAAATGTTATGTCACAATTTGATATTAAATTTAAATATTGCACATGATTTCAGTTTATATTAAACTTATTTTCTGCCCCGCTATATTACTAGATGTTGCCAGAGTTTAGACCTCACTTTTCTAACTGTTATCGCTCTTGGTAGAAAAGAATTGCAAACCATGTCTTACATTTCAAATTTTTTATATTTTAAACTGAGCTGTTGCTCGTTGATCATTATCTAGAGTAAATCAAGAAAAATGATTGCTATGTTAACAGCAGACATCACTGATTTTGATGTCGTGAAAATTATGCGTAAAATTTTAGTTGTTTAAAATAATTTTTTCTTCAATTATTACCTTAAACTCTTTTGTGATCAAAGTATTCAATTTCAAACAAAATTTAGTAACATACAATTATGTTTTCTTTAGCGATGTATTCAAATATTTTGCTTTAAAATGTATAAAGAAAAAAAGATATTTTTTCCTTGGTGCATATGGCTCAAGAGTGTTGCCAGGCATTATTATCATTCTCGTTTTCTCTGTCCTGTGCTATGTGTACTGTCATCAGCTTCCTAGATGCTTTTAAGACCTAGGATTGTTGTAAATGTGCAGCTATGTTGTCTTGTGATATGACACTTGCCTTTGGACTGGAAGTTTCAGGGTTCTAGTCCAGTTTTGAGCAGGCCATAGTTGAGTCCCTGGTAAAGCGATAATCAGGTACAAACTGAGTACATGGTCATTAACATTTTTCTCTGTCAAAAAGAAAAAAAATTGAAATATCACCTTAAAAGTAACAGGTGTCATGAATCGTCCTACATGTTAAGCATTGCTGTTGGCATGGGAATCCTAGTAAAATGCTTTGAGCACATTTAGCAGATATTGCACTGTGTAGATTCTCTTCTTTTCTTTTTTTCTCAACTGCAGTTATATAACAGTAATTTTATTGACTTGTTTTTTATACCCACCTCTGACAAATTCAGATCATAATAATGTCTAGCATTTAAACATTTCCATTTTAAAATCTGTTTGACTGATTTCATTTCAGTGAGTAGATCCAACAATACCTCTGTCAGTTCTTTAGCACACAACTTTCCTTTGCCAAATGAGACTGGAACTCCATGCATTGTCAGGGTATGAAACTCTTAGAATATTTGTCGATAATTGTTTTATGGTTAGAATAGTTTTGCATTGTTCAACTAGTCTGTGCATGTCCTTACTCTTTAATGTTAATTCTTTATGATGTAAGGCTTATTTAAATCTGTAACCAAAGATTTTTTTTTTTTTTTTCATACTTATTGTTGTGAGGGATGAAAAAAATATTATTGATATTGATTCAGTAACAATCATATTAGTTACTATTGGCAACTGCCTAAAAATATAGCTTGGTATCGAATCAATTAATTTAAATGTTGTTTCATTGCTGAGTTGAATTTCCTTTTCTCCCCTGGCCCAGTCCTCGTAGTGAGAGAGATTGCTTGATCTAGTGAAATGTATCCTTTGCAAGGCCAGTAAGAGTTCCAAATGCTATTAATCCGCTAATGTTGGTCTAATGTTACAGAATACTTGAAAACATTTAGTTTAATGGATTGTCTCTCTAAATGACTATTTTGTAAAACAATTGAAATTGTATGAGCAAATATTGTGACCCATCGTCTCAAAACAGTATTATGTCAGAACGAACCAGATGCTTAAAAGCCGAATTTAATGTTAAACTGGTCAAAAATATAAATTGTTGGCATTAGCACCCTAAAATATGGTTGCCATTCTCCTCAATAAATCGTATAAACTCAACGCAGGTCTGATATTTCTAGCTCAAAATTCAATTTTCAAGAAACTGTACCAACCTGACTTAATACCGTTTTGAGATGAAGGGTCACATATGTAAATATATTTTCTTTGAATAAGAGATGTATCAAATGCTATGCTATAATATATACGTCTATATAGAAATTTTATTTCTTCTCAGGTCTATTCAAGCAAGATTGAAATGAAAACCACTGATGCTGTGGAAGTCATTGGTATCCTGTCAGTTGATCCAGCTCTTGCTACTGTGGCTGAAGATGCTGAAGGGTAAGGTTATGTCGCTGTGGGATTATCTTGTGGTGTGATGACCGCTTTCGGACCAGAAGGTCCTGGGTTTGAGTTCTGCTCTGAGCAGTGCATAGTTCAGTCTTTGGAAAAGGCTCATTACTCACATTCTGTCGCAGTACTCAGGTGTAAAATGAGTGCTGGCTGTTAACAGCGTTGTCTCTGTCACGAAAAGAATATCGTAGCATCGTCTAACAGGCTTGTCTTACATGGTGTCGCTGTTGGCTAGGTGCCTGTTGTAAAGCGCTTTGAGCACATTTAGTTGATATTGCGTAATATAAAAGCTTTATATTTGAAAGAATGATTGTTTTTGTATTAGGACTATACTATTAGGAATCACATTAGTTATTGCAGTTTTCACCAGACATTTATCCACAAAGGCAGAATTAACAATAATTAAATTAAGATTGACTAAGATGTGTTGTACGATGTTGGGTAGAGTTTGACAGTTAATAGTTAAGCAACCATCCATTCCTTTCTATCAACTGTCTAACAGAGTACAGAATAGAATTGCTTTGTATAATTTTGTAGTCAATACAAAATTGATGAAGGGCATGGTGATTGGTATTTATTTAAAGATAAGAGATTGAAATGTTTTTCTGGGTTTATTAATTTATATATTTGAATTTCAACAAAAATGATGAAGTTGGTCAGATTTATTGTAATAGACATGTAATTTTAGGACAATATGATTTCATATTTAGAGTTAAGTTACATTAAGCATCTTTATATAGCAATAAAGCATCCACTATTGAGACAATGTATGTCTTCATCCATGCACTCTCATTCTATTCAAAGTGTTGAAGAATTGATTGATCAGGAGGAACTGCGAGCACACGAGCCTCCTCCTTCCTTGGTCCCCCGCATTCATGCATTGACAGTGCAAATGCTTGACCATAATAATCCTACCCTCCCCTGCAGTCAATCTTCTGACAACTACAAACAAGGTAATCATATTCATATTAGAAAGTGATAACAAATAATTTATTTTGAGTTTTGATATTTCATTATGATGTACATTAAATAGATTGATTTATTTTTCTCTACTTTTGCCTGTATGATTGATTTGCATGTATAACACAAATGGAATGAATACTATAGATCTCAATTTTGTTTTTTTGATATACGACAGCAAGGGTAATATAGAAATCTTTATTTTTTTTAAGTTCAACTAGAAGCTCTCAAATTTTCTTTTTAAAAATATTATACATATGTAATTGCATGAGTTGATATAAAAATTTCATTTATAATTTTCTAACATCTGTCATATTTAGAAGTGAAGAGATTGATGCAGGATGTGAATTCTATTCGACTGGAGCTTCACTCTATATTTCAACATGCCTTGTTGGGCGACAGCCTGGCAGCTGAATATCTTATCTGCCATCTTCTTGCCAGAGTGTGAGTATGGTAATACTCTCGTGTTCGATATTTCACTGTGGAACACTTACCCTTAAGAAGAATATAGGCATTAAATCGTCCTAACTATTGGGTAACCTCTGTGGTGTAATGGTAGCCTGTTTGACCGGTTATGAAAGGTCCAAGATTTGATCACCAGTCGAGGCAGGCTGAATATTGGGATGATTTTTTTGTTGTATTTTTCTTGTTGATTTTAGCACTGTTTCATACGCACTGTTTTAGATCTTTATCTTACACACCAGTGCCTGCTCCTTAATTTATCACTTTTAGCAATTGACTTAAATGAGTAACAAAATACTGAAATTTAATGAATTTTATTACATCAGACTTTTTTAGTGTTGCCCATCATTTGAGATGTAATTTATTGCATTGTTATTGTCTACTTTTTTTGTACTTAAAAATCACATGAATAAAATTGTTTTCAGATATGCAAGAGTGGATGCTATGCCACTTGGAAAATTTTGCCTCAATCTAAGTGGATGTCCAGTCACTCAAAGATACTCTGTTCTGCTCAATCATCTCATTTCTCAACTAACAACTAAGGTAAACAGCTGCTTTAAGAATTGCTGGAATTTGTAATCTCTTTCTTTCTTTCTTTATTTCCTTTTTCTTTTTAAAGAAGTAATTTAGGCTATTTGGCTTCATGGAGTAAGAAATAAGTACTTTTTTTACTTCAGAAATCTGTCATCTTTGCTACAGAAAGCACAGATATGACACCCTCCCTTCACTCTCCAAAACCTCAATTTTGTATTTTCAGGGATAATCATCAATCGGCACCAAATTTTCTTCCTTTTATTTTCCTTCAACTTCTTATTTAATATGCTTTTGTGTTTTAGAAGACAATATATTTAAACAGGAAATTGATCCAGCAGGTTGATCATTGTTGTAAGCTAAGATGCTGTTCCTTTTAATTTCAACACATGTTGAAAATACAGATTATTTCAATACTTAGATAAAATTGGGTTGTAGATTTGCTTTTGGATTCAGAAGAAATTAGAACTCTTGTGTAGTGAATTTTGTTTGGTCGGTGACTTCTCATTATGATAAGAGCTTTACTGAATGTTATCGAAGACATTGACCTGGTCAACCAACTAAATTGTTTGAGAATTTAGTCACGGCTGATCTTAATTTGTTGATTATTGTTTATATCAATACTTCCAAAAGATTTTCTTCTCTGGAGAAAAAAAATTCACAAACAATAATGACATCTTTTACCTGCATTTAATGCATTCCTCCTCATAATGTATTGTTTTGCCAAAGAATTATCCCCGAGTCAGCTCTTGTAAAGTTGTTAGGCCTGTGCAGTTTTATTTTGATGCCAAAAAAAAAATGTATGCTGTATGCGTTTATTACATTTTGTACTATTGTCCTTTTTAGTCAACCCTAATGGAGATGACCATTGAGAATATGAACTCATGGCGGCTTGTTCCTAAAAAAGACTACACAGCAAATCGTGTTATAGCAGGAATGTTGCAACTGTGTACTGGGACTCAAGTTGTTTTGGATGAAACTGCACTTCAACAAGGACAACTTGACAATACAGGTTTGATCAACCGATTCGATTTCTTGCTTTTTGTTTATGTTGTGCTTGTTTTGGAGAATGATTGAGCAGTAATACAACTGCTTTTTATAGAGACTGATTAATCATTTTTTTTAAATAGACAAATTAAGTCTTATCAAGACTCAGTTGAATCTTGAGGCAACAAAACTTTCACCAATGAAACATTTTGTTAAATGTGCTTGAAATATTTATCAATACATCCTCAGAGTGACAGCTTTGATTAACAAAAAGGTAGGAATTAAATGCCTTAATTCAATTCCTTTTACTTATCCATTGTTGGACAATTGAAAAATATGGTTCAGTGACAAATGCAGGAAGTATGAACAGCATGTAAAATTTAATTCGAAGGAATTTTTTTTGGATTTTTTTTTTGCTCTTTTAATACAAGATGCGTGTGTGTGTGTGTGTCTGTGTGTAGATGCACATGCTTTTGTGTACGCATGTAATTGTACATGTGCACATCTTTTGACATTTATCAAAATTCTTTCTTCCCCTTTCCCTGTTTTAAAAAATATATCTTTACTGTGCATTTCTTTTTTTATTCCATTCTAGGCGTGATGAATGTTCGTGCACTAGAGGACATGATAACCTGGCAGAAGGTGGAGTATGACTTCCAGTGGAGTGCTGTTCCGATCCAGTGTGACAACAATGTCTTGATCTTGTCAGAATGTACTTCTTTTCTTTCAGTGAGCAGTTTCTATCATTTAAGTGCTAATGCTAGTTTTTACAACCAACAGTGGTTTCTGAAATATGAATAGACTGCAACAGTTAAATAGAGTACATTATGCTTAACATTAGACCCTGCTAAAGTGGATGAACAAGGAAGCCCAAAAAAAATAAATAAGAGTACATTTGATAGAAATAAGTCTGATTATTTGTCATCCTAATGAGATTTGATTGGGCTACTTAGCTCGAATATCATGCCGTCCCTTATTTACATTGGTTTTGTCTCTTCCTTATAGAATCTAAATTGCATCAATGAAATAGCATAAAAATCTGTAGGATAATAGATAACAAGTTCTGTATTGAGCCAACACTATGTTTCCTTGACGTTATTTATAGGTGTTGTGAAATTCAAATTTTGTCACACTAACACTTCTCGTGATTTCCTTGGAGTGTATTTTATAATTTGAAATATAGTCTTTTTTACTTTTAATCAATTTTTTTACTCAGAACCTCATTCTCACTTCTTTTCAACAGCTTAAATTGTAAATCATAAATATTCCAACTCTAGTGCATTTCTCTTCCCCCGCAAAGCATTTAGAAAGGTGTTCATAAGATGGAAGGTTAATTATTTTCGTCTGGCAAGCATGTCTTGAAGATGGCTTAGAGCTCTGACTTCTACTTATAATCACATATTAAGGAAGAGGGGTCAATGTGATTGAATGGAGGGTGGAGCACATGTGTTTGTGTGATAGTATGTCTGTCTTTGTGTGTGTCTATGTGTGTGTATGTAGCCCAAGTTGAATGGCTATTAGTGCTCTATTGATTAATGATTAGTCCGGCAGTTGTTGTTAGATAGAAATGTTTTTTAAAAAATATGTTTAATCGTAAAACTTTGGTTTTATAGCTTCATATATCTTTTTAACACCCTTTCAGAAAGACTTTCATGTGCCCATGGTCACAGAGAGAGTTGATGATATCCCATCATATTTCACATTGTTAGACGAGAGACTTACAGATGAAGTCTTGATCAAGTTGAGGTCATACATTACAGTCTGTAAACACCTTTTCTATGGAGTGCCTGATGATATCCAAAAGGTTACGTGTTTTTTTCGATTTCATTTTTAGCTCACTGATGCTCGGAAAAAAATTAACTTGGCAGAGCGATAAGGCCCATGGATCTAGAGTTTCTATAGTATGAAATAGACAACATCAAGTGCTTGCTACCTCGCAAAATACTTTCCACCAAGTCTAACAGACCGAGCTATCCAATGACTGCATGGTGGACAGGGGGGTCAGAAAAAAAATCTCGACTTCACCTGGGGTTGGTCTCAGCCCCTTTGCTTGTGAAGCAAGAGCTCTACCAACTGGGCTATTGAGACCCCCACTGATGTTTGGAACAATGGATAAATTATCTTCCTTGACATGTAATGTATTGACCATCCCATCATTTCACATTTCCCTAGAGCTGACAAATATGACCAAGCAGTTTTTCATTTACCCTTGTGGAAAAGAAACATCTTGAGCATTGGTTTCAGTTTTCAGCTTGATGAGTTTTAGTTGGTTAATTGAGCAATCTTGGAGGATCCCATTCCCATAGTGGGCAGGGGGGTACATGCTTTGTCTTCTATCCCCTTAATTCTGTTTTCCAACATGCTTTCTGTCTTTGTCTTGGAATGAGATTACTTTGTTTTGTCCTGGCCGGAGTCCTAGCTGGGAGGGAAACAGTCAAATCTGTCATCTGCATTTTTTGCCAAATTGAGACCTAAAATTTGCCAAAATTTGCCCCCCAAAAAACCCCCAAAATTTGCCAAAAAGACCAAAATTTGCCAAAAAATTTGCTGAGGAGAACTACGCGTTTCAGTAAAAATTAACACGCGATACAGAAAAAAATGTATATATAAGACAATTTATTACATTTAAGGAGGCTACATTTATTAATTTACACAATGTAAAGCGATTTATGCGCCCAAAATTTCAGACAATCACACACACACACACAAACGTACACTTTCAGTCAGACTCATCAAAGGCCTAGTTTTCTTTTACGACTCAAAAAAAGAGGTATTGATAAACTTATTGTAGTAAAGGAAAACTAGTCCTTTGATGTTGTTTTCTGTGAGTCTACGCCTTTTGGAAGACAAGACAAGATTGTAAAGAGAAAAACTTTGCTCAGCATCAGCTAACGAGCATGTTGAGAAGGCATACCGAGACGCCAATGCAGCGAGAGCTGGAATATAATCTGCCACAGACTTCCAAAATAGGGTCAGATCTATCATTCCAGTATCTCTCACAGCACTGGGCCCAGTTTCTCAATATACCTCGTGAACTCATGCTGAGGAATATCACAAAAATTGGGAATTGCAGTGTATGCAGATACACTGCGAGGCATGAGAGCAGCTTCCCTTGGTTTGGGCCCTGGCAAAGCTGCAACATTTCTCAAGTTTCGCACTTTTTTCTTCGTTATTTTGTTTTTGCTTCTTTTTTTTTCCCCAAAATTTGCCCCGCGATTTGCCAATTTTCCCAAAATTTGCCACGATTTGCCAATTTTGGGAAATTTGCGGATCGCCCTGATATTTGCGGCCGCAAAAAATGCAGATGACAGTCAAATGCATAGTTATTGATTTGGGAGATGATATTTTTTTCATTGTAAAGAATCTCTCTGTTATGTATTATTATATTTGTTATTTTGAACGTATAATGTAAGCTTTGAATGTATTCCTCTTTGTTGGATATTGTGCTTGTGTCCGGATGAGACATATGTGATCTCAAACTAAGTACATTGGTGGTATGCTCTTGGAATCTACATCTGATCCCTATTTATTCTCAGTTTCCCTATGTCTTACTTTTGCTTGGGTGCTTTAATTGTAATTCTAGAACTTGTTACTATCATATTTTCTTCCTTTTTACTGGCACTGATATAACCTAAATGTGTTGCAAGTGCCGTAAAACCTGTAAAAACAAAACAACAATCTTGGAGAATGCAGAAGAATGGTGCAAAAAACATGAAGCGAAAGGGGGTGGGGGTAAGTGTGACTCAGCGGTATGACTTTTTGCTACACTCCCAAAAGATACTAAGTTCAAATATCCATTGCGTTATGTGGCCTTCAGCAAGCCACCTCTCCCAAGCTCAATTTGCGGTGCTGGGCTGCAGCTGACACCTGGGTTTTTCGAGTCTTCCCTTAGAATAGACCCTTAGATAAATTTCCACTTGAGGATGAAAAAAGGCAACTTATTTATTTATTTTGATATGTTGTGGAAGATATCTTTATACATGACATGTTACAAGCTGTTGGGTATCACATCATCACAACATTCATTTACTGTTGTAGTCAGCATTGAAATTAGAATGAAAGGCAAAGTGATAAGGATAAGCAGAGAGGTGTCGGATATGCAAAATGGTGATGGGGTGTGTGAGAGGCTGTGTGACACATATCATGTCATGCTGTATACACACACCTTCATGTGATCAACACATACGTAACTGTCAATGTCACAGTAAATCATCAATGGTAGAAATCACTGGGCGCATTAAAAGACCCTTTTATTGATTAATTAAATTAATTTACACTGGCTGGGTGAAATTAGTTCCGAGGAAACCTGTGTTCGAGGTAAAAATTACGAAAATTAGGAAGGAAAGGAATGAGAACAAAGAATAATAAGGAAATAATTCGGGCATTCGAATGAGTTCGAGGAAAGCGTGCTGGAGTGTATTTTACAAGAGATCCTATCAGACCTTTATCCTCTTGGACAGTGTCTTTCATCTGTCAGATTAATTGTCATCGAGCTGTGTTTGCACTGTGGAGGAAATTAAAGGAAACTGTCTTAAATTATATAAAAATGTGGTCATGAAATCCTATTCAGATATATCTTGAAGCCATACTTAATACTTTAATTTTTTTAATTTTAACTGCCTACTACCACTGAAAGATTTCAGTATTATCATTAACCCCTCCCCCCTTCTTTTTCTCCCATCATTTTTGCTAGCAACTCTGAAATATCAACTGAGAGGTTAGTTATATAAAGTGGTGATCATTTTTTATTTTTTTTCAACAGGCCATTCAAGATGACTTTGTAGAAACCAGGCTAGTGAACCCTTCTGAGATGTCCATTGATGACTTCCAGAGATTGTTGTCTCTTTTAAGGTGACATTTTTTTCATTTTGTTTGTTTTTGTTTTTATTTTAAATTTTGAATGGTGCTGACATGATAAGATAGATACATCTAGCTTTTTGCTTAGTTTTCCATCACGATTCAAGTTTGTTGTTTGCTAAATTTCAAGAAGATGCTTTAAACCGTTACAATACAATCATGCTTTTTGTAAAAAGGGAGAAATTTGTCTCAAGCAATGTTTTGACGCATTTTTCTTTTTGTTCCAATTTTTGCGTAAAAAATTGCTTGTCAGATTTCTCCCTTTGTACAAAAGCGCGATAGTATCATAAAGGCTAATAGTATATTCATGAAATTTTCACCACAAAAATCTTCACTAGTGCTGAAAAATTTTGCCAAATCTAGATGTTTCTATAATTTCTAGTTTTTAAGCTATTTCAATTCTGTATCGGGTAGTAATTAAAAAACACCCTGTATCTGTTTCTTGAAATATATTATAATATATATATTATTTAGCTGTTAATATTAATTTGTATTTTGTAACCATTCTTGTTTAGTGAAATTTCTCACAAGGATTTGGTTAAAGCCAGTCGATTTGAAATGACTGATGTATTTGCATTGTTTTCAATTCTGGGCATAACAGAAAAGTTGGCATATCAAGTACAATTTTTGTAATCATACATAGTTGTTCAATCTTTCCTTTTTTTTTTTGGGTACTGAATGAAGTCTTTGTATCAAACTATTTGTTTTTTATGGGTTTTTGTGCCGCATACAAGTGAAAAAGTTTGCTGTTTAGTGAAATTAAAATCCAATGCTGAAATAAAAGTTGAAAATGTCATTATACTTTCCTGTTTTTTTTTTCTTTCTTAGACTGTTGACTATCAGCTATGGACTGGAAACTCCAAATGTACAGATCTGGATGAAAGCCAAAGCTATGGAGCAAGAGAGGAAAGCACGAGTGGCTAAGTTACCCAAGCCCTCCAATGGGACAGCTTAGATTGATATCCCTTATTACACTGTGATTTTGTTGAAGAATTTGAATAAAATGCCCCTCGTTACATCCCATGTTACTTTTTTTTTCCCCTGGATTTGGTGCAGTAGAAAATTTGCCAAGTTGCATTTTGTTATATTGTGAGAATGAAAAAAAATTACATGAACTTTAATGGCAATAATCTCCAATGCCACAAGAAGTCAACTCTCAAAAGTGATCCCAATTTTTTCCTTCTTTATCTGTTCCCAAATCCCAAGTGAACAGCCACAATAGGATTAGGATAGGATCTTTTGACTTCCCTTGATTGACTGAGGGTGTTCAGATAGTGCAGTTGGTAGAGCTCTCGCTCTACAAGGGACCAAGATTGAGCCCGAGTGAAGTCAAGATTTTTTTTCTGACCCCCTCTGTCCACCCACCAGTGATTGGGATTTTTAGATCTGGTGGAAAGTACTTTGCGATAGATGAGTGTCTATCCAGAGGGTAGAAAGAATTGTTATTGTCCGTATCACGATATAGAAACTGGGATAAACTCCAGATCCATGGGCCTAATGGCACTGAAGGACTACTTGATGGGCTGAAAGGTCACTCTTACTGTCTTCTTTCCCTCTGTATGTTTTCCTTTTCGATGTTACCTTTGTCTGCACAGGACCCTTTGACCTCCCATAGTGGGCAGGAAGGTACTTGTTGTGTCTTCTATAACCCTTTATCTATTTTTCAATTGCTTTCTGTCTTTGTCTTGGAATGAGATAACTAAGTTTTGTTCTGACCCTGGTTGGAGTCCTTGGCTGGGAGGGAAACAGTTAAATGTATAGTTATAGTTTTGGGAGATGATATTTATTTCCTTATAAATCATCTCTGTTATGTACTGTTATTTATTTATTTTAACATATGATTTGTTAACATTTGAGTGTTTTCCTCTTAGTGGGATCTTGTGCTAGTGTCTGGGTGAAACATTTCGGTAATCTCAAACTTAGTGTACACCGATAGTGTGCGCTTGGAATCTACATCTGTTCCCTATTTGTAGCATTCCGATTTGTCTTACTTTTCCCTCAAGTCCTTTTAATTGTGCATCTAGAATGTTTTTACTATCCAATTTTCATCCTTTTTACTGGCGCTGATATGACCTCAATGACTCAATGTGTTGCAAGTTTTGGATATACGTATTCTGGAAGCATTTTAGTGTATTCCTCTCGATGGGATCCTGTGCTGGTGTCTGGATGAGACTTATATCTCAAACTAAGTACACAGCATTGTCTCTGTCAAAAAATATTTATAATATTGCCTAACAGGCGTTGCGTCTCGTTTTGCATGTTGCTGTTGGTCAGGGACCCTTTGCAAAGCGCTTTGAGCATGTTTAATGAATATTGCGCTTTATAAAAGCTCAAGTTTTATTTGTTTTGTGATAGTGATGTTTGTTTTTAAGGGCTTTACAGCGCTTGCAACACGTTTAGGTAATATCAGCACAGTAAAAGTGAAGAAATTGGGATAGTAAAAAGTTCTACAATTACAATTGTAGTACCCAAGACAAAGGAAGACGAAGGGGAATTACTGTAGTTCAAATAGGGAACAGGTGTAGATTCCAAGAGCGAGCGTACTAATACTATCAGTGTACTTAAATGTCACCTAAATGTCTCATCCAGACACAAGCACAGGTCCCCGCTGAGAGGAACACACTCAAATGTTTACAAATCATATATAAAAAATAATACAATGCAAAAGAGAGATGATTTACAAAGCAAAAAATATTATCTCCCAAAACTCTCTTTAGTAATCTCATTCCAAGACAAAGACAGAAAGCATGTTGGAAAACAGATATAAGGGGATAGAAGACAGTAATTGCCTCCCTGCCCACTATGAGAGGCAGGTGGTAGTTGTAATAATAGTCATGATGATGTGGTTGTAGTAGCAGTGGTAGTGATGATGATGTGTGAGTAGTGAATTTAGTTTGTTTGTTTTTAAGGGTTTTACGGCGCTTGCAACACATTTAGGTTATATCAGCGCCAGTAAAAAGGAAGAAAATGGGATAGTAAAAGATTATAGAATTACAATTAAAGCACCCAAGAAAAAGCAAGACAAAGGGGAACTGATAACAAATAGGGATCAGATGTAGATTCCAAGAGCACACCACCAATGTACTTAGTTTGAAATCACCTACAAGTCTCATCCAGACACAAGCACAAATCCCAACAAAGAGGAACACACTCAAATGCCTACATTATACATTCAAAATAAAAATAATAATACATAACAGAGAGATGATTTACAAGGAAAAACATATCATCTCCCAAAACAATAACTATGCATTTGACTGTTTCCCTCCCAGCTAGGACTCCGGCCAGTGCCAGGACAAAACCAAGTAATCTCATTCCGAGACAAAGACAGAAAGCATGTTGGAAAACAGATATAAGGGGATAGAAGTAGAAGACAGTATGTACCTCCCTGCCCGCTATGGGAGGGTGAATTTAGTAGTTGTGGTATTAATGATGATGTGCTAATGATGGGGGGGGGGGGGGGGGGGGGGGATCCCTGGAACATATGTCCTCATTGGAATTTGACGGAAGTTGCCTGTAACCCGGAATTTTTTCTGGTTAAAACTGGAATTTTGGCATCACCGCATACCACAAGACCACATAGCCACACAAATAAAAAGAAACAAAAAACCTTGAGGATTTATGCAGCGCAATATCCACTAAACATGCTCAAAGGACTTTTCACTAGCCATCACCGACACTTAACATGTAGGAAGAGACATAATGCCTGTTAAGCAATATTATAATTTTTTTTTTTCCGACGCAAACAGCCAGATACTCATTTTACACCAGAATACAGGGAGAGAATTATGTGTAAAGAGCCTTTTCCAAGGACTCAAACTATGTGCCGCTCAGAGTTCTTTATATCTTAATGCTATAAACTGCTTTATAATATACTTTACTAGGTCTTGCACTAGAAATTTATTTAGCTCTCAGGTTGGAGCCAAAAATCTGCCGTGCTACAGAATTTTTGTAATAGCAGGCAGGTCTGCCAGAACCTCTGTTTGTAAAGTAAGGCAAGTCCTTTCTCAATTGAGATAACTGGACTCAAATTCACCTTTTTAGGTGCCATTACAAAAATACTCATTCAACAAAAACTGAAAAGGGTAAATCAAATTGGAATTTCTGATGTTTATTTAAAGTTATAAAAATGAAAGCATCCACTTAGCTGCCAACCTGTCACAACATCAAAACCGTTCAAACTTCGACCCATAACCAACATTGTTATAGTATTGCTTGATCATTATTCTTCCTTATGGCCGGTCTGCTTGCAAGTGATACAGAGGGCTAAAATCTTTTACATAGATGTAACAATAATGCCTGAAGACCATAGTTATTAAGAAATCGTGATAAAACATTGTAACGAGTTTCTATTGAACTAAGGATAAAGGTGAAATTGAATTTCACAATCACTGTGTTGACAGAACTGAATGGACTGTAGGTTTACCCTACAGTTATCTTTGAGATCTTCTACATCATAGCTGCCAACCCACCAAGCTTATTAAGAGGGAGTTTTGGTCAGAAAATCAGGGAGATTCAGAAAAAATCAGGGAGATACATAAGTTTTGTGTCATAGCATGTTGTCCCTGCTTCTTTAGCCAACAGAATGTCTCCAAGTGTATCTGCTTTCAATCTACCCCTAAAATCGGTCCTATTTTTTCTCACCATGGAGAAGAACCTTTCGCAGGAGGCATTGCCATGTGGGATGGAGAGGATAGTACGCATAGCAGAGGGAAGATATTTGTACTTAATGGCCAACAGTCAGGCTACCGCATGATAATGCGGGAGACGAACTAAAAATGCGGGAGTCTCCCGCAATTTCAGGTAGGATTGGCAGCTATGCTACATCCAACATTGTGTGAAACCTCTAAGTATTCGTTTGAACTTAAACTGTCATGATCCTTATGAATGTCAGTCTGATGTTTCCTTACTAAGTTAACTAAATGCTAAAATTAAACTTAAACACAAAATTGTAAAGCGGACAGGCATGAAATGAACAAGTTTTTCAAATTTCCATACTTCGTGTAAATCAACAGATTTGTTAAGTAGATCAGATTGAACTTAGATGTGTTTTTAGTCTAATGACAGGCAGCTAAATCTTCATTCTCTGCCTTCATTTCTCTCGTTTTACTTTTATCAACCATGTAAATAGAGATGTCATATGATTTAAAAATTGTCTCTGGTGTCCAGGGAAATCATGTATTGAAAAGTCCTTCTAGTCCATCGTCATCAACATAATTATCACAACTGCACCCCCATCATCACACGAACTGTTGACCACCACACCACCCCTTATAGCATCATCACTTTTACCACTAAAGTTTCGTCATCACCACCAGTCTTCTCCTTCTTCATATAGACAGACTAGGCATTAACGGGGATGCATATTCAAAAGAAAGCAAATGCAGTGTGTATTGATAAAAGGGCAAAATTCAAGCTTCAAGCTAATCTCTTGTACATGCTCGTCTCATGTTGTTTCAAAAATGATGATATACTTAAATTGTTAAAAATCGAACAATTAAAAAATATTTTTCTCACCAATATCTTGACTAATCATACCTTGAATTAAAAATTCCACATTCCACCTTTCCTGAACACCCTATGTTTAGAGATGAGGAAATCATTTTAAAACATAAAACATAAAATTCAATCTAAACAAAACTTTAACGACAGTTGTCTTGTGGCAAATTCATTCTCCGTCTTCGTTTTTCTTCCAAATTTTGGAAAAATTCTCTGATATCGGTCTCTTTCACCACCTGAAACATAAAAGGATCAATTAAAAATTTGCTACACAAGACAATAAGTTAATATTAAATAGTAAAGCATTTCATTTTTCATCCATTTGGCAATCATTAAGGGCTTGTAACTCTAGTTAAATTTGCTCTTTGTACAAATATTTTTCCTGAAATAAGTATCCATAGGTTATTATTTTTTTTTTTTTTTGCAGAACTAAAATATTTAAATTAAGTCTCAGGGTATTAAAAAAAAGCTTGTACTTTTTTAAAATCAATTTTGAGAAACATCAATTTCATCTCTTTCTCACCATAACGCACAATCCCCCCTCCCCTCCCCCAAGAGTAGAGAAAATTACATTTATGAATGTGGAGAGGGGAAGCAGGATGCCAAACATGTTTTACAGGACTACAAAGTACACTGAGCAAAGAGCTTGGGAAGACCACAGCATTCCTGATCTGGTTGACCTTCAGCGATAAAGTCATCAAGAGGGGGAAGAAGAAGAATCCTCCCCACCTCTTATCCCTTAAAAATTACAACTATACCTCAAGAGCTCAAAACCTTATAACATAAGTCATAAGTGTTCAATTTCTCTGGAAACCAAATACAAAAAAAGTGATATTTTTAGATGTCTTAAAAGGGCCATGACTCTCATTTGCTCATATTTTTGAGCATATATTATTCCTTTTTTCTTTGTCATGTGTCCTTTTAGGAAATAGTATAAAGGAAATATAGGGCAGAGGGGAAAGAAGAAGACGCTCAGTAGTGATTGAAGCATGTTTAGAATTTTAAAGTAAAGTGATTAAATTTAAATGCATGATGCATATGTCAGTCCACAAATTACATAAAAATGGTTGTTACTTACTTTTCCTTCTCTGGCAAATCCCTGTAGAAATTCATTCAAATCTGTCTTTAAATCTCGCACTCCTGGTGAAAAAAAAAGTTTTAAATTCATGGTTGGTATGACTTTTTACTCTCCCTTCTTTTTTCTAACTTCAAAAATGATAGCCAGGCTGTTTTGGTCTTAACAGTGGCATACTGTGTTTAACAATTAGCTCTTGCATATCCATGTTTAATAAATCCCCTGTCCAGCAAACAGGGTTGTTTATCATATACTTAACTAATGTGGAAAGCAAATTATTACTTTCATCAAGTTTCCACAATCGTTGAAACATTCAAGAGCTATCAGTAAAACTATTTACACATTGTAATCAGAGCTCTCATCTCAACGAAAACAAGCAACAGCATTATGTATGAAACCTATCAATACAATGATCAGTTGCAACTTGTATGCCATTTTATTATTATCAGCTGGGAAGAAATCTATAAAATCAAAACAAAGAAAATATAAACCCAATTTACTGATATAAAATTAAATCAATGAGAAACTGGATATTTAACATTAAAAGTTAACAAAGAATGTACAAAATGCATCAATTAATCATTTTTGTTTTTAAGGGTTTTACAGTGCTTGCGATACATTTAGGCCATTTCAGCACCAGAAAAAAGACTGAAAATGGGTTAGTAAAAAAAGTTAAAAGCGCATGAGAACAAGTAATACTGAGGGGAATGGTCCAAATAGGGAACAGATGTAGATTCCAAGAGCACATTATCAATGGACTTAGTTTGAGATCACCTAAAAGTCTCACCCAGACACAAGATCCCACCAAGAAGAATGCACTCAAATGCATAAAAAATATAATATTCTCACAAAACTAATACTATACAT
>NC_088361.1:35023077-35115577 GCF_034508935.2 Berghia stephanieae
ATAAAACTAATTTCAGATTAAGGGGTGGTTTGGGTCTTTTCTAAAAAAAATTTAATTACCAATAATGGGTGGTTTTAATCATTCTGTATCATCATTATCGCTTAAAAAACAAAATTTATGGTAAAATTTTTTAATTATCTTTGTTGATACCCATTTTGCAATCTAATTTGGGGGTCTGACATAAAAAAATATAACAATCTTGTGGCAACATTCCACGAAAACTAATGAAGGAATGACCTCCATATTCTTCCCTCTTGTCAACATTGTACCAAAGTGTGTCACCATGGACAGATTTTACGGTTTTAGCTTATGGAATTTTTATTGGAACATTACAAAGTTGAGAATCAAAATGTTATGACAAAATTGAGGTTAAAAATTCAGAATTAGTATTATAATTCAAAATTCACATCTCTTATCAAAAAAATCTCTCTATGGTGACATAATACATTATCTCTGTGATAACTGTGGACATTTTCAGACAATTTCATTGAATAGATTCTGAGAAACGTTTGAAACAGTATCTCATACCCTTAGAGAAATGACATATTGAGAAAATAGCAAAATAGCTTCCCGTTTTTCACACTTTTCTTACTACTTGTACCATTTTCGACTGTGTTTTTCATGTCTTTATAGTCTACTTTAAGAATTTGGACTTCAATTATATTATTTCTAAGATAATAAAATATCATTTTCCACCAAAATCTCAAAATCAATTATTCGAAGGGTCTTCCTAATAATTAGACCCAAACCGCCCCTTAAAGGAAGCATATATATTGTGATTGTTCAAGAAACTTAAAAAACAGAGAAACTAAAAACCGAGGTATGTCTTTGAGTTTTGATCTGCCAGTGGACCAACAAATCTTGAATATCTAAAAATAGCCAAAACATTGGCTGTTTCACTATTGCTTAGAAGTAAGTGAGTAAGGTTTAGATTTATGCTCTGTTGATCTGTAAGTATTTCATCCCACCTGCACCCCTTACCTCACAAAATAAAATGTAAAAAGGGAGAAAAGAAACGAAATTCACCATCACTTGTTTTTGTTTTTTGCTTTTTTTCAATGATGTCAAAAGAGCGACGGGAAAAAGGAATAAAGTGGGACAGTCAAACAACTCTGGATCCAGAGTTTAGTACTTGACAAAAAGACAAAAAGGACGAGTTTAAACAGAGATCAGTCTATTATAAGAATCAATTTTATCTTTGTATCAATTCCGAGACCAGGTATTTGTATCAAATCTGAGACCAAGCAAAATTCTCATCAAAACAAAGGCATTGGATTACTAAAGAGAACAACACACTCAAATTGTCACAATTTATAGAAGAGAAACATGCATGAAGTATCCCGGTCTTTGCAAAGAGCAAGAACCCTTGTTCCAAGAGTACAGAAAATCACCTGGCAGGAGAAATTGACATTCCCAGCCCATAAAGGGAAGTCAGCCCTTCCCCTGAGATATATGCAACTCAGCTACTTTCTTCCATATTAGCTATAAACTTGAATACGAGTAACCAAAACAGTAAGTTACAACTAAAAATTCAGAGCGATAAAAATGACCATGCCATGCAAACAAAAAACTACTCAATACAGCTGAAGGAGGTAAAAGGAATGCCACTTTATTGAAACGATCTTACTGTGACAGAATTTTTGCGAATATAATTTCTATCGGTTAATCAGAATGATTTCAGAACTTCAGCAAACGTTGTAAAATGTTCTTTCTTTCCAAGAACTCAAAAATATAAATAGCTCTATTAAGATACACAAGAAAGGAATTATCCCGTCTTCAAACGAAAAAATAGGTCAGATCCATTTTACATGTTACTGCGTTATACTTTACCCATTTGGCCATCCTGAAGAACAACTAATAGGCCTAAATAATGAGAGCACCAATAATGATGCAATGGTTTATTTGATTTTAATGCAGCATTGATTAAAGTTTTAATATGTTGTAAATTATGATGGATTAGGATTCATGTGTCTTTGATTCATTTGGACTGTTACCGGGGAAAAGAGAGAGTTGGCAGTTCATTATAAACATGTGGTCATTAGATATGATTAACTTATTCTCATATTCATCATCATGAAATACTGAATGTTATAAAAAATGGATGCTTATCATCGCTAAAAGCAGTGGCTTCAATAACAACAAAAAGCTTATTTTGCTCTACTGTCTCCCAGTGAAAGCCAGAATTGACTACAAGATCACAATGTTATGTTTAATCACAATAAAAAGTAATCTGCACCTTTTAATCTAAAACATCTCCTAAATCCATATACCCCAAACCACTCTCTGCGACCAACCAAACAAAATCTGCCCTCTTCATGTAAAACAAAAAATTTAAAAACCATAGATCATTAAAAATATACAGACTGACCATTTGGAATTCCCTCAACCTCAATCGACAGCTTAAGAAAAATCTAAAAAATATCCTATTTCAAAAATATATTTTAGATAGCAACTAATGAATCTTGATTGTGTAATCTCTATATCAAGGAATTTGGCAATGTATGATGTGATGCACTCTGAGGCCTCTGCAAAGAGCGCTATACAAATATTCTATTATCATTATTGCTTTTGCAAAACCACAATATATGTATGTAGCCAGGAGTATATACCACTTGTGGAATAGGTAAAGTGGTAAGTGATCTGTGTAATGGTGCTGTTCCAATTAAGGGACATGCTTGCGACAGATTTAGGTCATATCAGCACCAGTAAAAAGTAAAAGGAAGAAAATGTAATAGTAAAAAATTCTAGAATTACACTTAAAGCACCCAAGAAGTATGACAAAAGGGAATTGGTTTAAATGGGGAACAGATGTAGTAGTAACCAAGAGCATACAATCAATGTACTAGTTTGAGATCACCTAAAAGTCTCATCCAGATACCAGCAAATCCCACTCTAAGGAATACAATCAAATGCTTACAGAGAATTAAAAACTAAAAATATGACAATACAGAACAGAGAGATGATTTACAAAGGAAAAAAATCCCACGTCCCAAAACTATAAGTGAAAATGACTTACTCTGGCTAGATACATAATAGGCCCACAAAAATGGAAACCTTGACATGCACTCTGGGCATGTCATTTCATTGAAGTCTTCTGGCACAGGAACCTTTAAATGCTGAGAAGGCAAAAATAGAGACATCACAAAATATAATTAAATGATTGTCAAACTCTAATTGGGAAGCAACTTAAGAAAACAAGTCAATAGATCCTTTTTTCTTTTGATTTTGTTTTTTATTTAACATTAAAGACATTAAGTTGGAGAGTGCTTTTGAATTTGCAGCAGTACGATGACTGTTCATCTCGTTTGGACATGAATTTCATTATTTACAATGTGAAGTTAGAATGTTACAAATCAAATAGTCTTATCAATGAAACCAAACATACCCGTCCATGATACCAGTCCTCACATATTATACACTGAATCATTTCATCCTCTACCTGTAAAAGTAAAAATTAATGGATATGTTTGTTTCTCTGGAATCAATTGTTTTTTTAAAGACATACCTACTTGGCTAAATCCAGACTTGTTTGATGTCTGTGGACATCCAACTCATTATTTGTAAAATATTGAACTTGTCACAGTGAATTATAATTATTTCCCTTCAACAGAGGCAAAATTTTTACAGGATATAAAATGTGTCTATGTGGTCATATTGTATGAAAATCGCCTTCTGACCGGAAGATCCAGGGTTTCTAGTTCCATTCTGAAGAGCGAATAGTTAAGTCCTTAAAGAAGGCTCTTGACTCACATTCTCTCATTGTACTCAAGCGTAAAATGAGCACCTGACTGTCAACAGCGTTGAAAAAAAAATGTAATGGTGCTTTGAAAGGCATAATGTTAAGTGTTACTGTTGGCTCAGGACCTCTTGTAAAGCACTTTGAGCAAATTTAATCAATATTGCACAATATAAAAAGTTGTTTTTTTAAACTCATAATAATGCAATCAATATTATTAACCTTCACTTAAAAAGTTGACAATAATAAACAGTTTTATAAAATAAAGGAATGATTTTAAGATCATACTTTCCTAGATTCATAGGGAAGGTTTTCACAGACATGATTTACAAAGAAAGAAATATTTCTCACAAAAATATATATCCATAATTTAACTGTTTCCCTGTCAACAAAAACTCCTAGCAAGAAATCCAATGATCTTATTCCAGAACAAGGACACAGCGTTGCATGGAAAGGACAAATGATATTGGGAGAGAGATAGTCAGAGTTGCCAACCCCATCTGATTAGAATGTGTACAATGGGACCTCAAAATGGGGGAGATTTCATAAAAATGGGTACAATCCTGAAATCGACGGAAACTAACCATAGTGAAAGTAAGACGAAGGTATACTTAGATAAAGTCACACCACACAAACTCAATTGCAGCAACAATGATGTTCCCAAGACTATAATCCAATCCTTTCAGATTTCTACCTCCCAGCATGAAAATCATAATTGGTCAAAAATATGATCCAGCAAGCTTAAAATAACAGTGATATGCGCATCCAGGCTAATAAAACTAAAGAAAACTGAAGTGACTCCGTACACTGAAAATGGGTAGAATCTTGGGAGAAATGCGTACAAAAGCGTACAATCGCTGAAAATGCATACAATTCAGCATTTTTTGCGGTAGGTTGGCAGCTCTGGATAGTAAGTCTGTGGACTGAATATAGTCTCCATCACCCAGGGAAGGCCAACATTCCTGCCCTCAGGGGAATTCTACCAACCGCAAATCTGCATAAGTGTCAGATCTGAAACTCCCATGGGAGTAAAAACAAAAAGGGCAAAAACAAACTGACGTAAAATAAAATAAACTTTTATGGAATCATGAAAACAAGACATCTCTATTGGTAGCAATATGAAAGACTAATTAAGCAGGACAAATTAAAAGCAGGATCTTATAGGAATTGATATCAACAGTTTCAGGGGGAAAAAGTAAACAGACGTAAAGTGAGACACGTCTCTCCGGAATGACTCATAAAATGGGATTGAAAAAAATAAAATAATTCATGCAAGTGGTCTGACATCTCTGGTCAAAATTTCACAAAAAAATATGAATACTTCTAAGTTCAACTATAGAGGTAAAAATATGGAATTTCCATCACAGCTTCATACTTCTAAATACTTCAATACTCACCTTATCTTCGGGATCAGGGTATGGTCTTGAACATGAGCAGTAGAGACCATTGAAGTTTTGATTGTATCTATTGCGGGAGTTTAATTGTTTATCCTGTAAAACAAAGTAAAAATAAAACAAACAAATGATTGTATCTATTGCGGGAGTTTAATTGTTTATCCTGTAAAACAAAGTAAAAATAAAACAAACAAAAAACACACAGATAATTGCCTTGTTGACTGTCAACAATCATTACAGTAACAAAGACAGTTCAACACCAAAGTTGGATAATGACCTAAAGAATCCTTTACAGCGATAAGGGTCTCAATAATAAAACTGTACTTATAAAAGAAGTAAAGGAAATATATTAGTAGGTAATTTGAGAATTAAGACCCATTAGCTATAAAAATCTTCACTTGTAAACTTATGTCTTGGAAAGCTTGGAAAAAAAACAACTCTTTTCTCTCTCTCTCTCTCTCTCTCTCTCTCTCTCTCTCTCTCTCTCTCTCTCTCTCTCTCTCTCTCTCTCTTAACTATCCCTATAATTTGTGCATTTTATAATTATATGCCCTATCTCTGATGCAAAACAAAAAAAACAACAAAATTTTGTTAAAAACAACAACTGTGATAGTTACAACATTGACATATTTTTTAACTTGATCTTCCATGGATAACTTTTGATCTAAATACACCCTAAGATTTCTCACACAAGAACTAGTTTTAATAGAATTTTCACCCACTAGTATCTCATTTGTAGATATTTTCGACAGTTGATACCTATTACTATTACCAAAAATTATCATTTCTGTCTTGTCATCATTAAATTCAAGTTTGCTTAGTTTCATCCAATCCTTTATGTTAGCAATACAATTTTCCATCACTGATACTGTTGACAGCTCTGAATCATTATTGAGTTTTGTATACAGCTGAGTGTCATCAGCATGAAAATGAAAATCAATGGGAAAGGTGGATAACATATCAGAAAAAGGAGCAGTATACATTGTAAAAAGGAGGGGGCCAAGACACTCCACACATTAATATAGACGGAGTTGATAAATGGTTTTCTATAATTACCGACTGAGTTCTTTCAAACAAATATTCCTTTAATTGTGACAAATCTGGTTCAACTGATTTTTTCAAATATTATTGCCTTTTTTTCTTAGTCACAGCAGGAAAGAACTGGACTCCTAATTTGTTGGGTTTTTACACATATAATAAATTTACTGACCTTGGCAAGCTTACATTCTTTACCCGAAAACTTGTCATTGCCACAGTCACAACAGAAAAATCTGAAAATAGGAACAGCAATAACATTTTTAAAAACTACCTTTTATTTAAAATGTAGGAATACAGAACAACATACAGTCACATCAATGATATCTCCAAAGACATAAGTGATCAGTGTCATTGCCACATTACTTTGAACTTTGTTCACAACCAATCAAAACTTCTTCAAGAAATTTCAAAATCAGCCTTTTGATATGTATATGTAGATAATAACAAAACATTAACTGCAAACAAAACTTTGAAACAAACTCATGTCTTCAAACCATAGAAATATAAGTATTTCTGCTTAAGGCATAAAGTTTCTTTCAAATTTTAGATTGAATCTGAATCTTAAAAATCAAATCAAAATAACTTTTCATATACCTTTTTGTGTAAAGTTCGTAAAGATCATGTCCTTCATGGCAAGCATAGCTGCAAGCCAGGCAAATGCCAGCATTTCCATTTGGAGTACAAGTTGCACATGCATACAACGCCTGCCTCTTCAAATAGCCCTGTCAAAAAAATTTAAAAGAAAGAGAATTTTTAAAAAGTTAAAAGCACAGACTAGTAATCAACTCTGTATACAAAGTTTAGAACAAAATGGAGAGTAGAACAAGGACTGGATTTATATTTAAACATTTGTGCTGCTTTGTAGTCTGCTGGTATGACCTTTGCCTTCCGACTCTTAGTTCCCTGGTGCTCTGGATGCCTAAAGTTGAGTCCTTGGAAAAGGTTATTTACTCACATTCTCTAACCATACTCAGGTGTAAAATAAGTAGCTGGCTGGTATATTATTATCATTTCAATACTGCAAATTAAGCCTATACATAGCTTTCAAAGAACATATAACTTATTTGTTATAAAATTTGCATTTTTTGGTGAAATATTATCTTAAAAGCTTTTGCTGTCACATGACCTTAGCTGTAATTGTACAGTGCAACTCTATAATGACATAAAACCTATCACTTAAAGACCAAAAAGTCTGGTTTTTATTCACATGAGTATGAGCCTTAAAAATGTAAAGCTCCTAATAGATTATTATAACTAAATACATCAAAAGTATCACGACCCACCCCTGTTCTTCATTACAAGTGGCAATAGACAATAGACTTGCCTCAACTTTTTCAAAATGAGGTTAACCAATTAGTTTACATTGTGCATGTGTGATCTGAAAAGGTCAAAGGAACGCTCTTCTCAAATCATGTGTGAACAAACAGATTTAGACACCCTCAAGCAAAGATCATCAAACTACTTCAAACTAAATACCAACAATGACTGCCAAATTCAACAACTCTCTCCGCCTTCGAATACAAATACTCAGAATTGAGTCGACTTCAAAGTACAGATTCAGTTCCAGGGAGTATCACACTAATTTGCCTGATTTTATTAAATTCTTCTGAGATGTTTTGAAATTAGCTTGGATCAGAACTAAGAATGAAGAAAATTCTAAGATGAAAAATGGCAAAATAAATTCAAATAACTTTTGAAATTCATCCAGTATTATCAAGTAAGGAATGTTTATTTGAGGAAAGTAGATGAATAATTGACTCTAGACTGTTTTAAAGGTAGGATTTTCTTAATTGTCTTCTAAATAGATCGTCAGTAAATAATCACTGGCAATTCATCAAGTGGTTAATGAGTGGTGTATGAAGTGGCAGTTCACTACGCATGATTTTCTAAGTTAATAATAAATATCGTGAAAATAATAGGAATGCAGACGTGGGCTGAGAAAATGTTTCTGTTTTCTTTTCTAGAAAACGCGGGGTTCAATATATTTTGGTAGAATTAGATGGATACCAAATAGTAGTGTTTTTTCTGCACCTCAGTTAACGGTGTATCTTAACTGGTAGTTTTTATGCACCTCTGTTGCACAAGCGCAATCTACACTATTTATTATCAATGCTGTGTTTCTGTATTTGGTCATCGCAAAAGTTATATCAGTATGACATCTGTGCGTCTTTGTTAATAATTTTTAAGAAGGTCTTTCTAAAATATTTTACTTTCAATTTCTATTTTCTGGTTTTATATTTCGATGTTTTAGATTATTATTATTTCTATATATAAATTTATTAACAAAGACATCCTACAGATAATTTTTGCCATGTCCAAATACAGAAACACAATGTCGCTGATGAAATTGGGTGGAATGCGCATGCGTGACAGAGGTGCATAAAAACGATCCGTTAAGATACACTGTCAACGGAGGTGTATAAATACACTACATTTTGTAAATATTCATGTCTCGTCTTTTGAATATGGACAATTCAAACGGTGAGGGGTGGAAGGATAATAACTAATTAAGTTAAATATTAATAGGAGTGGATGGTCGCGACGGTTACCGAACTCTAGACCTCATTTTGGGAGGCCTTTCGAAAGCTCCTACATCCCCAGTATTCTTGTTTTTTATAATATAATGTTCTAGTTGGGGGTTAGGGAGGGGCGAAACTTTTTTTTTTTAACTTAAAGTCTCCCCCCGCCCAAACCCCATACTAGAACAAGAATACTGGGGATGTAGAAGCTCTCGGAAGGCCTCCCCTCATTTTTTCTGTGAGTCGAATTTTACATCACTACACGATTACACCTTCCCCCCCTCCCCCCTTTTTTCCCCGCAGTGGTTATTAATCTGCATCTCCAACAGAATAGAAGAGGCGCATAAAAACGGTGGGGAGAAATTCCGTAACCTCCTCGGTCTAGTATCTTTCAATTGGTATTTTCATAGTGGATCTTTTGATAGCCGTTTATTTATTCAATTTGTCAAATACCTTTGGATAAGTGCAGTTATGAGGATCACTTGCTCCCAAAACCGCTGAGGCATCCGCCTGCAAACGTGCATGTTCTTCCAAAACTTCTTGCATAGATACTTCATCATCTTCTCCCTCTCCTATTTGTCCACAACGTCGAGCCTTATTTGAGTTGGCATCCATTATTTAAAGATAAAATCCGAAACGTAAATATTCTGGGTAAAGTATCAACAACCGAGATGTTGCACCGTTGTTGTTTTGTTGTGAATTTTCCGTTTCCCAACTGTCCCGCGAAAGGGGACCTTCTCTTATACAATTAATAAATTGAAATGTCTTAGCATAAATCATAACAAAAATTACATAATAATAATAATAATATATATATATAATTTTTACTTACATATTAATGTCAATAATGTGATTCTTAAAGTATAACTATTGAATAATGGAATAATTATATGTCTTATTATTATATTACAAATCGATCCTTGCAAGAATTCATTTCCGGAAGACGATAGATTCCTATCTGATCCGGAAAC
The DNA here is from genome assembly GCF_034508935.2 of Berghia stephanieae. Taxonomy (NCBI): domain Eukaryota; kingdom Metazoa; phylum Mollusca; class Gastropoda; order Nudibranchia; family Aeolidiidae; genus Berghia; species Berghia stephanieae. The sequence continues at coordinate 35,032,736 of NC_088361.1, forward strand.
AGGGTTGCCAGTTTGGCATTTTAAATGCCAGATTCCAAAAATCTGGCATTTTTGAAAACCGTTTGGCATTAGAAAAATCATTTGGCATTTGGCATTTTCATTTGGCATTTTCTTTTCTTGTATATTATACTTCAAATGACACCTTTTCTTAATTATTTCTAAACGCGTAAAAACAAACATCTTCACATTTCTTTTTCATTCTTAAAATCCAACCGTGGTGTAGTGGTTTAGCACTCCACTTAGTAGTCAGTAGGTAAATAATTACCCCAACAGGAAATTTAGTATAATTCAAAAAAAAAAAAAAAAAAAAAAAAAAAAAGAAAAGAAAACACGCAAGCCACCAGGATATGATAGTAAATTGTCTATCAAAAGTGAGTAGTTTTCTTAGTGGGGGTGGGAGTCAACAGACTTTGGCATCTTTTTGAGTGTTTTGGCATTTTTTGAGTCTTCCCCTGGCATTTTGTTGAAAAATAATCTGGCAACCCTGTCCGGAAATGACATAGGGGTGTGTCGAAATAAACTTCTTTCGCGCCAACTATAAATAAAGAATTTTTAATAGAAATGGCGGTGTAAATGTGTAAACCCTCCATAGAGACATCGCACTTATGATTTTATGTGTTAGGTTAAGACTTGGGAGATTATTTTATTAAATGACGGTGTAACCGTAGAATTATAATGGATATATAAGTCTGCATTATATTTTAGTTGTGTCTGGCTGAAGTTAGGGCTCGGGGCATCTGACTAGTGCCACTGCCACACACTCGCTCTACTCTACACTGTTACCCTACTCTCATTTTGACTGTAAAAAGTCGGATCTCCGGATCATTCATCAAGCAAGTGGAAACTTGAAAGATTGACCGTCGCCCTGGATTTCAATAGTTCCTAACACTAATTCCGATTTTAAAAAACTAAGCTACATTTGGAAAGGGGCGTGACTCAGAAAATGGAAGTGGAAGAAAATCAACCACCCCAGAAAAAATTGAAACAAGGTAAACCCTCTTTTGGTGCACATTTTAATTTTAACCAACTTTTGGCTCAACTAATCATTATTAATTAATCAATCCCAAAGGAATATAAAGTAAAAATAAGTGGTGATCGTGACATAATTCTCACCATCTACTTAAAATCTTATCACTAACCGCAACCTAATAATCTATACGTCGTGGGAGTGAAAGTGAATTTGAGAAATATAATCAAACACTAACACGGTGATAATCCATGACAATAGACATGATGTATTATTCTTGTCTGTCTCTCGATTAGTCTATTTTGCTCCATTTTTATCCTCTACCAGGAACACATAAAACGATTATCCAATAGTGACTTCTCACCCCCGGGATGAGAATAAAAAATCGATCGAGCTCCCACCCCCGGGATGAGAATAGAGGTAGTCGCCCCTTCTCGCTATTCTCACCCCTGTTAACCAACAGGTAGGGAGGTAGCCTAGCCGCCGCCCCTTCTCGCTATTCTCATCCCGTATTACTATTACCTAACCAACAGTCAGGGTAAGCCTTGCCCATCCGCCACCCCACCCCTTCTCGCTATTCTCATCCCGTATTACCTAACCAACAGATAAGGGTTAGCCTAGCCGACACCCCTTCTCGCTATTCCGGTCGCCATTTTGTTCGTAGGAATGTGAATTGATCGTGATCGATACTGGTCTAAATCGTCGATGCAAGCAACTAAGAAATTTGACTATCAATCGGTAAATAAAAGAGAAGGAAAAGAAAAAAGAAGAAAACAAAAGGGTAATTCATGCAGTATTAATAAGTAGTGTGCGGCTAACATTATCAAGTACTAGTTAAAACTTGTAATTGATTACTGCTTTTTGAGAGTAGTGAGGAGGGGGGGGGGGGAGGGTGCTAAGCTGACCCTACACAGGGGTGAGAATAGCGAGAAGGGGCGACTACCTCTATTCTCATCCCGGGGGTGAGAGCTCGATCGCTTTTCTATTCTCATCCCGGGGGTGAGAATAGAGGCAGCCTATCCAATATCCAGTGTATCAGCTATTTTAATTCTCATTATCAATGATATTAAAACGCACTTTAAATTAATCCATGATGTTGTCCGCACTGGAGGCAGTTTACAATCATTGTTTGATGGTACTTCTCTATTTTTGCAGTTTTATTAGTCTTATTTTATATAATCTCAGTCATTTGATGAATGGATGAGGTAAAAAAAATTTCAATTTTTGAACTCTTTTTTTTATGGTCTCCTTCTCAGGCACAATTTGCTCCACCCAAGACTTTGTGTAGCAGCTAGTGCTCGCCTAGGGGAGGACTACCGTAGTTTCACAGCACTTCTATTATATTACTTAATCTTTTAGCCTTCGTGGACTTTCAGTTAGTTGCAATGTCCAATAAATATTACTATTTAATTTTTGTAAGTGGTGTGATTTTTTCTAATTTAAAATAAATAACTGTGAAATTGAATGTAAGCTTCAATTTTATATACGAAAACAGATAAAACGGGTTTCCCCTTTCTCAACAAAACAGGATGAATGAAACACTACAGACGAATGAGATAATCTAGTGGTGTTGTTAGATGAATATAAACAAAAACATTGATGGGCAGGAAATATGCTTCTTTGTAAGGAAGCACATATTAAAATAGAACAATAGATATTTATAAAAGGTGTGCAACTAATTAAGTCAAAAGAGGGGAGGAAGCGTGTAATGCAGTATAGAAAGTGAAATAAAATAAATTGTAGACTATTGTTGGAAAATAAATACAATGGAATTGGAAATGCGGAGGGAACAGTAGTATCTTCAGTTAGGGTTGAGGAGGGGGGGTGGATCTCTTTCCCCTCCCCAATTTAAAAAAAAATCCTCTCTTTAGACGTGCTGTGAAACTACGGAAGTCCTTCGCAACAATAACTGTAATGCAAACTGCCCTCTATGAAAATAGGTATCAAGTAGTAATTAGACAAATAAAGTGTTTAAAAAATTTATTCCAGAAAAAATTCTTTTTGACTGTGAAAGGATCGATAAAAATAGATGGTGAATTGTATGTCAATCATAGAGCTAGAAACATGGGTCAAAGAAATGCTGGTGAATGTGAATTTCTAGGACTGTCTTGCCGGTTAATTGATACTTTTGCCGGTGAGGGAGTTGATAATTCACCCGCATTTGCCACCATTACCGATCATTATTTACTGTATCACCGACCACCACTTTACTACGACAACGACGCTTGATTCAGGTTTTTTGTTATTGGCATTCAACACTTTCAGGCGAAGTGACCGGAGCCAACTATGGCCCAGGGCTAGAAAGTCATAGTGATTTTATTGGCAATTGATTGTAGCCATTTTATAAAAATATTGTATGTTTATATTGTTAACGCTTATTTATTACTTGTTTCATTGCATTTCAGCAACACTGTCATTTTTCAAGGGACGGAAAGAGGACACTTCAAAGAAGACTGAGGTTCAAGGGAGGAAAAGACAGAGTTCTACTGGGTCTGATTCTCCAAGCAAAATTGCCAAACTTTCAAGACCACTGGCTGTTTTGGGCTCCTCAGATTCCCCAAATTCCAAAATTGCTCGCCCAGGAACTAAGACGAATTGTCATGACAGCAGTGATCAAGAAGTCAGTTCTAGCTCTGAGGCAGATTCAACTGGAAACAAAGACAATGTAAAGTGTTTGATGGACAGATTTGTTAAAAAGGTCCACAATAACCACAATGAGGAAATTTCTTCAACAAATGATGATGTTGATTCAACAGATAATAATATGCAGGCTAAGAAAAACAAATCTGAAAATGATAAAGAAAATACGATAGAAGTTGAGGGGAATAATGTGGATTCAGATTCTGACTGCAAAATAGTTTCAGATAAAACAAGTCATTCTGATGAGCATAAAACAGATAGCATTGCTGAAGCTCCAGTTAGTGCAAATAAAATTGCTTCTGTGAAAAGTGAAGAAAAGAATGGAAATGTTAAGACTTGCCCAGAGAAAAACGAAAATAAAATTGAAGAAAACATCATAACCATCGTTTCAGACAATGAAGATATTGAGGCAGATCCTGTAGATTTCAACAAGTCCATAGAGAGTGACCTAAGTGAAAGTTTTTCTAAGCCGCTTGATGAAGAGTCCGGAATTATATGCACCTCAACTCCTGCCAAATCAGTCCAAGAATCTGCAGATGACATTGCAACTCCATTATCATCTAAAAAGAGGGGGAAGAAGGTACAGTACCTTGCATTGTTTTTTGGGTTTCCTTTCCTAGTGATCCAAACTATTGTATTCATCCAGTGTCGATAATGTGGTCCTTATTTCCATTTCGCATTGTGGCAGTTGTATTACTTTAGGTGTCTTATTAATTTGCACTATCATTGACATAGCTAGGTGTTGCATTCATTCTTGAATGAAATTAAATGTATTTTGGTCTGGGTCAAGGATACAATTTAAGATCAAACAAAATTTATGATGATGGTTGTTAACTTTGCTATCAAGAGGCATTTTTAATTCATCAGAATAATCAAATTATATTTTCACCTCACAATATAGTCTTTCACTTTCAGAGCCATTAGACCCTATAGCTTTCATTACACAGACACAAAAGCAATTGCGTATCGCTTTTTGGATGAACATAGTCGTGTGGCACCCGGGATAGCATCTGCTATTCAGGCACCGGGTTGGATCTTCATATGTCACACACCGGGACGAGCAGCTCATGTTGCTCGATGCCCAGGATGGTCTCGTGACGGTCAACCGAGATTTACACCTTTGCCCTCCGTGTGCCTCAAGTCCCCTCACCAGCGACAAGGTAGAAGATCCACGAGGCGAACCGAACTTTGCTGATTGGGTCGATCGTCATAACATAGAAGTGTGACAACTTATAAGAGGCTGCTGCTGCTTTTTGTATTGCAAGGTGCCAGATCTAGTAGACCAAGTCCAATCACTGCTGGGTGGACAGGGAATTTAGATTAAATCTTGTCTGCATCCAGGATTGATACCAGTCCCTTTTTTTTTATATGAAATCCACTAAGAACCCCTTATGTTTAAAAGTAAAAATGGTATATAAAGATTAAAATGTTTCGTTTTTCTGTGATTTAATCTATGTTCTTATAACTGTGTAGGTTGATTTAGCAAAAAGAGCTGAGAAAGAGGCTTTGAAACAGAAACAGAAAGAAGAAAGAGAAGAGCTACGTTTGGCAAAGAAAAAGAAATTGGAAGAAGAGAAGGCTGAAAAAGAAAAGTTGCGAAAAGAAAAACAGGTACAGCTTATTTTTTTTCTTCAAAATGCAGCAAAGTAGTTAGTTCTTAGTTTAGAAATTTATGTATAATAGTATAAATGTTTGTGTTTGTTGGTTCCCACATTTTACAAATTTACCATCTTTTTTTTTTAGTTTTAAATCTCAGACTATTTAGGTAAAATTTGATAGAGATACAATTTTGGAAGTTGTAATTCTTGTTGTTGCTTTCATCGTGCAATTGTAAGGAGAAAGAAGTCTGAGGTGGCGTTGTTGGTTGAACACTCTCATCATGAACTGAGTTCAATCGCATGAGGGTCAAGTTTTGTTTAATTTTGCTTCTTTTAAAAAAAAGTCCACTATAGATCTATTCTCTAATGTAAATGCATGCTTAGGTCAAATCTACTCACTTTTCTTTACTTAGGAAGCAAAGGAGAAAGAAAAGCAAGAATTAAAAGAAAAGCAGGCACAAGAAAAGATGGCAAAAGAAAAGTTAAAAGAGGAAGAAAGAATGAAAAAGGAAGAGGAAAGAAAGCTGAAAGAAGAGCAAAGACTAAAGAAACAGGCTGAGCTGGAGTGAGTCAAATTTTAATTGTTTTGTCAATTAATTTTTCTGTTACAGATAGAAGCAAAAAAAACCCAAAAATACTCGGATTCTCAGTGGCACATTTGAATATTGACTTTGTCTTTTCTGTTTATTTTATGTTTTTCCAAGGCGCTTGGTACCTGTTTAGATGTGGTAAAGCACTATATGTGCTATTGTTATTATTATAATATTTAGCATTGATTTAATAAAAACTATAATTGAAATGAGTATTGATTGACCAATCAGGTCTGACTGGATGGGTCATAAGTTAATGTTACTCTGATGTATGCTTCAAGCTTGAGCATAGCTGCCAATCCTACCGGAAATTGCAGGAGACTCCTGCATTTTTAGTTCGTCTCCCGCCCGTCACACTGATCTCCCGCATTTTTAAACTACTTTTAAACTCAATTGTTGGTCATTCTAAAACTGTTTCAAGTCATAGTGTATCTTGATATCAAGTATGTTTAGTTTATTAGTTGTTGCCAGAGACAGATGGAGATTGTTTGTGTTCTAAGTCAGTGATGATACTTATCCGCGGATCCGCGGAAATCCGCGGTTTTCTTTCCTTTCCTCAGTTTTCCTCCTCAGATCCTCGATCCGCGGATATTTCCTTCATTTCCTCCTTTTACTTTTTTTTATATAATAAATCTTTAAAAAATACCTCCTTTTTTAAAAAAAAATATATATATAACAAAAATTTCCTCCTTTTACTGGACTCCGGGCGTTTTAAAGTACTCTTCAAGTACTCAAAAGAAGTCATCCTGCCTACTTTCCTGTGGTGTAAGAATGTTCTAGGTGAGTTTTCCGTTTTTCCGAGACTTTTCCTCCTTTTTGACTTTTTGTGAGTATCATCACTGCTAAGTCCATGTGCAGGCTACTTTGTAATTTCGCTTACTTATCCGAACCAGTGTACTTACTTACTTATCCGAACCAGCGAGTAATTTCGCTTAAGAGTGGATTAATTCAACTATACTCTACCTTGCCCAAGAGACAACCTGATAGACTGTCAGTCTTTTGAAATGTAGATTTATACATTTATGTATCTCCCTGATTTTCTGACCAAAACACCCTCTTAATAAGCTTGGTGGGTTGGCAGCTATGCTTGAGCAAAAGTTTAAAAAGGGAAAATAACTGATCATTCACATTAGAATTACAGCACAAAAATAAAGCAGGCATCTTCACTGCTTTTATTAAAAAGTTGTTTTTTTTTTTGTTTTTTTTTTCATATGCTTCTTTCATCTCAAGGACGACAATTTTTCTTGATTTGTTGGACAGATTGTAAAAACTACAAATATTTCTTGATTAGGGATCCTCTTTTGGCATGAATTGTGATATACTTTTTTTTCAAACTGCCATTTGGCTTTTTTTTTTTTTTTTTTCAAGAGCTAAACAAGAAGAGAAAAAGAAGAAAGAAGAGGAAAAGAAACAGCGAGAGGAAGAAAAGCAGAAAGAGGATGAAGAAAAGGTAATTTTTTTTACCTGCCTCGCATTTATCAATTCAACATTATTGAGCTGTTTATTATCATTATGCTTTACTAATAGCTTTTATGTAAATCGCACAAATAATTGATTTGCGGGTGGTTGGATGGGAGCATCACCCTTGAATTGTATACCTATGATGTTCACATGGGTGTACGATCCGATAGTGATGTCGTTTCTTCTTCTCTTTACTAGCCTATCCTGCTTCTTTGGTTTGTGATTGTATTTTTGACAGGGGATATTTTTTTTTCTGTAAATCTTCTGCCTGTTTGTTCTTGGTTATTTATAATTTAGCTTATGATATCTTTAGGTTATGATTTTGATTTACATTTATACTATTTTTTGTTAGATAGCTTGTTTTTTTGTTTCAGCGGTCTCTCATATAACCTCAATTGTGTTGGAAGAGACCTAAAGCAACAAACAAACAAAAAAATAATTGATTTCTTTCATTAAAAAATTTTTATTATTATTATTATCATCATCATTATTTTTATTATTATTATTACAGTGAAAGCTGCTTAATTGGAGCAGCACCATTACTCAGAAATCGTTCCAAGTTACCCAATTCCGTGAGATTACTTTCGTGATAGCTGTAACAAAAATTATACAGACCTTTTCTTCTGTTGTTTATTTTACATTTTAAAACTGGTTTCGCCTTTCGGAGCCTTAGTGTTACTAGAAATCCTATTTGCCAAATATATGATAAGCTTATTAATAATATTACAAGGTTACCAATTTATCATAGGTGGGAATTGCCCACTATTTAGCATTTCCTGATGAAATAAAGCACTCATCTATTTTGGTTATTATGCTACTGTATTGTGAAAATCAGCATTGGTCGAGATCGACATGCACTTGTTTGCATATCTGGGCATATTGATTGATGCAAATCTTTTTGATCTGTCCAGTGAAGGGCGCGAAATGATGGGGGAAAAACAACTGTCATGGTCGAATTTTGGACTAGTGATTACATCCTAGAAAATTTTGTAAATAACTTTTGCGAATCAACAAGCTATAATTAATTTAAGGAAGGCTTGCAAGTTTTTCATATATCGGTCTGTAAAAACATAGTTTAATGATTTTTAGATTTCCCTGACATTCTGTGCTCGATGGTGTAAATTTTACATTGACTGTTCGGAGCAATGTTGATCCCCAACCCTATATTTTTAATATAATAGATTATTGGTTTTGTTCTTCTTATTATTATGAATGTTTTGGCTACTTGGCAGCGACCTTTTAAAATAACATACTTATGTTAACCTTATTCATTTGAATTTCGTTGTTTGCTAATTTTTATGCATACATATATGTGTTACTTTATTCTTTATAGAGAAAGAAAGAAGAAAAAGTGAAGATGGCATTTCAAAGCTTTTTCAAGACAAAAGAGACACCACAAAAAGCAACTGTAAGTATATATTCATTGAGTAGAGTGTGAAAACTAAGAAATAGGGTAGATCTGGGTTTTTTTTAACTTGATTTTATAAATTGAAACTTACTTAGTAACTGATTATTTTGAAGTCATATCATTTTCAATTTCACTTTGATAGCCAAGCAAGTCATCATCAAGTGGCTTCTTTGTTCCTTTCGAGTTGAAGAAGGATATGCATCTTGCTCCAACATTGCGAAGAGATGCTCTCTGTCAGCAGAAGAAACATTCTCTGGATGAGGCTCTGAAACCTGACCAGGTGAGTTTTGAATGAAACATAATTTTAATTATGTTATAAGATGGTAAATTCAGACATACCAAATTTACTGATTTTATTTTGACTACTCCTTTATTTTGTGATATCTCCCATTGAAGATGGGAAAGCTCAAAAATGACAGCATAAGTTTTTGCATTTGGAATAAATCTACTGACTACTGTTGACTTCCAATTTTCTGTACAGTGGATTTAATGTCCTCATTAAAAAATCGATAAACAGGGATCTCCTTTTTCCTTGTTCGATATTGAAAGCATTGGTTGTTCAAAGGCAACAGTTAACAGGGATGCCACTTTTCCGGTTTTAGCCGGAAATCCGGTTTTTTTACCACCAGCCGGTTTTAATCCGGAACCTCCGGTTTTTGTCCGTCGTCACTATTCAAAAAAAATAATTTTTTTTTGAAAGAAGAAGAAAAGAATCGAGATTTGAGCCGGAACTTTTTCGCCGGGTGAATAATTTGGGGTGTCACCACCGGTCGAATATTTGGGCACCTAAATGGAAGTTTATCTATGCCCATCCCCATCACAATTCCTCCTTTTTAAAAAAAAATTTGATAAATAAACAGTGATTTTGAGAATTTCTCAGAAATTTTCCGCTGAATTTGCCGTGTCAAACATTTCCCTCAAAACCACAAAATCACCATTATGTCTTATCTCATATTTTGACACCAGGGCAATAGTCTCGTGAACTTCAGTGATGGTCCCGTTTTTATGACGTCGGGCCAGACTGAATGGCACCAGATGTCACAATTGACACAGACGACCAGTGGTATTCTTTGATTAGCAGATTGATGGTTGAAGGGGAAGGGGAGGGACAAATCTATCTCTCTCTCTCTCTCTCTCTCTCTCTCTCTCTCTCTCTCTCTCTCTCTCTCTCTCTCTCTCTCTCTCTCTCTCTCTCTCTCTCTCTCTCTCTTTCCCTTTGCCTTTCTTTCCATTTCTCTTTTCTTTTTTTTTTATATAGAATTCCTAAGATCAATTCATAAATTATTCTGGTAGAGAAGTCTCTCCTCTCTCTCTCTCTCTCTCTCTCTCTCTCTCTCTCTCTCTCTCTCTCTCTCTCTCTCTCTTTCTCTCTCTCTCTCTCTCTCTCTCTCTCTCTCTCTCTTCTCTCTCTCTCTCTCTCTCTCTCTCTCGCAAGCATCCATTAAATCTTTACAAAAACTAAATTTATGTTTAATGATAAGAATGGATTTATACTAGTAATAGTAATATATTACATAACACCAATACAAAACTATGTTCCTGTTATTTTTACACTTTGCTTGCGTTTGACCGATAGACGGAGACATTATCCTCCTTTTTGACAAATTGCTATTATTACTACTACTACTACTACTACTACTACTACTATCACCACCACCACATCATCATCCCTACGACCACTACCACATCATCCCTACCACCACTCCTACAACCACCACCACACCATCATCCCTACCACCACTACTACTACAACTACAACCACATCATCAACCCTACTACCACTACTACAACCACCACCACACCATCATCCCTAGCACCACAACTACTACAAATAATACCACATCATCCCTACCACCACTACTACTACAACTACCACTACATCATCATTCCTACCACAGCTACTACAACCACCACCACAGAATCATCCATACGACCAGTACTACTATAATCACTACCACATCATCCCTACCAGCACCACTACTACAACCACCACCACATCATCATCCCTACTACAACCACCAAATGTAATTACACTTTCAACTTTTGAAATTCTCCGAGTCGTGTAAGAAATTGCTGCGAGACAAATTTTGGATCGAATCTCAGTGAATTTGAGTGAAGTTTAGATTTATCGGTTATGGTTGCATGGGTGGGTCATGATCTTCACAATGAAAAATTTTCTCCTTTTATGTGACCAGTCATTCCCACCCCTGATAGCTATTGATATTAATTTGTCTATATTTTGTTTTCAGCACCTTATTTTATCAATTTGAAAACTGTTAACTCTCCTTTCTTTTGTGTGTTATTTGCTCTCAATTGCAATAATAAGTACTGAAACAATATTCCAAATTTGATATTTTTCAAATCCCTACAAAGCCCTTGACGTTGATTTGTATCTCGTCCGCCCAAGTTTTCAGGCTTTTTTAAATTTGCCTGGTGGCATCCCTGAGTTAACTCTCTCGAGTTCACCCTCATTGAAAATCGAACAAATTTGTTTGATTTTCCATGCATATTAACTCTAGAGAGTTAAGGGTAAGCTAGATGGTTATGTATCCTTTTCTATTATTTAAGGGTGATGCCATTTGATTAAGAGAGGCTTTGCACAGAACATTTTCATATTTTCTCTTTACGAGAACAATTTTCAGGTCTTTTTCATTTTAACAAAGGGCATCCATGATTAAGATTGTGGGATTTCAACTGCTCTATTTTATACTGCATATAACAGGAAGCTTGGAAGAAACCTGCTTTCTGTTTGTCAAATACAGGAGATAGTATGTCTGAAATTTTATTGAATGCGCTAGAAATTTGTTGCAAATGGATATAGACTTGTAAATCCTCATTCAATTGTCAAATTTTAAAAATTAGAATAAGAAAATAGACACAAATGTAGCCAGATGAATGAATACATTAAGAGGCTTTTAAACAATAATTAGTAACGTCCCACAGCACTATGCATAGCATATGGGTTGCTTATGTTCTCAATTGATAACTTTTCATGACTGTAACTGTGCCTGAACACATCTCTATCTAGCTATTTTCACACATGGTGAAATGATATTTTTTCTTGCTTTCCGAACCTGTTGTGTTCACAAAGGTAGCCAGTCAGCTGAGCGATAAATTTAACTGCTTCATCTAAGCCAATAACTAAAATGCAAACCGTCGGAAATACATCCTAGAATAAAGTTTTAAATCGAAACTTTGGTGGTTGTTACTTGTTACTTAGGGAGCGTTCACATATTACGTCATCAAAAATTTGCCCTTTTTAGACCCCCCCCCCTCCCCCAAGTCATCACTTGTCATCATGACCTGACACCCCCCCCTCCCCCAACAGATGATGACGTCATCTAATTTAATAAAAACTAAAAGATAACTTTAATTTCACAATATTTATTATTCATTTTTCAAACCATAAACATTGATAATCAACGTTTGATAAAACACATTCAGACATTTTATTAATTTCAGAAACTGTTGATAATTTATGTTTTACGATACAATGGGGACATAAAATTTAAATTTGCAAAGATAAAATCTAACAAACATTATTTAAATTAGGCTACTTGGTGCAGGTGCTATTAAAAAAATTTCAGAAAGTGTAATTTAAAATAGTATAGGAGGCAAATTATTTTATAGCATATTAGTCTTTTAGTGGAATGAATTTCTGTTTCAATTTCCAAACATAAAATTAATTGATTCAAAAATGTTTCTGCCTTGGACCTCTGGCAATGTACTATAAATAGTATCATCAATTTCATCTTCATCGTCATCACTTTCTCCCATTTGCTGTTCTTCTTGTATGCCGCATTTTCGTTAATGGTCTTTCATTGCTGTGATCGAGGAGTGATACAATGAACATTTAGGGCAAGTTCGCCTTTTGAGAAGTGATACCCCTTTCCTATCTTGTTTCTTGAGAGATGGGCAATACTCATCATAGCAATTTATCTTTAGCTGTTGTGAAAGGAACAAACTTTGAAATAGGCTTTCAAATCTTCCATTATTGCCTATCTCCAAACCATCATCACATGAAGCAAGTGGTACAGGTGGTGGCAGAAAACGCTCTGGAAAAAAAGATGAATAGTTAGTACGCCAAGGTTTGCAGCATGAGTTGTCACTGCATTTCACTATTTGCAGCAGATATTGGGATTGACGAATGTGTTTTATCTTCCAATCATCTGTTTCTTGAAATTGAAGTTTGGGTCTTGGATTTTCAGGTGGAGGGATGAATTTTCCAACTACTGGGTATCCATCTATTATCCACTCGGACCAAATATTGGCTAATATTTTTCCAGTAGCTTCAAAGTTCCTTTTTTCCAGATCAACATCAACAGTCTTGTTGCTTCCATCAAGATGACGTCCATGAATATCAAATGGTAAGATGACAGATGCTGTATCCTTTGAAAGCGGTGCCATTCTTCTTTCCACCTCATTATAAGCACTGAAACCTGGAGCGTGTGTAAAGACAAATACAGCATCAATATCCAGCGCCTTGAAATGTCTCTCCCAAGCAGCGAGTGTCTGTCCGTTTTTTGGAGCCTCATCTGGACCACCATCCACTGAAACAAATACTAGGGGTTTGATTTGTCCATTAACTTTGATGACGTCGATTTGCCTGTTTTGATGACATCATCTTGGGTCTGACCCCCCCCCCCCCTCCCCCATGTCAACATTTGGTAGACCCCCCCTCCCCCCCTAGCTGATGACGTAATATGTGAACGCTCCCTTACCACAACTTGATGGCTTCACATTGTAAACCAACTTGTTGACCATGTTTATTCTCAAGTTAGTGTAACTTATTAATAGAAAAATTAGCCATAGATGCAAATTAGTTTTCTGCCATTGTTTTACTCTAGCATTCATGCTGTTCACTGTCACTTTTCACACTTTTCTTTGGATTTTATACCCCACTGAAAATCTGCTTGTTCATTATAATTTACATTTCCATAATATAAAATAAATTCATATTTATTCCAATATTTTTTCTGTAGAACTTTAACTTTGATGCATTCTTTTAATGTTCTCACAATGTGTATGAAGTGCTGATTGCAGTTCTGAGTTGTCAGGCATCGATTAAGATGTGAATGTGAGGAATAATAAGACTGTCACGTCCGGAAATATGATTATATTATTAATTTAAGGGTATAATATGATTTAATGAGTGCTAATGCTTTTTGTGACAGCCCATGGCAATAATTACCTCACCAGTGGAAACAATTTTGAGCATTGTTTTTTTTTTAAGTCATCTTTACTTATATGATAAGACTTGTTTATTTGTCATTCCTTCTCCTTCAGTATCAAAGCATCAATAAATTTCAGCCAATTTTTATCGAGCTCAATAAAGACGTGAATAGACCCAGTTTATTTGGATGATAGTTGTGTGGGCACTTTTGCCCTGGCATAATGGTCACTCTCTGTGTGTATTCTTTCCTTCAATATCTGTTCTTCCTCTCCATATCGTTTTTTTTTTTTTTTGTCCTTATTAAGGATCTTTGATATTTTTGCCCAGTCTTCAGCTGGAAGGGAGTCTGTCAAAAATTTATTTTAAAAAATCAAGGAAATGTAAAGTCTCAGATAATTACCCCATCAGTTTCTCGCATTCTCTTAATCCACTACATGATTGTGGCTGTCACGGGAATTCTCCTCTTTGCAGTTAACGTCTATGGCTGCCTCTCACTTTCATTCACTGCATTTGTGTTGGTTTTCTTTCGCATTATTTGTCCAGCATGTATTTTTGACATTTCCTACTATCGTATGTCTATATGTCTATTGTACACAAAATTTGGCACAATAGTCTTATCTTTAGGTAAAAGCGAATATTTAATTAAGATGTTTTTATTTCAGGATTTTTAGGTTTCTTTGTTGTCAGCTGCCCTCTCAACTTCTATATTAAATTATTTATGATTGATACATATAGTAGGATGTTGCACATAATTTTACCTCTATTATTATCGTCTATTGAAGCAACTCATGGTTAAAATATTCTCAAGTAATCAATGGTTTAAAAATTCTCAAGAAAATTTTTGAAAAAATCTGATTTACAGGCCTTTAGATCTTTGGGAGATAATAAATTTTTCTTTTAAATCACCTTCCTCACAGATATTATAAGTTTTACAATTTGCTTGGTGTGAATTGAATGCTGCATTAATCTCCCTATGCTATATTTTGTTGCTTATCTTCAAAAAAAAGTTTAGTTGGTAAGATTATTGATATCCTAGGTAAACCATACAGTTTATTTTATTATTATTTTCAATTAATCTATAGTTTGTTTACAATCCATCTCTATTAACAGATATTCTCCAGGGTGCAAGGTAATGTGACACATAGAATAACAAAGTACGGCAATTTTTTTTCAACTTTAAAGAAATTACTGTTCAAAATAATTAATTGTCAATATTGATCTGCTTTATAATCTCAAATAGCCATCATCTCCAACTTACCTTGACCACCTGAAAAACAAAAGCCTGAAACCAAGAAGGAATGGAAGAAGATTACGGAAGTATGTCTTTCACTTGCCTTTTTCTTTTCTTTCCTTTTATCCTTTACGTCCAACTTTACCATAATCAATGTAGTTCTACTTTCAAGGTCAAGGTCATTTTTTTTTTCTTACGGGTTATGTCATAAAGTATAGGCGAAAATACTTGTTTTTAACAAACATTAACCTGTTTTCCAATTAAAACTTTATATCAAAGAAAGCATTTGAGAATGATAGGGTTCCAGCTAGTTTGTTGGAGTCAAGAAAGTCATAAACTTGTTGTCCATGTAGTAAATGTAAATGGTAGTAGTTTTGTATCTCTGGTCTTTAAAAAGTTTTTAAATGGTGGTAACTCATGGAAAAAAGAAATCATAGAAAGATTTTTTTAAAACTTAGAGATTTGATTGCTACAAAACTACTTATCCAAATACTCTTAACAACCATGATTACCAGAGCTGCCAACTATACGCCAAAAAGACATATTATCACACCCTTTTCATCAAATTATGTGTTTATGCTTTTTTATTCCTCATTACGCCCTTTTTGTCGTCAAGGTCGTGTGGGTGATTTAAGCAAAACAGTTTTTATCCGGAATCTCGTCTCACTGAAAACGGAAGAAAGCTGCATTTTCATCATCCACCTCCAGCCTATCTTGGTTTCTGAAGCCTAAACCAGAGGCTTTATTTGGGCAGAAGTCGCCTTTACCAAATTTTATTTCGAGAGGAATCTTTCAATGGCCATTATAGATTATTGTGGTGTTATATGTCTATAAATAATGCCTTTGCATTGCATAATTACATATTTTCCTTCGAAATTACACATTTTTTTCTGTCAAAATTACACCTTTTCTTCAGTTGGGGTTGGCATTTCTGGATTACTTCTTCTCATTGTTCTTCTTTACTTACAGATTAATTGCAGAGGGTATTTTCTTGCATTGACAAATAAACAGCAAACAACATTTTTATTCCTTACAACTGTAAGGAAGAATTTAAAAATAAACATACAGTTTATTATTAAGTCAGATTTTGAAAATTATAAATAAAACTAAACCAATAACATCTTCTAACAGCTTACATGACATATATGTTTTAAGCGAACGTTTAGAAATAGACAAACATTCTTTTTCACGAATGCTCTGTGGTAAGGCGTTCCAAACAGAGGGTCCGAAATGAGAAAAGACATTTATTCGAGGGACAACTAGTTTGGTGAAATCACTGGCCGAACGTAAGAGGCGGGGTTTTGAATATCTTTCAATTAGTTCCGAAAGGTAGGAAGGAGCAACAATACACCAAAACACAAGCTTTGAATTACACCTTTTCTCAATGGGCAGCCACTGCAGGTCATGAAGCAGAGGTCTGGCAGAATCACACCTACGCTTCATGAACACTAGTCTGACAGCGCTGTTCTGGACAATCTGAAGACGTCTCAGATTATATTGCGAAATATCAAACAACGGAACATTACAATAATCCAATATCAATACCACGAGGGACACAACCAGTTGTTTGGTCACATCCTCAGATATGAACTGTCTAATGGAAGCAATCTTTTTTAGTTGGAAAAAGAGAGATCTAACCAAATTATTAACCTGATGCTCCATGGACAGTCCAGAGTCTAAGAATGTGCCGAGGTTTTTCACTTTGTCAACGAGTTGAATGGAGGCATCCCTCAGCTTCAAATCTGTTTCACTTTTCCACTTCCTGTTCCCCAAATACAGCACCTTGGATTTTTGGTTTATTTTCTTTGTTTTTTCAGTGTAGGTCTTATTATACATTTTGTCTCTCTACAGAAATCCAAAACCAGCTGATGAAATGGATGTTGAAATTATTCACAATTCTGAGGCTCTAAAGAAAGTTTTCCACAAGGTCAAGATTCTTCAGTTCCATACTGATAACAGACCTCCTTATTTTGGTACATGGAGAAAAGAAACTAAACTCAGTCCCAGAAACCCTTACAAAAAGGATGAGGTAGGTATAATTGTTGACATGGTCGATTTGTATTTTGTAAGTTATGGATTCATCAAGATCACTTTTACTCTTGAATAAAGGTTAGCGCTTGGAATAGGGATGAATCTTCATATAATATTCAGGTAGCTGGATCTTTCTTACTTACTTATTTATCCGAACCAGCGACCACCTGAGCTTTAGCCCTTCGGTCTTGTGCCATGACGTAGAAGTTAGATGTCTTTTGTGGTTGTTCCAGGTGACTATAAAGTTTGTTACTGATGCTTGGATTTGGTGGGAGGAATGTGCATCTCAGGTCTTCAAGAGGTTGACATTCAAGCAAGTGGTGTGTTACTGTTTCATTGGGGTGTTGACATAGGGGGCAGGAAGGGGATGTGTCTTTTGTAATTTTGTAATAGTTGTTGAGCGGTATGTGTTGTGTTCTTAGTTGGAAGATGATGCTTTGCTGGTGTCTTCTGAGCTTATTTAGGCAATCAGTCTTTACAGGAGTGGTCATATGGGAGAACATACATCTACCCGTGGTGCTCATTGCCCAACTGTTCATCCATTCTTCTCTCTTTTTTGGTTTGATTATTTGTTTCGCTGTGTCTAATGATACTGGAATTGATGGTTAGTCTGTCTGCATTGTCATTTCCTGGTATATTTGAATGTCCCGGTATCCACTGGAGAGATAAAGTCTACTCTGTGTGTTGTAAGGAATCCATCTAGTTGAGATCTTAAACTATTGAACGTTGAGGAGAGTTTAAATCGAGAGCTTGGAGAACCGATTTGGAGTCTGTGAAGATGACAGTGTTTTGAAGTTTTGAAGGGTTTAGCTGGAAAACAGAAGAGAGGTGTCGCAGTGAGGCTTCTATTGCAACTGCCTCTGCCTCGTAGTTTGAGCAGGAGCTTCCGCAAGAATTGTGGATTTTATCACAGGTTTTATCTGGGTATTCTACTACAAACCCATACCCAGCATTTTTAGTTCCTTTGTGGGCAGATCCATCTGTGTAAACATGTATCCAGTTGTCTGGGTATTCTTGTATTGTCTTCATTGCTAATGTTTGCATATCTGATTTGTTTTTATTTCTTGTTGTTTCTTCTATGAGGTTAGTCTTTAGTTTTGGAAGTTTTAGTTCGGCGTATGGAGGTTTTTGACTGATTAAAATAGATTTTTCTCTGTTTTCTGGGAGTCTGTGTCTTTCATTCAAGTTGTTAGCAATGTGTAGCAGGGATTTTTGTTTTAATCTTGTTCTTGGTTTCCATTTCTCTGCCAGAATTCTGTTTGGATGGTTTTCCTCTTTTCGTTTGTATCTTTCAACCATTTCAAGCACTGCTGATTCTCTGCGAAGTCCAAGTGGTTCCAAATTAGTATGTATTTCACATGCTGCTGTGGGTGTCGATCTCAGGGCACCGGAGATGAAGCGAAGGGCTTGGTTTTGTACTCTGTGTGTGTTTTTACTAAGGTAGCTGGATCAAATCCAATCCAATCCATGACTGTTGCAGCCTCAGTGTTGACGGTAAACACACTATGAATGATTTGGCTGGTACTGTTCTATAAGCTTGATTATTTAGAGCTACTATAACAAGTGTATAAATTCCTAGGTTCATAAGAGAATGAATTCCATATCTGAATCACAATTAGAAAGAATTAAAGTAGATGCGTATGTGTGTGTTTGTGTGTATTTAGGAAAATGGTACTCTCTAAATATTTTCCTTTCTTAGTTTTTCTGCAGATTGTCCATTTGAATTCTGGTATCTAGACCTGTAAATTCTCAGTCAATTAACTGAAATCAGTCAATTTGTCAAATTAAAATATTTTAAAAAAAGGAAAGAAAGAAAGAAAGAAATGAAAAAAGAAAGAATTCACAAATCGTAGTCGAATGACCGTAAAGTAATTAGGAGTGTTCCACAGCGCTACGCATAGCTCATGGGGACCGTTTATATTAACGATGTATATATTGCCAAGACTAATCGACGCTTTTTATAAAAGGCGTGTCTGAACACATCCCTGGGTATTTTCACACATCCTTCGTTAAATTATTTTTTCACTTTCCAAACCCAACGGTAGCCAATTTTAACTGAGCCACCGAGCGATAAATTTCACTGTTTCGTCTAAGCCAAAATTGACCACAATTACCTGGGACTCTCAAAAACTATGATAATCTAAATTGCGAATGCCCGGAAGTCCGTTATGTAGACACCTTCAAATCGAAAGTTTGGATAGATTGCTACAAAGCACATTTCGATTGCCTCACGTTGTAAACAAACTGGTTGACCGTTTCTTCACTGATTGGGTACCTAATTATAAGGAACAATGGTAAGTAGCCTAATTAATTCCCGCGCAAATTAGGACGTTTTCTGCCATTGTTTTGTTCAAGCGTGCTTGCTGTTTACACTGTGGCGATTTACTATTCATTTCGATTCTTTGGATTTGTCCGCTACCGCTACGCCTGACTGCCGAAGTTTCTTCAATTGATAATTCATTTCTACTTAGCCTAATAATTCAGTGTATTGGCCAGAAGTCATATTTATTTCTTTTTTGTTTCTCTCATTAACTGATTGAAAATCAAGTTTGCTCATTGCTACATTATTTTAATGTTCTCACAATGCCTGAGCTGTTCGTGGATCGCAATTCAGACTTGTCGAGCATCGATAAAAATGTGAGGAATAAATTCAATTGGTCATGGCTAGAAGTTAAAGATGGCAATGGTGATTATTTTTCTGACTATGTCAGAAAAATTCCAGAGGCAGGAATCGGCTTTTGTTTGTATTGTTGTCAACGTTTGAAGTATGGTCACAAGGGTATAGGCTTTCTCAAAAGGCATGCACAGTCTAAGTCACACATTGGTAGAAGGAATTCAGTCAAAGGAAATCAGTCATTGCCAGCTTCTTTTCAAATGTTAAATAGTTTAGAAAAGGGATCATCCCATGTCAGTTCTACTCATACACATCCTTATGGTGTTGCCCCAAATGTTTGTAAAGCTAGTGGATCCAGGCTGAATCAAAATTCTGAAGATCATGTTTCACAACCATTACCACCACCGCCTCCAAGTATGAAGGATAGGATAGCTCATCAAGAAGCTATTATTTGTTCTTTTATTACTGAGCATTCACTAACTCTAAGCATGGCACCACACCTAATAGGACTTGCCCAGCTTCTTTCTCAAGATCACAAAGCTCTGCAATCTTTAAAAATGGAAAGACAGACTGCCACATATAAATAAAAGTTTGGCCTGAAGGAAATACAGAGGAAGCGATTGATCGGGAAGATGAAGGAGAACTATTTTTCAATAAATTTAGATGAAGCCACAACAAAGCATGGGAAGAAAAGGGTCCTCAATATTCTTGTATGTTTTTATGATGTGGACCTGGAGAAATCTGTTGTTTATCTTTATGCTTCAGGTGAACTGTTTACAGTAAATGCAGAAACAGTATACAAAAGTGTCATTGATATCCTGGTTCAAGACAACATCCCTCTTACAAATTTGATCACTGTTTTGTCAGATTCTGCTTCTTATATGAGAGGTGAACATAATGGATTTTTTATGAAACTCAAGTCTGACGCCCCTCATCTTGTGGATATTGATGGTGACATTTGTCATCATATACATAATATTACAAAAATATTTTCACCTTCAATTGATCCAGCAAGTCATATTTCAAAATTGCTTGATGACATTTTCAGGGACATTGAATACAGTGCAGATATAAGACGAGATTTTTTATCGATTTGTCAATTTCTCAACATAAAACGTCTACTCCCTAAAGAGAGAGTTTGTCACAGGTTGTTGAACATACTGGATTGTAGTGCCGCGCTGAGGACCGGACCGAGGACCGGTCCCACGGTCTTTTAGCTGTGAACCGTGGTCCAGTCCCAAAGAGGAAGACCGCCGGCGGTCCTCACTTCTTATCACCTTTCAACGGTCTCGCGCCATACTACTTCCCCCGCGATTCGTTGCCTCGGTCCTTTGCCTATCTTCCACCAATCACCACCCATCCCACTTAATTAATCGCACCCACCCCCCTTTGCCATACACTAAACGACACAGACGACCATAGAGACAGACGACCACCTCCCTCCACTCCGCAAACCGCCCTTTCGTGTGTGAGATGGGGGGAACAGGAGGCGCACGCCTTGGACGATTCCATTATACGGGGTAAATTTCAAAATTTACTACACCATAATGATCGCAATGACAATGATCTATGATGAAGGCATGACCCCTCTTCTCTAATGGGTTATTGTTTGAAATGTATGTGACTACTAAAGATGTGTGTGTGTGTGTGTGTGTGTGTGTGTGTCGAACCTAGCAAGTTGCAAGTCTGATTTTTTTGTTTTCTTTTGTCCATCTCTTGTCGCCACTCCTTTCTATCGCATTGTTGTCATTTAAAATAATACAATAATATTAAAATTTCGTTTGGTGTTTTAACTAATCAAGTAATATGAGTTTCATTAGTTTCTTCCGTCCAAAAAAAAACAGTTATAACGTCTGTATTTTTAAAAGGTCCAATAGAATATTTGGGGACCCCGATAGCTCAGTTGATAGAGCACTCTCTTTATACGCAAAGGGCCAGAGATCGATCCCGGGTGCAGTCGATTTTTTTCTGAATCCCTGTCTACTCAGCAATGAATGGGTAGCTGAGTTTGTTAGATCTGGCGAAAAGTCACCATCGACCCCTCTTATCACCTCATCCACACCCTCTTATTATAACTTCACGTCTCTCTCTTACTCTTCAATGCTCGCTGCCCTCTAATGTGTGTGTGTGGGGGGGGGGGAGGGGGGGGTAGGGGTTGCGGGTGTGTATCAACGCCCCGAACAACCCGATCAACGCCTTGGGCGGTGCCATTATCTCCATTAATGGGGATAAATTTCAAATTTTATTAAATTATCGAAGTAACAATGAAGTACGGTGAGCAAATAAAGAAGGCATCACCCCTCTTCTCTAATTAGGTTACAATTTGAAATGAGTGTGACTACTCCGTGTGTTTTACTCCTGTAGGCCACGGTTTTCATCGTGTAGCGGTCTTTAACGGTTCAAGAATGAACGGACCGGTCTAGAGACCGGTCCTTGCGGTCTTCATTTCCCAAGGACCGTAGGACCGTGGTCCTTAAGCTTGCCAAGGACCGCCCCGCACTACTGGATTGTGCCCAACGTTATGATGAGTTGAAGGATAGCATTTATGTTTTTTACTTCTCTTGGTTGTCAATAAAGGATAAAGAATTGTTTCAATCAAGCATTATGGATGTTTTCAAGCACAGATCCACTTCTGAAAATAGCAGACAAGCAATTTATAAAATAATGAGGAGACTTAAGTCAAAAAATTTGACAGTGGCTGGGAAAGCAAGGAAATCAAGAATATGTCAAAAGATTTTTGATTTTTCATCCAAAACAACAGTGCTTCATGATGTGATTTTATATGTATTTCCTCTTTTCAAGAGATTTGTTTTGGCATTTGAGCAACATAAACCAATGCTTCATCTTTTGCACGACGAACAAGTCAATATTTTTCGGAATTTTTTGCAATTTTATATTCGACCAGAATTTATCAGGGAATCTGGCAAAGATTTGCATTCTCTTGATTTGTCAAAACCAGAAATTTATTTACCTTACAAACATGTTAATATTGGAAGATGTAGTGAGACCAGATCCCTCTCTAAGCTAGGACGAGAAGAAAGAAATAGTTTCCTCAAGTTATTATTTGAAGCTTACAAAGCTACAGGCATTTATATGCAGAAAAAGCTGCCCCTCAATAATCCATTTCTAAGGACTCTTTCTTTATTGGACCCCAGGGCTTTTGGATTTGGCGACACTGCAATGGCATTGAAAAAGCTGCCTTCAATGTTGAAATCAATACAGGCCTCGAAGTGGGCCGGGAAAACCGGGAAAAGCCGGGAACTTTATTTTGAAATTTCCCGACCGGGAAAAGCCGGGAAAATCGTTGAAAATTGTCTGGGGCCGGGAAAAAGCCGTGAGAAAAATTTAGGTGAACAACAACCCAACATGTATTCTTCCGCGTAATCATTACCCAACCTGCGAACGATCGGCTTAGAGCATGGCAGCAGCCTCTTATGGTTTCCTCACACTACTAGGCCCTATGTTATGACGATCGACCCAATCAGCAAAGTCCGGTCCGCATTCGTAGAGTACACAGACTATTACCATGTTTCCTGTGCATGACGTAATTATAGTGGTTTCGAGTCATCGCTGAAACACTGGAAGACGGCAATGGGATAGTTACGTCAGTTGTTGAATAAATTATCCAGGCACGGTTGATAAGTAAAAAAAGCAAATTATGTTGTAGTTACATTTGAAACAAACAAGGTATATCACTGATCTCGTCTCATTGAGATATAAAGAATGATATAAAAATCAAGAAAATCGACCGATAAATAAAAAAGTTGCTAAAAAAATCGAAAATAAACAAAAGGAATTTTTAAAATCGAATTTATTCGTAAAACAGTTGGTTTTCAACCGATTTTTCTGAAACAAGGACCAATGTTCTTCTTTTTTCAAGCCGATTTCAACAATGTGACTTTCAAATTCCTCAGAATTATATTTTTTACTTTTATTTTTTAGCTTTTAGGCCTTCTCAAAAAGGTGCCACTTGCACAACAATAGCGTAATACATCGACGGCGAGAAGCGTCTTTGTTTCGACCAGCCGGTTCGGTTAGATAGCCTGTGATTGGTCGAAAGACTTAAAGACGCTTGATTCACTCAGTCGACTCATCATTGTCGACAAGACAAGAGTGCTAGAAACACACATCCCTCCCCTCATCTTAGTAGTGTGTGTGTGAGTGTGTGTTTTTTTTTTTTTTGTTTTTTTTTGTGTTTTTGACTTGGTCATGAATGCGATTGTTAGCTAAGCTAAGAAAGACGGTCGACGTCCTTAGGCTACTTTAATTAATTTTCGTGACTTGTTATTCAATTATTTGGAGATGGCAGATTAAGGTCGTTTACTCATTGTAATTTGTACTAAGTTTGTTTTGTCTGTCTCTAGATTAACTAGCTTTATTTCATTCATGTGCAATTCAATAAGTAGGCCACAAGTCTTTGGACGCTACTTTCTCTCTCATAGTAATATTCAAATGTCTTTTTCTCTCTATTGATTTCTCTTCTCTTTGTCTCTTTTCTCCCCATTTCTCTCTCTCTCTCTCTCTCTCTCTATCTCTCTCTCTCTCTTTTTAAATATTTTTTTTGCATGTTGTAGGAGGCCTAGACTTCACAGGAATACGTCCAAGTATTAATAGCCAGAGTCAATATATTTCTTTCTCTCAGTATCAGCCACTCTCTTTTTCACTCACATCTCTCTCTCTCTCTCTCTCTCTCTCTCTCTCTCTCTCTCTCTCTCTCTCTCTCTCTCTCTCTCTCTCTCTCTCTCTCTCTTTTTTTTTTTCCTTTTTTTTCCCCACGGATGGTGTAGGCTTAGTAGATACTGGATGGCTTGTTATAGTAATATGTACTACGAGTCAATAATTTCCCCCTCTTTTCTGATTCTCTCTCTCTCTCTCTCTCTCTCTCTCTCTCTTTCTCTCTCTCTTTCTCTCTCTCTCTTCTCTCCTCTCTCTCTCTCTCTCTCTCTCTCTCTCTCTCTCTCTCTCTCTCTCTCTCTCTCTCTCTCTCTCTCTTATATATATATGTGTATATATATATATATATATATATATATATATATATATATATATATATATATATATATATATATATATATATATATATATATATATATATATATATATATATATATATATATAGGTATTGGTAACTGGTCTAGAATTGATGAATATGCTTGAAAATTACTACCTTAAAATTTTCCCTAGAGCCTGAAAAAAACCAGGAAAAAACCGGGAAAGAGCAGGGAAAAATATTTTCCTGAATCACTTCTAGGCCTGTCAATAAATGCTCCAAATTTTGACAATGAAATTATGATGTTACAATCAGACCCAAGTATTCACCCTGTTGATGTTGACTTGTCCCTTGATTTGTGGTGGACAAAAGTTTTCAAACTTGCAAAGTACCCTTCTGTTCAAAAGGTAGTGAGTGCATGCTTGTCTATTTTCACAGGTCCAAGCACTACTAATAGCACAAGTTTACTAATTAGCACATACGAAGCCTACATGTATACTAAATATGAATTGCTTGCTTTGAATACCACAACATTAAAGAAATATATGCAAGACCTAATGCTGTGACCTCACCAATAGATTCTTCACTTGCATATCACATGCAGACAGCATCATCAAGACATAATGCAGACAGCAGGAAAAGACAAATATCATCAACTGACCAATTGCCTTCAGCAAAACGTTCTCGTTGCTTATAGCCATGGAAATGATAAGATATAGACATAATTTTGTTTTGTTTTCCAATATATTTTTGCCTTGAAATGGACTTGCATCATTCAACAGTGGTGATATGATGAACAAAAGCTTGTTTTGCTTTCTTTTTTAAAATCTGGAGTGTTTTATGTCAATAGTTTTTATAGTTCATGATCAGATTTTTGAGGTTGCTTTGTGTGGTGTACATACTTGATTGTGACAATTAGTTTATTTTGAAAGCCTATAGCTTTAATTACCTCATCAGTAGAAACTTTGTTTGGAGCATTGTTAGTCGTTGATGAAGTCTTCTTTACTGATATGAATGACATGCTTATTTAGCATTCCTTCTACATCAAATCAATGGCAGTCATACTTCCAGTAAGTAATAACACCCACTATTCTAATGTATTGTATTTATCACTCTCCTCTCTAATGATGCCCTTATTTAACAAAAAAAAAAAAACTCGAATCTTCAGTTTGTCGAAGAGTTTCAGTCAATTTTTTTAGAGCTCATTTACAGGTCTAGGTATCTTCTTTTCATCTTTTTGGACCAATCTTTTGTTGCTCTCTTCTTTTGACCAGTGATTTTCATCCCATAATTTTGTCCCATCAGATCTGTTTCTAAGGATTTGTTGCATGTTCTTGTGATTTGTTCGACTTTCAGGACGATTGTTGGGTACACTTCAATTGTATTCTAGGATAAGTCTAACAAAGACATTGTAGCGCTTCTCTTCGACTGGCTGTAGATTTTCTCCATTTCGTCTACCTTTTTGATTTGAAAATTCTAAGGAGAATTTGTTCATTAAAAATCTGTAATACGGTCCACTCCGGATATCGCATCACCTTCGGATCAGCGAAAATGTTGCGATTATCCAATGTTGAGTTTCCTATCCACTATTGCAACATTTTGTACATATATGGTAAACAGTTTGATTTTATAAGTCAAAATATTTTTTATCGACTTTACCACATGGCATGACTGGGTGAGTTATTTTCATTCTTTGAGACAACACAATGGCAGAAAAATTTCATGATGAACTCGTTGAACTATGGAATACATGTAAAAAAGCGTTAGGGGAAAATTAAAACAATTGAATATTGGACAGTACTTTTGGAACACAGTATAGAAGACCATTACTGTCAGTGTTAAACCTCTACAACTTTCCAAATTTTTATGCTCCTTTGTAAGCGTGGGGGGGGGGGGGGTGTAAGAGAGAGTATGTATGGGTTTTCAAAACTGTTATGATGATCATCTTCATATTGATGTTTAGATCATTAATCATTTTGATGTTTATATATTATTATTTTATAAATGTATTTTTTTCTATCTATGTATTGTAGTTTTTATTTCAAACATTGTAAACCAAATGACAAATTGCTATTTTTTGGACATTGTTCCATCCAAAATATGGCAAGTGATGTTTTAACACTACAAGAAATGGGACAGACTGGCTCCATGAGAGCCTTATTGCTCCATTGGGCTCATTGTTGGCAGTATGCATTACATATTTCTCGAGTTATATGTGATGATGCAACAAGTGATTTGAATTTCAAATGTTAGATATTAAATGCAGTTATTTGAAAAATGTCACATTTTCTTTTCAGGATGTTTTTGATTATGAGGTTGATAGCGATGAGGAATGGGAAGAGGAGGAGCCAGGAGAAAGTTTATCTTGTTCAGATGTATGAAATTTTACTCAATTGATTCATTTATTATTTGCATTATACTACTGGAAAAAGAATTATGATTTTAAAATATTTTTTTTGTTTGTTCCATACATGAAGAAAAAGTGCCATCAATTATTGGGCAATATATTAAAATGTGGGTAATACAACAGTTGTTGGTTAGCAAGTCCATGACAAAAAATTATCTCGCCTTCACCAGAACAAGAAAATTAATTAATAAAGTTTAACTTTTTGAATTTTTTATTTTAAGATTTTAGAAAAAAATTGGGATTGCTCTGGAAAATCATCTCTTTCTATTTTTATTGACACAGCTCCATTTCAGTGTGACACATAATTGGATGTAACCATACTCTTTCCACAGGGAGAGGAAGAAAAGGAGGAAAAAGAAGAAGATGAGGAAGAAGATGGTTGGATGGTTCCACATGGCTATTTGTCAGAGGATGAAGGTTGTAATGAAGATGATGATGATGTAAGAGCTTATGGAAATATCATTTTTAGTTTTTCATTGATCTGCTTAACGTGATTGAAAATATTTTATCAACTTATATTTTAGATCGTATTCTTTATTCTTTTCAGGATTACAGAGACATAACTGTAACTAATTTGTGTTTTTGTTGACATTGAAAATCTTTTTTTTTTAATATAAAAATTTAGAAATTATGGTGTTTTCTGCCTAATATTTGGTCATTAGGTTGCAAAAAAATGGACTTACAGGCAAATTGGCTCTGTAATGCATCAAATCGATCTTGCAATTTTATATTGTATCTAATATAAGGTTAAGGTGCCAAAAAAGATGTTTTGTTCCAGACCTTTCAACCGATACGATTTTGTCGTATTTTCGTTACGATTTTTGGCCCCAGATATGTGCTTACAATTCCAAAGGATTTAGTACGATTTTTTTTTTTTTAATTTTCTCTCGAGCGTGAATGATGTTGAAAATGATACATTTGATGCAATGATAAATCCATGTCATACATCAACTGTTAACTTTAGTTTCTAAATGATGCATTACATTTTGTACTCTAATTATCATTTCAGTGAGTTATATAATGCCAGTTTTCACGAATATTTTTTTTCATAACCTTTTGAGGATTTGCATAGAATTATGCACTCAAGCTTATTTTATACTTTACTTAGGCCACATTTAATCTTTTACTTGTTAAATAGAACATTTTCAGTGAAAATTGAAATGAACTAACATATTTGACAATGAAGCCATAAATTAAAAACTGTATTGCTAATAAGCTAATATAATGGATTATTTCCCTTTATAATAACCAGAATTATTTTATTTCGATTTTAAAGTTTTATAGTGGTTATATTTTTTTTTCTGTATTGTTTTATATTTTTTATTTTTCTATTACCAAATGGCAGCTCGAGGAGGCGGAGTGAATGCTCAAAAAAAAAAAGATATATGGATCATTAGATAACATATTAATATATGGAAAATTTCTTGTCACTGTTGCAAAATGTCATCTATTGAATCTCCCAGATTTTTTATCTCAAAACTTACAACTAATTTATTTGGCTGGCAGATGTACATTGCCATCACAACTTCATTTGGTACACCACCACCATCGACACTGCTATCCTTGGTGGGGTTCCTGGCATCCCATAGTGGGCAGGAAGGCACTTATTGTGTCTTCTATCCCCGTATATCTGTTTTCCAAAATGCTTTCTGTCTTTGTCTTGAAATGAGATTACTTGGTTTTGTCCTGGCTGGGGGGAAAACAGTCGAATGTATAGTTTGGGAGATGATATTTTTTTCTAGTGAATCATCTCTCTGTTATGTATTGCATTATTTTTATTTTACAATTATATGATTTGTCAACGTTTGACTGAATTCCTCTTAGTGGGGACCTGCGGTTGTGTTTGGATGAGACATTAAGGTGATCTCAAACTAAGTACACTGATAGTGTGCTCTTGAAATCTACATCTATTCCCTATTTGAACTAATTCCCCTTTGTCTGCCTTTTTCTTGGGTATTTTAATTGTAATTCTAGAAGTTTTTACTATCCTATTATCTTCATTTTTACTTGTGCTGATATGACCTAAATGTTTTGCAAGCGTGTAAAACCCTTAAAAACAAAACACTGCTATCACTATCACAATCGTTACTACCCCACCACCACCACCATTGCTACAACAACCCATTAGCATCAATACTACCAACATGATTGGGGTCTTTTAGTCATTTAGATATTGTAATTTCTGAGCCTTATACTAATTGAAAATAATCATTAGGTTTAGTTTCTCAATAAAGCAGATAATTTTGTAATTTCTACAGATTGCTGTGAATGAGTGTTTGAATGATGAAGATCAGATTTATTGTCATTTGGGTTTGGTGTTAGCTTTTATATAAATTTTTATATAGTGTGCACTTTTTTCCACACACACGGACAAAATACACTTTTTAGGGTCATTGACTACACCTTTCATTCTGGGAAGGTTGGCAGGTCTGATATTTGTGGAAGAAATAAACATTTTTTTTTGCATATTGCGTCGCAATCATAACTTTTTCTAAACCTGGCATTAGTTCTTTACATCAAATGATATTCAAAGCTAATTGCATTAATAATTTATCTTAGTTCTATCATATTTTGCAGCTTAATTGGTAGTTAGGTAGGTTGAGACATGCTTCAGTGATGAACAAAGATTGTATGAGTATCTTGTAGAACAAGAAATTAGGCACTGAGTCATACATTTTATATTAAAATGTTAACACGGTCGAGACAAATTCTCAAGCTACAAGCACTCTCATAGAAACTAATGTACAAAGCTTTCTCTTATTTTGCATATGTAATATGTGTCTTTTTCCTCAAGAATAATTTTCAATTCCTGTTATTTATTTTGTTTATGTGTGTTCTTTTTTTTAATTTTTTTTTCCTTTCAATTATAGATCTCACCTGAAAAATTGAAATTGCAACAGATTGCAAAAGCCAAAGCTTGGGATGAGGAACAGAAGCGTAAATTTCAAGCACTGCCTGTTGTTGTGATTGGTTGTTTCTTTGAACACTCACCGAGTGTTACAATGTCAGGCGATGTCAGACTTTTGTATGAGTATAAGGTATCTATGTTTTATGAACGCATATCTGATGGTCAAGAAGTAGAGTGTCCAACCAAATACAGATTTAGTAGGAATCTCTCTCTCTCTCTCTCTCTCTCTCTCTCTCTCTCTCTCTCTCTCTCTCTCTCTCTCTCTCTCTCTCTCTCTCTCTCTCTGCCTCTCTCTCTCGGCCCCTTCTCTTTCTTTCTTTTTTTTTTTTTGTCAGATCCATCTGTTTGCCCAGCAGTCATTCTGTTTGATATGGCAGAAAGTATTCTGTGGTTCAACTTATCATTTAAGTAGATTTTACTTTCTGTTTCACATTACACATGGTGTCCAGCAAGGTCGTAAATTTGCATCCATAGTCTTTAAAAAGTTGTAAAATAGTTGAAGATTCAATTAATTGAAATTTTAAAAAGTTAATTGAAGAATTTAATCTGGCAGCAAAATGTGATGAGGCTTCAGCTGGCGGCCATTGTAATGTCCCTTAGTGGTCATTTTGCTCCCCCACTGATGTTGTGAGACTCCTCAGATCAAGTCTCTTGGGTACTCTGACTCCATGTGAACTCACCATAAGATTAGACCATCGTTAACAGTATGGGCTGCTGCTGCTACTATTACTACTACTATACTATACTATTACTACTACCACACTGCTACCCAATACTACTACCGCTACAATAACACTACTAACACTACCAATACTTATTTCACTACTATTACCATTACATGTTTCATCTGACATATTATTCGAAAATACATTTTAGAAAGAAAGGTATTTCTAATTATTATACTGTATTATATATTTACTCCCTCCCTCCACTCCCTGTCTCATAATTACACATACACACACATAAAACATAACATGTGACAAAAATTATATTTAAGTTATTGGAAAGGGGTTTTATAGAAAGTTGATGCTTAGGTAAATGTAATATGTGCATAAACCATTGATTTCAGAAAAAAAATTTTTCTTTTTACATTAAGGCTGTTTTGGAAAAAGACACTCCCATTCCCACAGCTTTGTCAACAGCATTTGAGGTACCAGCATCTGATGATGTGTCAAAAGAGAGTGACCGGGCAACACCCGGGATTAAAGGGCCTAAGAAACAAAACGTTCCAGATGAAGGTAAGAGTGAAATATGCTTTTGAAATAAAATTCTATTGACCTTATAAATGATTTTTGAAAAAATAAGGAATGGATATTTTCTTTGCTTGCTTCAACTGATCTTATTTTGATTTTGAAATATTTTGCAAAGAAACGTTTTGGTTAATATAGATTTACATTTTAAGAGTTTAAGGAGGGAGATAGTAACTTTAAAGGGGTTTTTTTTCTTTGTTTTTTGTTGTTTTTTTTTTTTTGTTTGTTCGTTGTTTTTTTTGGGGGGGGGGGGGGGTTGCTTTTCATGTTTGGTTTGTTGCCTTTTTTTCTTGTTTGTTTGTTGTGTTTTTATATGTGATCAGTTTTCTTTAAGTCATGTATACAGATATAATCTATATGCACACGCTGACCAGAAAAAAGTGGGCTCTCAATAAATGTTAATAAAATCATAAGTAATGTTCTCTGGATTTCTATTTATGGGGATATCTAAAAAGCAAAGTGTGTGGTGAAAGCTTTGGGAACATTCTTCAATTGAAACAAGCTATCACTATTGCAACCTGAAGCATCTGGAACATGTCCTATAATTTCTATATCCGTCGTTGAATGTTGCTCAAATCTTTTTACAAGTAATCCGATTGGATATGTAATAAATATGTAAAGTTTGAAACATCTAACCATATTTCTTATGATTTTATTATCATTTGTTAGGAGCCCGCTTTTTGATTTGTGTCAAAAAGTGATTTTGCAAATTAGATGACTTTGGATCATGGGATGCCAGATGCTTATGATTGACTGGGGTTTTTTTGTTGTTTTTTTAATTAGTCCACATCCCTGATAGATAAATAGAAATTAGCTTTGAGCCTAGTGTCACATTGGTTGGCTTGCCTTCTATAAACAGCCGTCATTTCATCACAATGTAAAAGTGTTAAAGCAAAACAGCTTTTTATATTAATAAATAGTTTATAAACTTATGTATTTATGTTATGGTTGAGGGATGTTAGGGATTGGAATATAGCCATTTATAATAATTGACAATTATACACAAATTTACTTACACATTTTCCTCCTTTTTAAAAATTCTTTTCAGCAATGCCAGATTTAATAAGACTGGTTCATGGAAACGTATGTGGCATTAAGAAACTGATAAAGGAATTCAGGCTGTTCTGGTTTCGGAAGAACAATCCCCAAACCTCCAGTCTCAATGGGTCATTTGAAGATGACCCAGATGAAAGCATGAAAGATCAGACAGCTGATGTGTCCATGGACAGTTCTGGTAAAGACCAAAGTGAAGTTCTCAATAAATCCCATGATGCTAACACATCTATATCCAAGCCAAAAGATGACGGTCACAACTGTAAAATTTCAAAAAGACAACTTGAGATCAAAATCATGGCCATGGCAGTAAGAGAAAAGCGGCAATGTCTCAAGAAAACATCCTGGTTTGTACATGACACTGTTTTGGCTGAGTTTGGCATGACAGATATACAGTTGCCAAATTCATGGGTATTTTTAACATCAGGTCCTGCTGTTTCCCCTGCCACTAAGGTTTCATCTGTACCTGCACCCAACAAGGAGGAGGATAATGTGAAAAAGGATGAATCCACTATGCCTGCAAAATCTTCAAAAGACCAGCGGTCAATCATGGATTTTACCATCACTAAAGAGGAAATGGAAGCAATTAAACAGTCTCAGGGAGAACCATTGACAAAATCTGCCAATAATCTTAATGTTCAAGAGATCTCTGTCACTGTAGTTGAGCAACCGGTCACTCCAAAGGAAAAGAAATCAAGTGGTCAGCGTTCCATCATGGATTTTGCTAAATCTGCTGAAAAATGCAGTGAGAAAAATCAAAAGTCTAAAGCTGTTACAAATTCTTCAGATGTTGTTGTTAAGAAGGATGACAGTAATAAAACTTCAATCAAAGAGTTTGCCAACACTGTTGCCAAAAATGATGAGAAAAATATTAGTTCTGAAGTTGTTGAGGATTCTTCACATGGAGTGATGAAAGATTGTTGTGATCAGAATACAGGCACAGAATTTTCAAAATCTACTGCTAAAGGTGATGAAAGTGAGAAGACTAATAAGGGTGTAGATTTGAAAGATGCAATTATAATAGATGATTAGACTACATGAGATTCTAAACAGATCAGGTAATGAATCCACTTCAAAGTTACAGTGTTGCACAAATCTCTCAAACCTGGTAGGACTAGGCACTATGTTATTTTATTTTGATAGTTTCTTCTCCTTTTAGTTAGAAGAGTTAACACCATGGTCGCACATTAATGCAATTATATAAATGATCATATAGTTTTAAATCTGGTCTGTTTGAGATGTCTGTGTTTGTGGCATTTTGAGACAAATAGGCTGCTAATACAGTTACTCTACTTAATCGCTTACCATTGGGAATTTGAATGTTGTGGAAACAATTTTCATTGCACCTTGCTTTTATGCTCGCTTTGTGAAAATCATTTGCTGATAACAAATTGACATTACATCTGTAATCCTTTTAAGTTATTGCAGGCATGCCTACCGTCCCAGAATTTCCGGATTTGTCCCAGAAATTTGAAAAAAGTAATGGCTGTCCCGGAAAATATGGAAGTTTACTTTTTGTCCCAGAAATGATAAAATTGACTATTATGTTATCTGGAGTTAAGAAGCTTATACAATCATCAACTACTGTGACATCATCATCCTCATCATCATCACAATACCCACTACTACAACCACCAACACATCCTCATCCCTATCACCACCACTACAACTACTACCACCACATCATCAGTCCTACCACCACTATTACAACAACTACCACCACATCATCATCCCTACCACTACAACAACAACCACATTATCTTCCCTACCACTACTACAACTACCACCACATCATCATTCCTACCACCACATCATCTCTACCACCACTACTACAACTACCACAACATCATCATTCCTATCACCACTTCTACAATAACTACCATATCATCATCTCTACAACCACCACATCATCATTCCCACCATTACAACTACAGCTACCATCACATCATCATTACTACTACTACTACAACCACCACAATACCATCCCTACCACCACTACTACAACCATCACCACCACATCATCATCATCATCATCATTCCTATTACCACTACTACCAACTACCACTGCATCATCATTACTAATACCCTACAACAACAACCACCACCAAATCATCATTCAAGCACCACTAGTGTACAACTACCACCACATCATTATCCCTATCACCACTACTACAAACCATATAATTTGGAAATTGGTAAGCGATTCTTTGTCACCCAGGTTGGAAAAAATTTCTCATATTTTGTGGTCGGCCATTCTCACTATTGGCGGTGTTATCTTGAGGAGTTATCCAAGCGTGTTATAATATTAAACCAGTGAGTGAAGATTCCCCTTTTGTTTCAAGCAGATTAGTAACTGCTTAAAATTACCTCTGACACCATTGTAACCATATTATGCTCATGGTCTCAGGTGTTTGACCGTCTTTTAAGACATTACTATTTATTGCGCTTATATCGTATAAGATTAAGCAGAGTCTAATGTGTAATTAAGCAGAGTGAACTGTACAAATAAAGAATTTAAGCTAGGGAAATGAAAAGTTTGAGATTATGTGCTGCACTGTAACAGTATTATCTAATATATATTTATTTTATCAAAAGTCTCAAGTCAAAAGTGGTAACTGGTGGCTGAATTCAGAAACAAACCAGCAACTGATGAGTAAAAAAATAAATGCTTCATTGTAATTTTTCATCTCTTACAGGGTGGACAATGGCAATTAATGCTTTTGTCTCGTTTGATAATTTTATTTAGGTTTGTGTTTGATAAAGTCTGTCGTAATTATATGGAAATCACAATTCTTTTTATCAAATATCTACCGTTATTTTTGCACATAGTTTGTTAAATTACATATCTTGTTTTAAATACTTTCTTTTGATTTGTAAATAATTGTCAAATTTTGAAAACTTTTTGGTTTTTTTCTTATACTTTTTACAAGGTTGCCAATTTTCCATATATTTACGGAATTCACTGTGAACTAAACCCTTGGTATATTTTCCTATCACCTGCTAAACGGAAAAAAAGTAAGTAGACGTCTACATAATGTCTTTTTACTGGAGTTCAGTACTAAGAAAGGGATTGGTCTATATGTTTGCTTAAAAGTTCAGCACATTTTTGCCTCCTGAATTGGCAAACCTGCTTTTATTACCTCACTGACGGTGGTTATTACAAATAAGAAGGAACAGGAAGATCTTGATTCCTAGCTCTTTCACCCATTTTGTGTTAGTTTGCCAGATATGAAAAAGGGGGCAGAATCATGAGGATCAGTCTTGTGTCCAGACTGTATCATTTGTTCGGAAACTGAAATGAAAATTAGTTCAGTGCCAAAGAGGATTGCATCTTTGTTTCCTTTTTTTATATTTTTTTAACTTTTCATTAATGTCCTCCCTTTCAAGAACAATAGAGATAAATCTTGATCAAAACTTTTTTTGTTTGTGAGATGACATTAAGAGCTAAGAAACAAGATTTTATTTTAATTTGGCAAAAGTTAAAAAATAGGATTTTGGGATAAATTTAGTCTTTGATCTTGCATGATTGATAAATGAAATATAGACTGCTTTTTTTCCCTTGATGTACTGATTTAATAGTTTTATTCATGTTAGATGTGCTAACACTTTAGGAATTGTTATGGTAATTAACATAATTAGTGTATATACATATTGTTATTATTTGTTTTTCATCATTTCAAAGACATTGTTACAACCTATCATTTTAACTTTTGTATGTGAATCTTGTTACTCTTGTTGGTGGTTTTTGTTTTGTTTTTTTTTTTGGGGGGGGGGGGGGGGTGTTTTGTTTTTTTTTGGTTTGTATATATCCAACACTATAATTTAATTTAAAATTGTTATTAATCATGTAAATGTCTGTGGATATCGAGAGTTCCTTAAAATGAAGTTCAATATTTTGTTGTTTCCGCAAAATTCGTAGATTAAATTAGAAGTTGAGACAGTTTGGTTTTGCCCTGGCACAGCTTTCACATAGCAAAGAATACAAACAGATGTTTGAACATTTCTTCCCTCTTCGCTCTTGGTTTCTACTTTTGTTTTCTATTTGAACCAGTCCCCTTTTTCTCAGTTGCTTTTCAATGTAAATCTGGAATTTTTTTTACCATCCCATCTTCTCCTTTTTTACTGGTGCTGAAATAACCTAGAAGTATTGCTCGCGCCATTAAAACAAAAGCAAATGTAGGCATACCGTAGATATGTCTTTTTTTTTTTTAAACTGCAGTCAACCAGGGTGACTTTGCCTTAAGTGGTACATTTGCCTCTTGAGTTTCAGACTGCTCAGGGTATATTTACTTTTACGTCAATTATTTACTTTGTCTTCTAGCCAGGAAAATTACTACAACAAAGCTGAGATTACTCAAAATTCACAGAGTTAAATATTTCTGTTAAAGCAAAGTTACCCCAGTTGATTGGTTCCCCGAATGCATTATTGTAATATCAGTGATAAATATTTACAGTTTGCGATAAGCTATTCTAACAAATATGTATGACATATACATATACATAATTGATGACTGTCTTGATGGGAATCATCCTTTTTCCCTTAAGAGCTGGAGATGGTTAATTTTTTATGTTTGAGATACACCGAACAAGAATCAGAATTCTAATTTATACTAGGGTCTTATGATTGATACTTGCCATTAAAACAAAATAATACATGAAGAAGAAAAGAGGCAAAATGTGCATGAGGCAGTACCATACAAATCTAATAGGTAATTTATTGGAGGAAAAAAAAGTCACCCCAA
This sequence comes from Berghia stephanieae, assembly GCF_034508935.2. Lineage (NCBI taxonomy): Eukaryota > Metazoa > Mollusca > Gastropoda > Nudibranchia > Aeolidiidae > Berghia > Berghia stephanieae. Next base: position 35,069,799 of record NC_088361.1, read on the forward strand.
TTATCATCCTGGGAACTAAACTTAATATTGACAACCTTACCAGAATTATTTTTTCTTGTATTTTTCTCTCTGGCAGTGTATCATACACATCTTTTCAAATTGTTATCTGACACCAGTGCCTACTTCCGATTTTAAAAATTTTATATTTAAAAAAATGATAATAATAAAGTCCTACACCTATTGGTCATAATGGTAAGATTTTTGTAACTTGACAACAAAAGTCAAGCAACTGGCGGGCATTTAGTAAGAGGTTAGTAGGGTCACTGATGAAATCTCTTACGTTCCTCTATATCTCTTCTCGTGTATAGCTTTCTCTCCTTATCATGGGATTTGTAAATCAACTTGCTGTTGTATATTGTCATAGGTCTTATTTATTGATATGTATTTTTGTTAGCATTTGAGTGTAACCCTTGTGATAGGCATTTGCGTCTGTCGAAATTTAGGTGATCTCAAACTAGAGACACAGTTACGTTTTTCTCAGAAAATAGTCGTATGCTCTTGGTTAGGACCTTTACCTCCCCTGGTCGGCTAGTGATGTGAGTCTTGAATTACAATTTCGTGTAAATCATGACATTATATTTTATGCAGTTAACATATATTTTGTAAACATTGAGTGTATCCTTCACGATAGATGGGTATCTATTATAGTGTATCTATTTCCTTTGAGCCAGTCCCATTCACGTTACTTTTCTCCTGCTTGCTAGTGTAGACAAAGTCTAGATCTAGAATCATTTCACTTTTCCACCATCATCCTTTCACGGACTGTGATGTCAAGAAGTAAATGGATCCAAATCATTGTAAAACTCTAAGAAACAAGTATACTCTTTAAAAATATTTTTATTAAAGACCCAAAAGTGTTCAAAGTACTTTAAAGCTCAAAAAAGAAAACCTGGGTGGGGATCCTGACCTCCCATAGCGGGCAGGGAGGTACATACTGTGTCTTCTATCCCCAGATATCTATTTTCCAACATGCTTTCTGTCTTTGTCTTGGAATGAGATTACTTGGTTTTTTTTTCCTGGCCCTGGTCGGAGTCCTGGCTGGGAGGGAAACAGTCAAATGCATAGTTATTGTTTTGGGAGATGATATTTTTTTCCTTGTAAATCATCTCTCCGTTATGTATTATTATATTTATTTTTAATGTATAATGTAAGCATTTGAGTGTATTCCTCTTTGTTGGATTTTGTGCTTGTGTCCGGATGAGACTTATAGGTGATCTCAGACTAAGTACATTGGTGGTATGCTCTTGGAATCTACATCTGATCCCTATTTGTTCCCAGTTCCCCTTTGTCTTACTTACTCTTGTGTGCTTTTATTGTAATTCTAGAACTTTTTACTATCCCATTTTCTTCCTTTTTATTGGCGCTGATATAACCTAAATGTGTTGCAAGCGCCGTAAAACCCTTAAAAACAAAAACAAACAAAAAAGAAAACACATTGAGTTAATGGGGGGAGGGGGGGGGGGGAATGAATTAAATGTCGGCGATGATTACAAGTGATTTAACTGTATTCAGATATAGCTAAATCATTGCTAGAATTTTCATTCTCCCTTAATTTTTATCCAATGTCATCATTACTTTTTTTTCAGAGCTCATATTTTTTAACCCAAAAGTATCACTAAAGCTGTCAAACTTATCTGAAATAATCATTATGAATATTATAATAGTTAGAGTTGTGGATAGTATTTGGAGTTAAATATAACAATTTGTACTAATAGAGGATACAAGTAGAAAAATTTACTGTTCATGATACAGCGTTTATTTGAAATATGATTATTTTTTCGTCAATATTTTTCACTTTACTCTGAACAAAATGATAAACTATATATATATATATATACACATAACGTAAACAGTGTTCGTCATTTTGAAACAAGTGTGATTCATGTAATAAATTAGTCATAAAAATGAAGCCATTTGTTTGTCTTATTTTTATCCTTCAGCTTTTCTCCCATAGTGGGGAGGGAAGTACTTACTGTGTCTTCTACCCCGCTACATCTGTTTTCCAACTTGCTTTCTGTCTTTGTCTGGAATGAGATTTCTTAGTTTTGTCCTGACCCTGGCCGGAGTCCTTGGCTGTGACGAACACAGTCAAATGTGTAGTTTATAGTTTTGGGAGACGATATTTTTTTTTCCTTGTAAATCATCTCTCTGTTATGAAATGGGTTTTTTTTTTAAACATGATTTGTAAATATTTGAGTGTATTGGGATCTTGTGCTGGTGTCTGGGTGAGAATTTTAGGTGATCTCAAACTAAGTACACTGATCGTATGCTCTTGGAATCTACATCTGTGCCCTATTTGAACCCTTCCCCTTTGTCTTGCTTCTTCCTCAAGTCCTTTTGATTGTACATCTAGAAAGTTTTTGCTATCCAATTTTCTTCCTTTAAACAGGCGCTGATATGACCTAAATGTGTTGCAAACGCAGTAAAACCCGTAAATAAAAAAAATAAAAAAACATAACCTTCAGCTTTTGGTTCTCCTTTGAGGGTTTGTTTGTTTTTTTTTGACCCACCATGATGGGTTACTCTTGCAGTGTGTTAACCTCCCATTCCTGTTTTCCATTTCCAAGTTGCTTTTTGTCTTTGTCCTATAATAAGATTACCAGTGGCGCAGGATGGAGCTGAGACCTATGCAAACAATTTAAATTTATTACTCTTACCTGAACCATAATAATCCTCTTCTCTTTATAAGATGATGCAAAAGGTCAGGCTAGGCGGGGTTCCCGACCTTCCATATTAGACAGGGAGGTACTTGCTGTCTTCTATCCCCCTTTATATGCTTCCCAATTGCTTTCTGTCTTTGTCGTGGAATGAGATTCCTAAGTTTTGCCCTGACTATAGCTGGGAGGGAAACAGTTGAATGTATAGTTATAGTTTTGGGATATTATATTTTTTTCCCTTGTAATTGTAAATCATCTCTCCGTTACGTACTGTTATTTTTTCATTTTTAACATTTGAGTGCATTCCTCTTAGTGGGATCTTGTGCTGGTGTCTGGTTGAAACATTTAGGTAATCTCAAAGCACACTTATAGTGTGCTCTTGGAATCTACATATGTTCCCCGGTGTGTCTTTTTTTACGAATTCCGACAAAGTTATGGGAAGTAGGTGGCAGTGGGGAGTGAACCTAGAACTCAGGGAAGTGTACACCATTGGGGAGTGAACCTGGGACTGGGTTTCGTAAAAAAGAACTAGTGCTTTTTTACGAAACCCGACAATATCCAGCAAAGGTATGGGAAGTAGACAACTGTGGGGAGTGAACCCGAGACTCAGGGAAGTGTACACCAGTCGGGAGTGAACCTGAGACTAAGGTCATCGTCGGGTTTCGTAAAAAAGAATTATTGCTTTGTTACGAAACCCGACAATATCCGGCAAAGTTATGGGAGTTTGGCAACAGTGGGGGGTGATCCTGGGAATCAGGGCGGTGTACACCAGTGGGGAGTGAACCTGGGACTGTGTAAAAAGGATATCAGTGGGAAATAAACCTGGGACTAAAGGGAGATGGATACCATTGAAAGTTGAAGCCGGATATGGGAGTTGAGTACCAGAGGAGAATGAACCTGACACTATAGAAGATGGGCGCCAGTGTGGAGTGAAGTTAATGGAATGATGGGTGAGCTTTTTTGACTGTCCATTGTGGGTAGAAAGGTCACTTGCTATGACTTCTATCCCCCATATCTATTTTCCCTCTCCATGTTGCTCTCTATCTTTGTTCTGGATTTGAGATGTCTTCCCCTGGTATTGGCGGAGATCCTTAGCTGCGAGGAAGCTAGTCCAATATATAGTACCTTATTGAGAGATATTTTTTATCTTTGTAAATCATTTCTCTGCCATGTACTATTATTGTTATTAGTTTTGAATATTTCAAAAACGATTTGAGAGTATCCTTCATTGCGGGATCCTTTCATTGTGCCTGGGTGGGACTTGTAAGTAATTATATATCAAAACAGGCACATTAGTGGAATGCTTGTGCGGCTATGTGGTTTTGAGGAATGACACTCGCTTTCGGATCGGAAGGTCCTGGGTTCAAGCCTCGCTCGGCGCATAGTTGAGTCCTTTGGAAAAGGCTCTTTACTCATTCTCTCACCGTACTCAGGTTTAAAATGAGTACCTGGTCGTTAACAACATTGTCTGTCCGAAAAATTGTAATATCGCCTTACAGACGTCATGTCCCATCCTACATGTTAAGTGTTGCTGTTGTCCAGGGACTTCTTGTAAAGCGCTTTGAGCACATTTAGTGAATATTGCTCTATATAAAAAAACTCAATTAATTAGCTCAATTATCTTCTGTTCCCCCATTTGAACTAGTTCCCTTTGTCTTTCTTGTGCTTTGATGCTTTTAACTTCAGATCTAGTACAACTTTTCCTCAATCATCTTCCGTTTTCATTGCGCTGAAATGACCCTATAAAAACGAAAGAGAACGGAATGGATCTCGATAGTACAAATGATGTCTTGAGACAAAGCATTGGGTGATCTAACTTGTTTTACCATCGTTCGCCTTTGCACAATTCATTAGCTTGGTAGTAAGATTTGGAAACAATAATATGCACTTGATTTATAAGCAGATTTTCTTCTATTGGTAATTTATGATACGATGAGCAAATATACAAATGTAGGTCTAAATCAAACCAAGGCAAAACAGTGGTTGCCTTGTTTACACTCACTCTTCGCCACTGGAGATAAGTTGGTTTTGTCCAGGCCCTGGCTGGGATTCAAATTTGAGAAGGAAACATTTAAATTATGAAGTTCCTTTTTTTTGGAGAGGTTATTTTTTTCTCCTTTGTAAAAATAAATCGTATGGCTAAATGTTATGTATGGTCCACATTCCTATATGCATATGAAACATGGACCATAACGAAGGAGATAGAAGGAAAAATCGATGCCTTTGAGATGTGGGTATTCCGAAGAATTCTGAGAGTGCCATGGACCAGAAAGAAAGCAAACATTCTGGTTCTTATTGATGCAGGCCAAAGGTCCAGAAAACTGTTGGCAGAAGTTAAAATGAGAAAACTGACTTATTATGGACACATTCGGAGACGCAATACTATCCAAAAATCAGTGCTAGAAGGAAAAGTAGCTGGCAGAAAGGCACGAGGCAAACCAAGGAAGTTCTGGATAGGAAATGTGGAGGCAACAACTGGCAAAAAGATAATCGACTGCTCGGTAATGGCCCTTGAGCATGAAGAAAGAATTGCGTTCCATGACATTCAATCTCTATAGGGAGACGGAACTCCAGTAAGGTAAGGTAAACATAAATCATTCAAATTCAAAGGGTGGATATTCCCTCAGTGTGATGAGTGGGGTCACGGAGGACGAATCGGTCACCCTTGCTACGTCTTGTATCCTATAGTGTTTTTCTTTTCCAATTCACTTTCGTCTTTGTTCTTTATTGGCATTAATCGTTTGTTTTGTTGTTTTTTTTTCCCCTGGCCTGGCAGGGATCCTTCGCTGACAGTGTGGCAGTCGAATGTATTGGGGGGGGGGGGGGGGGGGTTATTGTTTTTGTTTTTGTTTTTTGTTTGGGGGGGGGGGGGGGGGTTGTAAGATTTTTTTTCTTGAAAATCATGTTTTTAGTTTTGAATCTATTGCGACAAAATCACTCTGGGTAGGGTTGACCTTTCATGGTGGACAGGAAGGTCATTTGCTGAGTCTTCTTATCCCCCTCTATCTATTTTCCTTTACCAGGTTGCTTTCTGTCCTATTGGAATAAGATTAGATTGATTTTGTCCTGGCCCTGACCAGAGTCCTTGGCCAGATGGAGAATAGCCAATGTAAAATATTAGTTTTGAGAGATACTTTTTTTTCCCTTGAAAATCATCTCTCTATTGTGTATTGTTCTGGTATTTGTTTTTAATACATTTTATAAACATTTTGAGTGTTCTTCTTAGTTGGATCCTGTGCTTGTGTCTGGATGAGCCTTTTAGGTTATCTAAAACCTAGTGCACAGATAGTATGTTCTTGGAATTTACTTTTCCCTATTTGATTCAGTCACCTTTATCTTACCTTCGCCATGGTCATTTTATCAATTGTACATCTATAATTTTTTTGAATCTGATTTTCTTCCTTTTTACTGGCGTTGAAATGACCTAAATATGTAGCACGTTGAGCTTTGGTCTAATACATTGAGCATTGTGACTCTGACAAATATGTGCATTATAAAAATATTCATCTACTATCTAATCCTAGGGCGACCGAGTATACACAACAAAAAAAAGGTGGAATTCTACACTTTCTGGGCTTTTGTAGACTTTTGCAGAAAGCCTAGGAGATTGTAAGCATTTGTTTTATAATCAAAATCAGCATGTAAGATGAGTAAACGTCAAGTTAAAATATGGAGATTCGACTGGTCGAAAAAGTTGGTCATAGTTGATAGTATGCAAACGTTGTGTCCACTTAATCAGCGGCGTGGTGTATTGACGGCGTATGGTGGTGCCATGATTAGAAGAAGAAAATAAATTCTAAAACAGTGAACACGGTTAAGAGGAGAGAGCACATGTTAAAAACTCTTTTTTTTGAAGGGTGGGGGGAGGGTCGATGGTTTCTACGAGTGGACAAAACTCACAAAAACAAATAATTCATGAAAACATCAAGCCACAACACTGAGATACAAGTCCCGTATGAAAAGGTCTTTGTAATTATTCTTTGTCCACCAGTTAAAGGATTGGTTTTGGTCGATAATGCAATCAATATGTGATAAATGTAAATCAAAAGAGAAAAAAAAACCTATGACAGAAATTACTTACTTTTAGTACTTGTAAAGAAAATCTGCACGGCGATGTTTCATCTCTGCAAATCTTTTTATAATGTGTTTATTGAAATTTGGAAAGGCATCTTTTTCAGCTTTGTGAATTGACAGAATCATTAACGAATTTAATCGCTCTGTGTTTCATTGAATTTCGCAAGAAATTTTTCACTCTTTTAAGGGTGCTAAAACAACGTTCAGGAGGTTAAGAATTACGATGGAAGTGGTTAAGGTCACTATAGCCTATAGATGTCCATGATTTGTCAGTGTTTGTTGTATCTGTAAAAAGTAGACAATAAAAACAAAAGAAACGTTTTTTTTTCTAAACTAACTGTGAGCCATTCATGCCTGTCATACCATGTCACTGAAAAAGAGCGTTTTCGAGATTTCCACACCTGTGTTAATTCAAAATCAGTTGGTTGGTGAGGAACTAGTCTTTTTATTTCTAATTTGTCATCTGGTGTTAATCTCCCAAACGGTCGGTGAAGTAAAGAGTCAACTTGATTCATTGCAATTCATTGTTTAACAAAACAAAACTTCAAAGTATATCTCAAATAATGGAAATCAGTGGACTACGATTAATGATTGCACAAATAAAAGGTAGATTCAGATCTTAAAGCATCACAAAGAAAAACTCACTCCACTTAAGTACTTAAAAAATCTAAAAACACACCAAAGTATAACTGTTGACAATCTTCGCTTTCTTTCTCTGACTCACACAAATACACACGCACAAACAAACACACACACACACACACAAATAAACACTCATACACACGTAACCATCAACTCGGCACTACAAGCAAGAAAAATGTTGGTAAATTCGTCCACAATGCTTCGTTTGATATGTCATATTTTTAAGTTTTATCTCGTCTTTCTTTGCTGCTTACAAATAAACTTGACAATGATCAGTGTTTTTGACAGTTAATGTAATATTTTGGATGGCCGAAGTTACCCTAATTTGGCGCATCCCCCCGTCCAACGGTGGAGCTCTCAGATCCTGGCACAAGTCGAGGGGTTTTCCACTATTTGAAGATAGTATAATTCGACCCAGTTTCTCGCTCAATCAGCTGTAGCGATACTAATGGATAGAGCATTAACTGGAGCTTGGATTGCTTTGCACCACGGTGTTTGATTTAGTCACTACTTCGCGCAGTGATGTCATCAACACACGAGTCGGCGCAGTGCGTGATTCGGAATCTTGAATAGAGTGGAGACTAAAAAGGCAGTATGTTGTTGGCGAGTTGGCGAAAGACAGTGGAGTTAAAATTTCTCACGTTTTATTTTTAATTAAATTATGCTGTTAATGATTTTTGAAAGATTGGTACGGTGCCTGGCACCATTCGATCCAATGGCCCCACGCCACTGCACTTAATATTTGGGTGTTTATATTATTCTAGTCGTAGTTCTGGGACTGATACCTTTCTCTCTTCTGAGAATAATATGAATATTCTATATATATTTCACGGCTTCAATTAGTTTATTGTCTTTACTCTTTTCTATCATTGTTTCTTTTTTTTTTTTTTTTGAGTATATATGGTTGTGCACTCAGGGTTGCATACTTTTTTCTCAATCTTCCTCTTTTTATTTTTTTTTTCGCCCGACTGTACAAGTTTTCACCTTTCGGGGTTGCCAGCTCTGTCATCCATCGCCTTTCTTTTTGCTGCTACTAATGGTATTAAATTAATCAATTTTAGTAAATATGACCTAAAAAACAAAGCCCACAAACTGTAATTTCACTTTTAAAAAAAAGAAAAAGAAACACGCGCACAAAATAAAACTGCTAGTACCAATTAAACAGAAGGCATTATAGGTCATAATTGTCTGACAGTAGTTAAACTGATGAGGATTTTTGTGCTAACAAAAATCCGCAGGAACATGCACAGAGGCGAAATTTCATGATTAGTGGCTCAGCTAGTGTCAAAATCGATTTGTTATCACCATACCATTTTCATAATCCCTCTTATTTGCCGTTGCTGAAAGCATTTCTGAGAATTATTATCATAAGTATATTTATTTTATGATTCCGTCGTAGTTTCATAGGAAAGTTGAGTGATTGATATGATCGAACTGTCAGATTGAATTTGGTCTAACTTTATGATCAACTAAGCATTCATAGCATTAAGCATTAACTAGGTCACATGGCATATCAAAACACTATTGAGTCGCTGTCACCTTTACATAATAGCAGTTTGTTAAGGGTTCCATCTTTAAATGCATTTCTATCTATTCAACAATTCTCTACCTACAGATTTCAAACCTTAATATCTTAACAGCAAATTAAGACAGATTGGTGAAATAAATTACATGTTCAGAAACCACTGCTGTATTTCAAAAACAATATCTCAAAGTGAGTATTTTGACTATTCCTGTGGGTTTTTCTGGACCATCACTCATTTGTCTGACAGTTCAAAGACCATAAGTTGGTATTGGGGAGTTCCAACTGAGAAAAGTAGAAACAAAGGTATCTGCCGGGTCCTTTGAGGTCAGTGTTTCTTCTATCCCCTTCTCTGTTTTCGAGTTGCTTTCTGTATTTGTCTTGGAATGGAATTTATTTGTTTTGTCCGAGCTGTAGGGATCTCTAACGTAAACAATCGTACAGTGACCATAGCAATGGTCATTCCTACTTCCGCCTGCCTCGTTCCCGGGCTTACTCGGCTCACTAGCTCCAGGGTTGCCAGTTTGGCATTTTAAATGCCAGATTCCAAAAATCTGGCATTTTTGAAAACCGTTTGGCATTAGAAAAATCATTTGGCATTTGGCATTTTCATTTGGCATTTTCTTTTCTTGTATATTATACTTCAAATGACACCTTTTCTTAATTATTTCTAAACGCGTAAAAACAAACATCTTCACATTTCTTTTTCATTCTTAAAATCCAACCGAGGTGTAGTGGTTTAGCACTCCACTTAGTAGTCAGTAGGTAAATAATTACCCCAACAGGAAATTTAGTATAATTCAAAAAAAAAAAAAAAAAAAAAAAAGAAAAGAAAAAACACGCAAGCCACCAGGATATGATAGTAAATTGTCTATCAAAAGTGAGTAGTTTTCTTAGTGGGGGTGGGAGTCAACAGACTTTGGCATCTTTTTGAGTGTTTTGGCATTTTTTGAGTCTTCCCCTGGCATTTTGTTGAAAAATAATCTGGCAACCCTGACTAGCTCATTTAAAAGTCTAGGGGACCTCTCGACGGACACTCTATTTACAGACTCTTCAGACAATCACTTGACACTCTTTCTTATTACTACCTACCGCCTAATTCAGGGTAAGCTATATTTTTATACTTTAACTTTATCTATTTTGAAGAAGAAACCGTAAGCTCCCTCTTCCGGAGATGTAAAGAACATAAAGCACCAGGACCAGACAACATTACCGGAACTGTCACCAACAACTGGCTATACCTTATACAAAACTTTTTCAAAGGTCAATCGATGAACAATCAGTGCCAGTACTTTGGAAAACATCGATTGTCGTTCCAGTTCCAAAAAAGCGTTGTCCGACCGTATTGAATGACTTCCGTCCAGTGGCGCTTACATCGCTTGTAATGAAATGTTTAGAAAAAATTTTAAAATCTGAGCTCCTACAAAAATGTTATGACCTGAAATTGCTAGATCCGTACCAATTTGCATACCAGCAACATTTCAGTGTTGAAGACGCACTATTAACCGCCACAAATTCGATCTCGAAACACCTTGACCAAACGCCCTCGAATTACGCCAGAATCCTGTTTGTCGACTTTTCGTCAGCTTTTAATGCCATGAACACAGATATTTTGCTTCAAAAGTTGTGCAGCATGGATATTCCAAACTACCTTATTAAATGGTATAAAGAGTTTCTGACCCATAGACCGCAATGTGTAAAATTGGGTGAACATATCTCCAACAAAAGAACGTTGTCGAACGGATGTCCCCAAGGCTGTGTGAGTTCCCCAATCCTGTACAGTACATCTTATACACCAACGACTGCAGACCATCCTTTGAAAATTGTTTTATAGTGAAATATGCAGATGATACTGCTATTCTTGGCTTATTAAAAGATAAAGTTACCGAAAAGAATTATTTCAAACAAATAAATATAATCACCGATTGGTGTAAACACAATCAGCTTGAATTAAATGTTGAAAAAACGAAAGAACAGGTGTTTGGTGTAAAAAATAAAAACGACTTAAAGTGTGTGGCCATCGGTAAAGATGATGTTGAGATAGTTGACTATTTTAAATATTTAGGAATAACCATTGATAGTTCCCTCAATTTCTCTCAACATATTAATATAATATCTAAGAAAGTTGCCCAAAGATTATACATCCTAAGGAAATTGAGAACATTTCAAGTAGGAAGAAAACTATGTTAAGAGTTTATGACTCATTGATTAAAAGTGTAATTGCGTTTGGCTGCACCATATGGTTTGGAGGATGCCGACTTAAAGATAAATCAAGAATTTCAAAATCTATCAAAGAGGCATCAAAAATAATAAACCATCCTCTTGATGGAGTAGAAAGAATTCATGGAAAAGCAGTAGAAAGGAAAGCATTCTCAATTACCAACAATAAAAAACATTTAATTTATACCATGAATTTAGTCTTTTACCATCTGGGAGAAGGTTTTGTCAGATTAAATGTAGAACTAACAAGTATAAATCAACGTTCGTTCCATCAGCAATAAAAATTTTGAATATTTCATATGGTACAGAAAAACCAAGGATTGATTCGTTGACTGATTAACTGATTAATTTATTTAATGTAAGATTAACTGACCAATTGATAATGATGATAATTTTTGGTGTCGAATTGCCACAATCGTAACAAATTGAAAACGAAATGAATATGTTTATGTTTGTGTATATCGCACGTGTGAAAGAAAGAGAGGAAGAGAGAGAGAGAGAGAGAGAGAGAGAGAGAGAGAGAGAGAGAGGAGAGAGGAGAGAGAAAATAAGTAGGAGTGAAATATCTGTTCAATCTTACAGTTATCGTTTAACATTATAACAAGTGTAACTAAATGACAAATTGCCATATTTATGGACAATAAAGATCTATTATTATTATTATTATTATTATTATTATTATTATTATTATTATTATTATTATTATTATTATTATTTAATATCTAGTTTTAATTAGTAATTCCGTGATCACCGGCCATCTGGACCCATCCTAGCCATGGAGTCCTACAGCCAGAATACAGAGTTCTGGCAATCACAGTAGTTACTACAGAGAGCCCTGGCTGGAGTCCTTGACTGGGAAGGAAACAGTCAAATGTATAGTTATAGTTTTGGGAGATGGATATCTTTTCCTTGTTAATCATCTCTTTGTTATGTACTGTTAGTTATGTATTCTGTAAACATTTGAGTTTGTTTCTTTTAGTGGGTTACTGTATAATGTATGTATGTATGTTTGTTTGTATGCATGCATGCATGCTTGAGTGTGCGTGTGTGGTTAAGGATCTAGGCTGATTTTGATAAATCATTTTACACACTTAACCATTTCTAAATTTGCTGTCGCTTTTTTATTTATTTACCTATCATGACGCTTCTGTGTTTTTTTTTTATGATTGTTTAAGCTTCCGACGATCAAATATAATTCATTTTAATATCCCGTATTCATATTCCACGTATCCTATTTTATACTGGCTTTTTAATAAGTCCAAACGCTTGAGGAACAGCTTGTAAATAACTAAGATTAAAATATAGAAATGGTCCATTGAATCTGTTTGCATTTTGATTGTGTGAATAAACCTTTATCATAAAAGATAAATAAAGTGTGGATAATGTTGCGTGTCTGTTGTGTGTGTGTGTGTGTGTGCTGGGAATAAATGTTTTGTTTGTTTCTTCTACATATAATTTATTGTTCAAATTTAACCTGAATCATAAATTAACTGCGCCCGCTTCAATAATAATAATTATAATAATAATAATAATAATTATGATAAAAGAATTATTGATCATTTAAAGGCTTAATTAGATTTCAAACGAATAAGCATTACCGAGCTTTTTAATGTTTAAAATAATTCTTAAATTATGTTATCAATTTTTTAATTATTCAGCCAATTTGTTAATTTTCTTAAATGTATTATGCGATTATATGTATATATATATATATATATATATATATATATATATATATATATATATATATATATATATATATATATATATATATATATATATACTCATGTGCGGTGGTTTTTCGCGACTTTGTTAGCACACAGGGATATGACAACCACCACTTCCAGACATTCTGGGTGGACATTAATTAGATAGTCGTGACCAGTGGTCATCAATTATGCCAAATATGGTCTGATAATTACATTATACATTCAAATTAAAGAAGTTGTCGAAAGCCTGTTTAGAATAGTGTGTTGTGATATACCATGGACAGGGGTGTGAGTTGTCATATGCCATGTACATGACAGTAGGTTGTCATATAACATGTATATGAAAATACGTTGTTATATAACACTATTCCATCATTCACTCAGCGTATCATTCACTTTGGGGAGTGGCTGGTGGTTAGCCGACTGGCATGAGAAATCTGAAAATCGGTATGTGGGTAGTTCTCTCTATTGTCTTTCAGTAAAAGTGCTGCTGACATAGCGAATTTTGATTAGGTGGTTGAGTAATCGGGGTTCGAACTTTGCGTAGTTTTCACACTATGTATTTTCGAGAGCCGTTGATAATTGGTCCACCCAACCAAAAAAATTGGGGAAAAAATCAGGCACATAAACCAATCCTTTATACCTCTTGTCTGTGAATTTCAAGTTTCTAAGTTGATTTCGGGCAAGATAATTGTTCAAATGGGTGCTTCATTTAATGAACTCCAGAGTTACAACATGTACAAACTACAGATCTGAAAATCTGACTTGCACACACCACTCTCCTACACATCATATTAATGATCCCATTCGTCCAGCCCAGAACAATAGCAAATATATCAATAATCCAACCAGCAAAATTCCATAATCTTTAAATTTGATGTTCTAAAATAAGTAAATTAGCCTTTACTGTTTTAAGCACATCAATTTTTTTAAAAACATTTAACGTGATTTATCAAACTTTGTGTGTTTGGTTACAAATAACATTGTGAAAAGCTTAAACAAGTACATGTACAAACACAGAAAGTTACTCATAGAGAGGATTGACAAATCCCTCACCAAGGTCGGTTAAAAGGGACAGAGGCCAAATGCTTAGCACCTTCAAATCCCAATCGGAACGTCTCAGGTTCATTGCCACAAGGTCCAGTTTTTCCATTGAGCAAGGATGATAAAAAGCAAATGTATAACAGTAACAGCATGTTGGAAAAGTAAGATGTGATATAGTAGCTCCCAGTCCAAATTTTTAATGAATAAGAATCGTCTGCTGCATTTTAAAGGTACTGATGACTTAACTCACTCAACCCTAACTCCGACTATATCTGTAGTTAACCCGGATTACTTACTTTTACCCCATGCCTATTTAATACATATTTATGAGACAAATTATAGGTGTAGTATCAAAGCTAATGTTTTTCGTTTTTGCATGTTATTGATAGTTGAATAAATTTATCTAAGTACATGCTCATTTTTAATACATTTTTAAAATCAAATTTGATATATCTTCTGTGCAAGGTGATCACTGAATTGATCCCTGAGGGCATGTTCTTGTTCTGACGTCCAACGACAGCATGCCTTTGAGCCGGAGTCATTTTTAATTTTATTACCAGAGGTAGGGATTAAACAGTCGTCATCTTGTAATAGGGTATTGAGTTTTTCACATTTTGATTCTTCCTTGTCTTCTGATATGAATTTTTCTATAGATTCATTTTCTGATGATGTGCTGAGCTTGCGAGCTTTCCTTTTTCTTTGTTCTTTATGAGGTAGGCCTGTTTTTTCTTCTTCAGAATCGTCGGTACTCACTTCGCTTTGCTCCATGTTTACATTCAATGGTGTTGGCGATGTTTTTAAACCAGTGCCTATGTTTTTAAACCAGTGCCTGAATCAACAGCTGCTAAAAGCTTTCCCACTTTGGTGATTTCAATTGTGCTTTCTTGTTGGCTGTAAAATTCTTTGTGAATATTGACAGAATGACCCATTTGATTTGCAAGCCATTCTACATCAGTAGGGGTCAAGTCAAGAAGCTGAGTAATAGTTGCATTATATTTTCTACACTTGGTTGATGTGACAAGCTGAGGATTTTTTAAACAGGCTCCTGAAGAAGAAGCATTGACTGCCTGCCACCCATCCAAGTATCCATTGCTGGATCTTGAGGAGAAGAAAAATGCATTTTGTGACGGTATTCCAACCTGTTCTCTTTTGTCCATTAAAATTCTCATTGCATCTGATACATCTTGAGGAATCAGTATTGGAACTTTTCTATTCCTTTTTCCTGGGACCATTACAAGGTCTGTACACTCTTAACATTTTTTTCTCTAAGCGTTGAAGTGAAGCTGCAATTTCTGAGTGACCAGTCACTTTCCAATCTGGGCGATCTTTGTATGTTGCTAATGTAAGCCGCGCCACTTCACCAGCTCTTCTCTTGTTGAAAATTATAAGTCTTGCAAGGACATTTTGTGCTAGACGTCGCCAAGTGTTGTAAAAAGGAGAATCTGTTAACTGTGACATTGCTTGCTTAATGACATTAGCTTGAAAGTCTTTCAGCTTTAGCAAATCCTCTGTTTCCGGTAATTGCTCAATAGTTTGATCCTTGCGCCGTTTCAACGTGTTTAAAGCATTGGATGAAACAGCATCTGTCCATTCATCAACAGCTTTTCAACCGTTTCTGTTTCTTTTACTTGTTCGATATCGTCCTTTCGTAGACAAGAACCCCTCTTTACAATGGCAATCTTTTTTAGGAGGTGTCCAAGTCTGAGTGCTAAAGAAGGTAGTTTGAAGATCCTTCTTCCATCAGGCGTAATGGTCAATCCACAGAGATTTGAAGCAGCTTCTAGACAAGTATCAAAGTGTTTTCCGCACAATAAATCTGCAAATGTCAATTGCACTTTTACCAAGTCCCTACATTCAATTAATAAACGCGCAAGCTGTCTCATTCTCTGAGAAATGTCGTTCTTCTTAGATGGGCCGTACTTTCTCAGCAACATTTCTCCTAACTTACATAACAGAATGTCATTACTTGCCACTGTAGTAACACTGTCCGGCCTCATCCCCGCAATTAGCCCGTGCATCATTTCTGAGCAACCATCAGTGTGAAGACATGCAGAATCTAATAACAATTTTGACTGTTTCAGAACAGATTTATCCTTTTCCTCTTCAGTAATTCCATCCTTAAGAGGACATTTCTTTGCATGCCTCCACATTTCTGCCTTGTAATAAAAGCCATAACAGTGGGGGCATGGAAAGAATTTATCAGCTCTTCTTGTTTTACTTGGCCTTTTTACAACCACAATATTGGTTCCACCAGCATTTAAAATTTTAATATTGTGTTTAAAGTTTCCTGCACACCTAAGTTTCGTGAGTGTCAATTGATATTTTCTCATTTCACCTAATTCCTTATAAGACAACATAGCAGCAACCTCCTTCTCTTGAAAGTGTATTTTTGATATGTGCCTTGCCAGGTTTAGCTGACCATTCTGACAAAAAGAGCAGTACTGTCTCTTGTCTAAGAAATAGCCATCCTTATTGCCTTTGGACTTTGCTTGGGATACTGAAATAAAAATGATAATAGGAATAGATAGAATGGGTGATAACAATATAAATAGGCTTAATATCTAAAATCACACATTTATGACAAATGCAATGCATCATTACTGGTTTTTTAAAAATAGCCCTAATTTTTGCACAAAGCTGCAGATTTTATTAGCGCAGCAATTGAAATTTGGTAGATAAATAAAACTAAATTCGGATTGTTTTCGGAATGTTTTGAAACTATAATTAGTTACCATTAATTAATTAAAACAAAAGAAAAGCTCGCCTGGGTCTGCTTCTTCTAGAAATCTGTCAGTTATTGAGTGTATCATCCTACTTCCTTTCTTCCGCTTATGTTATTAGATTGCCATATCTAAGTAGTCTTTGATTTCAATAAGAAGAACTATGGTCAACATATATAACACTTTGTATCGTCACTTTTCTGCTATTCATTCGCTAACACTGATGTCAACATCATAACTATCTTACAAATGGGTCCAGGCCGGTGACATGCGTGGGGTGCATCCAAGCACGATATGAAAATTGTTAGACTGGTGTTTATGTCCTTGGAAATACATTTCACATGCATTTCTTCATCCTATCGGAGATGAACGGTAAGCTAGAAGTTCCATGTTCATTTCATGAGTTCATGTTAAAGTGGCAGTCGCAGGTGTTGTTTTTTGGTGTCCTGAAAAATTGTAAGATGCGCCAATCGTCGTGCAGGCATTGTCCCCAAGTGTCATTATTGTTTTGCAGTGACATGTCAAGACAAAGATATGTTGTAAATCGCTTTGGTGAAAATCACTATATATCTAAATGCTACCTTTACTTTTAATAGGAATAATAATCAAACACACAGCTTTCATATCGATCTCTTTCAAATACAGAAAAATAGGTAAACACATGGAATTAACCTTACCATAAGTATTTTCTGTTTTACCTTGGTTATCAATCACCTCAGAACTGGAGTCTACCATACTTTCATCTTCATCAGAATCAGAGTCATCTAAAATATGATAATTCAATTTTGAAAGTGAGCCTTGTGGTGAGAATTAGATTACATTTAAAATGAAGTGGAAGTTGAGTGTCACAAAGTGACAATGCCAAAGAGTGAGTCGGTGGTCTGCAGAGCCTCCGTCCCAGTCAATGGCCTTAAAGGGTTGCTAACGTCCAACAAATTGACCAGCCCAACAAACTAACAATCAGAGAATGATAAGTAAATGTTCATATTTCATATAATTTATTAATGCAAATTACTCTCTCACACTCTCTCTCATTCGCACATGTTATGACGAACACTCAATTCACTAGACAGTAACGATGAACGTGGAACAATGAATAAGTCACATAAGTCACAAACAGATTTCACAAGAAGGTGGGGCCCCTTACCTTTACAGAACACATAGAACACAATATGAACTGTCCGTCACAGGTCCGTCAGGGCTTCTTCCTCTAGTCGAGATGATGCAGTCTGTCGTCCTTTCTTTCTACTGTCACAATTTGTACTGTCCAACCTCTCTTTGAATCTAAGGCGTCGGCCTTATAACAATACAACTAAAATGTCCACGGCTTTGGCCGGATATGAACAATATTCATATGGTATAATATCGATGGCATCGGCCAAGGATAAGGCTATTAAAATGTTCTGGCTTTGGCCACAAATCAAAAGAAGAAAGGTCTTACATCCAAAATTCAACAGGGTTAAAGTTAATTCATATAATAGTTTCTTTGGCTTTGGCCCCAAATCAACAGGCCCACTAGAATGGGAAAGAAAACAATATTTAATTAACCATAGAAAAACAAAAGCAATAATACTTAAACTAGATCACCTTTACACATATCACAACACTATAAACTTCTCAACACACGTGGTCACTGCCCTACGTGCTTGGCACAAACTATCAAATTAGAAAATCACTTGTATTAATACACTCATAATATAAGCAGAAAGATAGAATCAAGTGAATAATTCCACCAACCACAAGGCCTGTAACAATTAAAATCACAATTAATTGATTTTAATAAACTGAAGTAAAAACTTCTTGCAAAACAGCATCGGCTGAACTTTGCATAGAAAATAAAATACGTCCGAATCGTCGGATGGCCAACTGGTGACTGGGGAGGATGAAAGTTTTACAAAAACCAAGAAACAGAATTTTAAAAGAAAAGAAATACTTTTTAAAAAATGGTCTCTCTTTGTGTGCCCGGAATTGACTCGCGGGAAAATCCACGAACTGTGAAATAGAATTTCCGACCTCAAACTAAAGCCATTAAAACGGTTCTACGCAACACCAGGTTCCTATGTCCCTTTATCTATTCCAGAGAAGTCAACCACAAAAGGATGAATGCGATATGATCATCACATCGGGACATCACAAACTAAGGATAACATTGGGATTAGCGTACACAATAAACTTAAGAAAACATTAATAATAACATTTCGTGACATTGAGTAAACTCAAAGATTAATAACTTGAAATATATTATGATCTAACATAAATACTCTCGACCAAATTAAACAAAAAACAACTTCACATTTAAGTTTCTCTTTATTTTGAATGCAGTACTTTTTAATCAATTGTATCGAATTCATAAAAGACCATAACAGCATAATCAATACTACCAATAATGATTAAAGTTTTTGTTAGTATGCATCTTTTATACTTATACCGCTGCATCATATTGTAAGTCCTTAAAAAAAAATTTGACTTGAACATATGTTGTGTAAAATAAAATCATGACTTGAAAGCATTAAAACATGATTGTGGTGACGATTCCTTACCAGGTGGGTAATAATCCTCATCTTGCACAAGATCACAGTGAAGTGCTGGGAAGTCAAGGTGCTCAGATATGGTCTCAGATGGTGGTACACCAGCACTGCCGGAAACCTTTAAAATATTAGAAATATAAAGATGTTTAAATTTAAACATTGAGCATGGGGATACTGGTTTAATGTCCTAGTGAGAGAAGATGTAGTAAAGCAAATTTTAAAATCAACAAAATACCACAAGATTTGCAAAATGCACAAATTTAGTGTCATGTAAACCCAGAAGTTCATTGTCTCAATTGATGTTAATCAAAATATCAAAATAAGCCATGACTTTGTATTTGATCGTTAGATGTTACATTCCAATATTTATTAGGATTTTTAAAGCTGTTACACTATAAAATCAGTTGAAGAAGCATACCCAACATAATAGAAAGTTAAGTGATTGACGTTATTTTACTTATTTTTTAATAAAAACAAAATCAGGCATTGTATTTTGTTGGACTAAACATACCTTTGAACATTCTGCTATGGATGGGCAAGTGTCCAGCCATTCTTCTACTTTGTCATTCACTGCACCTTTATCTAAGGGGGAATGAATAAAATAATATTGTATCAATGTTATAAATGAATTTTATTGAAAAATTGTTTTACGTAGTAAATGATTAACATCAAAATCCAAGTGTTGTTCCATCACAGGGTTGGCTTACATCATACATAAAAGTCAACCATATTTAATTTCTATGTCCCAATTAGAAGAGGTAAATGATCAATATTGCATAAAATCTTATGATCAATACTTGCTTCTTAGCTTTAAAAGTAACAGCTTAAACTTTCACTCAATTGGAAGACCATCCAATTCGGGAGTGGTAGGTCAGTGGATCGAATCCTCGGACCGCACCAAAACTCAAGATGTAAATATTTTTACTGTTTCAACTGCCCGCCTCACGCTCTATGCATTACAGGAACAGTGAAATGACTAGTTAGTTGGCTAAGTATCAGTAAAATTATAATGTGACTGGGTGGGGATGGCGAGTGGTGTGACACCGCATTCTCAACGTGACAACACAAAACTGATTTGTCAAACAGTCTCTTATATGAACTACAGTAGTTGGTAGGTACCTAAACTAAGTATCTTAAACTTTCACATTTGACCCAAGTCACAATCTCTATGGAATGACCATACACTACACAGTATGCCACTTCAGCTGATTATTTTTGCAAACATTTAACTGTGTTTTACGTGAACACTCTTGATTCCTTTACGAAAGCTGCTAATGAAGAAGTCTGATAACTGATAACTCTATGACTACTCTTTTATTCTTAATGATAGTTCACAAGGAAAATATTGCCTTACAGAAAACAAAAGTAACAACTAGGCCAAACACCTTCGAAACCATCGAATGTCAGCTATTTTGTAGTCGAATGAATGAACTTGTTTGATACCAAAAAAAAAAACAAACAAAAAAGACTATTGTAAAGCACCTCTGAGCAATATTTGTGGATAGTGGCGCCAAACGGACACCAGAATGCTTCATAATGTCTAATTTTTCATAGGAAGAAATATTAAAATATTTGGATCTCCCTTATTTAAGGTACAGAAGAATTCGCGGCTACTTGATTCAAATGTAATACATTGATACACTGGGTTGATAATATTGTTTCATCACAATTCATAGCTTTCTCTACTGTAACTGTAACGCTTACCAGAGGAGATCAATTTAAACTTTACATATCCAGATATAACACTAATGATAAACAAACATTCTTTAATCTTTTATACCAAATTAGATATGAAACAAAGAATGCTTGTTTTATGGGTAGTTTTAAAAATTTGATCGAGTGAGAGTTGCATTATCGGAGATTTTAATATGACCTGTAATGCCCCTCTTACTCGTTTTGTTTAATGATTCATTTATAATGATATTAACAGATCACATTGTATTATTCATATCAATGGCATTCAATGGATACGAGCCTAAATTAAGCCTTTAACCAGGTTATGTTATGTTAAAACAGAGATCGAATGTAAACTAAATATTGTTGTTGTCTTTTGTTGTTGGCTTTTTTTTTTTGGGGGGGGGGGGGGGGGCACAAATTTTCTTTATGGTGTAAAATTATTTCAATTTCAGCGTGTTACATCTTCAAGTCAACCATGGATGTCATTCAGGGAGACTCTGACAAAGAAGTGTATAATGATGACACCTTTTGCATTCGACTCATCACTCCTTCAGAGATTGAGGAGGCATTTTATAACTTGATTGGCAAAGAGGCCTGGGACTGTACACTATCCAAGATCAAGACACTTCAGGAAATTTTCCCAAATAGCATGTACGTCATGGTCAATAAAAAAACTAAAGAGATCATAGGTAAGTATTACATTATTTGTTATATTTGACATGTATGATATGTGACCGCTGTTTGAATCCGGTGTTTTGGCTGAATGAACAAGATGAAGAAAACTGAACTTAAAGTCGAAATAACTAGACTTAGGAAATTCTTTAAGTTTAAGACACAAACATCATTCTCCCCAATTGAAGCATTTATTTATGATAATTTTATAAGTTGAGCTTGAATTCCAATTTTGAGCATCAGATCCGATATAACACCATTTTGAGACGATTGGTCATATGTTATTGGGTCTCTTTCAGTTAACAGAAGTACTTTTCAATAAACGAGGCATTTTATTAAAAGGTATCAAAAAAAACCAACTCAGGCTGCAGGGACCATGTCTGCCTGAAGAATTACAGTGAAGCAGTTGTGATGACCGGTAAAGATGAAGACCCGGGGCCGTTTTCATGAACGCAGACTAGCGCCTAGTCTTTAACTATCTCTAACTTTATTCAAGGACTTGAAAAAATCGGATTTCAGGTGAGCTGACTTAGCAAGTCCCAGACTAAAATCACGGCACCTTCGGATTAAGATTGGTCAAGGTTTAGTCATTTGCTGAGGCTGGACTTCAAGTCTTTGAGACTAGTTACTGGGATACGGATAGTGTCAACAAGATATCAGCTATTTTTTAGATTGAGCGCTTCGATTCAGAATGAAAATACGTCGGTTACGAATGACAGAGGCAAAAAGTGTCCTGTTGCTATAAACACGGGCTTTAAAAAACTATAAGATAAGCGCAGATCGTCGAAAGTACACATTTTTGTGAGTAATAAAAAAAAAGGAATCTAATCGGCTCGCGGAGATTCGATATGAAGGATTTGCGTCAAAGAACAACCAAAAAAAAAAAAAAAAGAATGATTAGAAAGTCTAATGGAGACAAAAGTTATTCTGCTGGCATTGTAACTGACTGAAATAATGTGATTATCAGAACACACTTTCTCTTTTGTCTGTTTTTTGTTGTTTTTTGTTTTTGTTTTTTAGTTCCAATGGACCTAAAGATAGAACTAACAGTCGACAATGGACATCATTGTAGTATAACAACGGTTGATAGTCAATATTACGTGATTTGATTCATCATGACAAAAGTAAGTTAAAATATAAAAAAGAACGAAATATTATCTATACCGGATGTGTTGCTAATTTCCTCTTCGGAAATCTTTTGCGTTAAACGTATGGAGGCGGGTATCTTACATGCCATCATGTACTAGAGAGCGGGATGTTACCAGCACAAAACAGCCGAATTAGTCACCGTCCTTACAACACCCACTTCTGGTCAAGAGACTAGAAAGCGTTCATGAAATCCTATTTTTCTAGTCACTTGCTCCTCTTAGGCTTCAGACTAGCGAGTCATTTACTAGACTAGACTAGGCCCAGAACTTTTGAGGGGGTAATTCTTAATTATATCCAGAAAAAATACATTGAATTCCCCCTTTTTCTTTATTGTCCCCATTGAGAGAAAAAAGAATGCGCTCCCATGTGTATAGGCATCAGGCTACAATGATAGATATTAAAGACGTAACAGCCGACTTGTACAGTTTAGAATGGGAATTTTGATACTTGTTAAAGGAATAAATGGAAAAAAAAAATATTAAAAATGAGCATTTATAGAGTGCAATATCCACTCAACTAGACTTGTTCGTTCCATAATTTATATATATTTTTAGCACAGATCTAGTTACACTAATTTATAACATTTATATGATTTAATTTATAAGATAATTAACATTAAACAGGTTTTTAAAGTAGAAATAATTTAATGAATTGAGCTTACTTAAGCTTATATAATTTGATCTTATACAAAACCATATAATATCATTGCATTTTATTCAATTAATATACATATTGCATATATATATATATATTATTATTATTATTATTATTATTATTATTATTATTATTATTATTATTATTATTATTATTATTATTATTATTATTATTATTATCATTATTATTATTTTATTATTATCATTATTATTATTATTATCATTATTATTATTATTATTATCATCATCATCATCATCATCATCATCATCATCATCATCATTATTATTATCATCATCATCATCAACATTATTATTATTATTATTATTATTATTATTATTATTATTATTATTATTATATATTATTATCATCATCATCAACATTATTATTATTATTATTATTATTATTATTATTATTATTATTATTATTATTATTATTTATTATTATATATAATTTTTATTATCATTATTATTATTATTATTATTATTATTCAACATGCTTACAGCATTTTACAAGGGATCCCTAATCGACAACAAATCAGACGAGACATGATGCCTCTAAGACGATATTATATTTCTTTTTATAACATTGACAATGTGCTGATAACAACAAAAGAAAAGTGCATTGAAATTCATAATTCCGTAAAAAATTGCTATTTAACCAGTTGACTGCCGTACTCTGGAAAAAAAACTCGTATTTAAAAATTTGGCCAGAGAACTCGTCCATTAAATATCGATCGATTTAAAAGACCCTCATCTCGAGAAAAAACCTCTTAAACCTGGGACTTCACGAATCTTGCAAAAACTCTCAAACCTGGGACTTTGCGAAGTCTCAGTGTTGAGAGTTTTGCAAATATGATTGTCATTTAAATCGATTGAAATTTGTAGGACGAGTTTCTGGCCAAATTTTTATTTCAGAATACGGCGGTGTCTGGTTAAATGTTCTTTATATTATTTTCATATAAAGTGAGGCTAAATACGTTTGTATTGTGTGGATCCTTAAGGGAGAAGGACGAGTTCATGTTATGAAATCACTATTTTTACTTAATTATCATATCAGACCTATGAGTATAGAAAAGGGTAAAGACTATGTTCAACTCAAAGTATCACTTTTAGAGCGTTCGGCCATGTCATAAGTCGTTAGAATTCTTGGAGTAAATCAGTTTGAATGGGCATGTTCTATATTAACTTTCCATGTGCTCGAGGTCATTGGTCACATTGCAAAATGTGCTCAAAGTTACCTTCATAGTGAAAAGTGTTCACAGATTTTGAACTAACATTACGATTGGTCATTGTGTTCAGCTTGACACATGGGTATGTTTACAATTTTCATAAACAACGCAGCGTGTTTACATTTGTTCAGAAATGTCCTATCGTTGGACAGCAACAAATCACGTGATTGATGACTCGGTTGGACGAAAATATGAATATAGATCGCTCCCATAGATCTTACTGTGTCTAAGTTCAGAAACAATAAAAATGGTAATCTTTGTAAGTGTAAACAGATAATTTGATTATCAGCAATTCCTCGCCCATTTCAACATGTGATGTATTGTGCAAAGTTAATATTTTCTTCACATCTCATTTTGAGCAATTTTTCTCTTTGGAATCAAATTCCTTGGATGCCCCATCTTTAAAAAACGTAAGCCTTTATATAGCGCACTATCCATTAAATGTGCTCAAGGCGCTTTACAATAGTGCCGCGCTGAGGACCGGACCGAGGACCGGTCCCACGGTCTTTTAGCTGTGAACCGTGGTCCGGTCCCAAAGAGGAAGACCGCCGGCGGTCCTCACTTCTTATCACCTTTCAACGGTCTCGCGCCATACTACTTCCCCAGCGATTCGTTGCCTCGGTCCTTTGCCTATCTTCCACCAATCACCACCCATCCCACTTAATTAATCGCACCCACCCCCCTTTGCCATACACTAAACGACACAGACGACCATAGAGGCAGACGACCACCTCCCTCCACTCCGCAAACCGCCCTTTCGTGTGTGAGATGGGGGGAACAGGAGGCGCACGCCTTGGACGATTCCATTATACGGGTAAATTTCAAAATTTACTACACCATAATGATCGCAATGACAATGATCTATGATGAAGGCATGACCCCTCTTCTCTAATGGGTTATTGTTTGAAATGTATGTGACTACTAAAGATGTGTGTGTGTGTGTGTGTGTGTGTGTGTCGAACCTAGCAAGTTGCAAGTCTGATTTTTTGTTTTCTTTTGTCCATCTCTTGTCGCCACTCCTTTCTATCGCATTGTTGTCATTTAAAATAATACAATAATATTAAAATTTCGTTTTGGTGTTTTAACTAATCAAGTAATATGAGTTTCATTAGTTTTCTTCCTTCCAAAAAAACCAGTTATAACGTCTGTATTTTTAAAAGGTCCAATAGAATATTTGGGGACCCCGATAGCTCAGTTGATAGAGCACTCTCTTTATACGCAAAGGACCAGAGATCGATCCCGGTGCAGTCGAGTTTTTTCTGAATCCCTGTCTACTCAGCAGTGAATGGGTAGCTGGTTTGTTAGATCTGGCGAAAAATCACCATCGACCCCACTTATTACTTATTACTTATTACCGCATCCACCCCCTCTTATTATAACTTCACGTCTCTCTCTTACTCTTCAATGCTCGCTGCCCTTTCATGTGTGTGTGTGTGGGGGGGGGGGGGGGGGGGTGGGGGGGGGGGTAGGAGTTGCGTGTGTGTATAAACGCCACGAACAACTCGATCAACGCCTTGGGTGATTCCATTATCTCCGTTAACGGGGATAAATTTCAAATTTTATTCACGCTAAATTATCGAAGTAACAATGAAGTACTGTGAGCAAATAAAGAAGGCATCACCCCTCTTCTCTAATTAGGTTACAATTTGAAATGAGTGTGACTACTCCGTGTGTTTTACTCCTGTAGACCACGGTTTTCATCGTGTAGCGGTCTTTAACGGTTCAAGAATGAACGATCCCATGGTCCCAAAGGTCAAAACGGTCTCTCAGGAATGTTCAATGTCGAAAAGGACCGCCGGTCCTAGGACCGGTCCTTGCGGTTTTCATTTCCCAGGGACCGTAGGACCGTGGTCCTTAAGCTTGCCAATGACCGCCCCGCACTACTTTACAAAGGGTCCCTCACTAACAACAACACGTAACATGTAGAACGAGACATGACGCTTCTTAGATATTACAATTTTTTTCCCCGACAGAGATAACGCTGTTAACGACCAGATACTCATTTTACACCTGAGTATGATGTAAGAATGTGAGTAAAGAGACTTTTCCAAGAACTTAACTATGCGCCGAGCGGCTCGAACCCAGGACCCTCCGATCCTATAGAAAGTGTCATACCACAAGACCACAAATTCCTAAAAAAATATTTCCATTTTCTAGGGATGGAAACTGTTATTCCAACCCACCTGGGACAGTATGTTCTTGGTGACTTGGTCATAAGAAAAGACTATCGAAAACAAGGACTCGGGTTCACGATGATGAAAATGGCAGTTGAGATATATTCGAAGGATCGACTTACTCTTGTTGCCGTGCCTGGAGTCGAATATTTATACAGGTATCAAAGATTTAAGTATTATTAACTTTGAATGATGTATTACAAAATTATGTTTTTTATAATGACGTGCTATGTCTGATGATGTTGAGAATGTCAGCTTTGTATATTATAAAAATGAATGTATTTAAATTTAGTTTCAAAATATATACATTTCCTTGTGCTCGAGGCCATTGGTCACATTGGACTATGTGCTAAAAGTGACCCACATAGTGAAAAGTGTTCACAGTTTTTGAAATACATATCTAACATCACGATTGGTCATTTTGTTCAGATTGACACATGGGTATGCTTACAACTTTCATAAACAAAGCAGTATCCAACAGCAAAGAAATATCCAACCGTTGAACAGCAACTAATCATGTGATTGATGACTTGGTTGGACGAAAACATGAATATAGATCTCTCCCATTAGAATCCAGTTCTATACAATTAAGATAAACATAAAAGCTTACCCCCCCCCCCCTCTCTCTCTCTCTCTCTCTCTCTCTCTCTCTCTCTCTCTCTCTCTCTCTCTCTCTCTCTCTCTCTCTTCTCTCTCTCTCTCTTCATCGTGTACTAGTTTTCTATAAAATCATTATACTATTGTTGGTCTCGAAGCTAACTTCACACACACACACAAACACAGACGTCTAACGCGTGTTGTCATTATTTCTGAAGGATATTATATAGATAGTTCGAATTTGACGTCGCTCAGGTCTTTGTTATTGGGTTTTTTTTGTTTGTTTTTTGCCATCCGCGTTTATGAGTAATTTTCACTACACTGTACTAACCTGACTATAAACGATCATGGTTACACACAGTTTTGTGTGTTAGTCCGTTATTCTGGATGGCAATATTGTGAGCTCCTTAGCCAATCGAATACTATCTATAGACAGTCTGGTAAGGTGTCACGAAAGCTCACGGGTTTAGGTAGAGAAACAGCTGTTTCCATTATATAATATATATGTATCGATTAGTACCTTACAGTCTGTCGAAGTGAGTTCTAAGCTCTTAAAAGCTGTAGATAGAGTATTGTAAATATTATTTTGTTTATATATATATATATATATATATATATATATATATATATATATATATATATATATATATTTATATACCTTGTGGCAATAGGTGTGGAAGAGAATGATGTGGCTCTAATCGCTAATCTGTACTGGCAGCAAAAGGCTCAGATAAAAGTGCAGGCAGATACAACAGATGCAATTGAAATCAAGAAAGGAGTGCGCCAGGGATGTGTTATGTCTCCTTGCTTGTTTAATTTATACAAAGAGTCTATTTTTCGGCAAGTAGAAACAGCACAAGGGTTGAAGGTTGGTGGCCACAACATCAACAATCTACGTTACGCTGACGATACTGTCCTGTTGGCGGAAAGTAAGGAAGACCTACAGAAGCTACTTTCAAAAGTGAACGAAGAGAGTAAAGAAAAGGGGCTGTTCATGAATGCGAAGAAGACAAAAACAATGGTGATAACAAAAAAGAAAGAGCCCATAGAAATAGATATAGAAATAGAAGAGTGTCCAGTGGAACAAGTAAAGGAGTTCACGTACTTGGGGCAGTTGGTAACATCCGATGCAAAGTCTGACAAAGAGATCAGGAGACGAATAATGCTGGCCAAAAATGCGTTCATGAAACTAAAGCCAATCCTCAACAACACAAATATCTCCATCAGAACACGAATGAGATGCACCAAATGCTATGTGTGGTCCATTTTCTTTTATGGTTGTGAAACGTGGACACTAACCGCACAGACAGAACAACGTATTGAAGCTTTTGAGATGTGGACGTACAGGAGAATACTGAAAATACCTTGGACAGCAAGAAAAACAAACATCGAAGTCCTCGACCTAATGGGCCAAAAACAAAAAGAACTTCTTTTGACTGTGAAGCACAAAAAGCTGTCATATTTTGGACATATGCGAAGACATGATAGTCTCGAAAAAAGGATAATGGAGGGAAGAATTGAAGGAAAGAGAGGCAGAGGAAGACAAAGGAAATCCTGGACAGATGGCATCAAGGAAGCTACAGGACGGCGCATGGCAGACTGTAACGAGGCTGCAATGGACCGTGAAGGATGGAAGGCCATGACATCCGACCTCTGGAAAGAGATGGAACCCGGGTAAGGTAAGTATATATATATATATATATATATATATATATATATATATATATATATATATAATATATATATATATATATATATATATATATATATATTTATATATATATATATATATATATATATATATATATATATATATATATATATATATATATATATATATATATTTAGAAGTTGACCTCACTCAAGTCTTTGTTATTGTTTGTTTTGTTTTTTTGTTGTTTTTTTTTGTTTTGTTTTTTTGCCATCCGCGTTTATGAGTAATTCTCCCTAAACTGTATTAACCTGACTATAAACTGTCATGGTTACACAAAGTTTTGTGTGTTGGTCCGTTATACTTCCGGATGGCAATGCTGTGAGCTCCTTATATATATTATATATATATATATATATATATATATATATATATATATATATATATATATATATAGAGAGAGAGAGAGAGAGAGAGAGAGAGAGAGAGAGAGAGAGGAGGTAGAGGTGGGGTGGGGAGGGGGTATGAGGGGTGCAACCTGGAACCAATTAAACCCCAAGGTCAAGTCTATACATTTTCAATTTGAAGTCAAATTGTCAAGTTTTTTTCTTCATTCAATAATGAATGAGTTTTAAACCTCTCCTTACCACCTATTAGAAAATCGTCACATTTGTCACTTTTATCATCCAGATTTCATTTCTTTTTGCTATACGTATAAAAACTTGACATTCTGTAATAGAACTCATATTTGCGAACAATATTATGAGTAGAATGTTCTTGTTGCTTTTCTGTTTGAGTAAGATATGTCTGTTTTTGTGTTGGGTGGGTATGAAGTTTTGGGGAAACTTCTGAAAATGGCTGGTAAGGAGAGGGTTGAGAATAGAAAAGAAACGAAGAAGAAGAAAAAAATTCAAAATAAAATTGTAATAATACTATGACTCTGCCGTGAGCTGAGACACTTAGCTTGATGGGAAGTAGGAACTTGAATTATGTGTTTTTTGTTGTTGTTTTTTTTAAAAATATTTATCACATGATAAAGCGAAATTAACTCCCAAAACCATCAATTTTAATGACATTTTTTTTCATAAGAAAATTCAGCTTTCAAGATGTAGGACCTCCACATTATAATTACTACTTTAAAGTGAACAGGGAGATGGTAGAGAAAGCCTGTTGTGACAACCCAATGGATGATGACGTATGCATTAAACCTTATACCACTGACATATTTCCAGCGCTGAATGAATATGACACAAATGCCAGAGGTTATGATTGTGGAAAGTACGTGACTGTGATGACAAAAATATCCAATAAATTTTTGATAGCTAAATCTCAAACATCTGACCAGATAGTCGGATATGCAACAGGAGTTGATGTTGCTGATATTCTGTGGATTGCTGGCATGTATGCTGATTCTGACAATATTGCACTGCATGTCTTCAGGTAGGATTATTATTAGTTGTAATAATTTCATGAAGAACACTTCTATTTTTAACCAGATAACTGCCGTACACCGGAAAACATTATTTAAGAATTTGGCCAGAAAACTCGTCCTTCATAAATTGATCGATTTAAATGACCGTCATATTGGCACCAAAAAACCCTTTCAAACACGGGACCTCGCAAGGTCTCAGGTTTGAGGGTTTTAGCCAAGATGAGGGTCAATTAAATCGATCGATATTTGAAGGACGGGTTTTCTGGCCAAATTTTTTAATGCATGTCTTTCTAGAGTGGGTCAACTGATTTTAACTGATTTAGAGTTAACTGGTTAATAATTGCCAATAGATATTTGAAAAATTTAGCTTAGGTGCACTTGTGTAATGCCCAAAATACTTATCAAATTATGAAGAGGATTAGAAACAATGATATGTGATGTTAGCTGAAGATGGAGATATCATATAGAACCCTTTGTGCCAGATGACATTGACATTCTGTTCAATATCATAGAAAACTAACCAACTACTTGTGATGGTATTGCGAGGGAAACAGAAAAAGATGAGTCCCTCCGTGTTGTGTTTGGGTATTGCATGAAACGTTTGTCTGAGAGTGTGAATGAAGAGTTGAGGTTTTATCAGTCACGGAAGAATGAGTTGAGTGTAAAATGGCTGCATTATATGGAGTATAAGGGTTATCATCCCACCAGCTTTGTATGAGGAAATGTTAACATTACTTCATGATTCACACAGTGGTGCCTCAAAAATGAAAATTTGGTGCGCTCTTATTTCTGGTGGCCAAAAATGGATTGTAGACATTGAAAAATTTGTAAAGCCTTGCCACCTATGGCCAAAATATGCTAACCATCCTCTCAAAGCACCATTGTGCAACTGGGATTGGCCCACAGAGCCTTGGTCACGCTCGCGTGTAGCTTTTACTGGTCCTTGGGGGGGGGGGGGGGGGGGGGGGGGGGGGGGGGGGGGGGGGTGATTATGAAAGGTATGATAGATAACATCAGCTGAACATTTGGGCTAAGGGTATTCATTACCTGGGTACCGAGATAATTGTCTCGAAAGGACCAATGAAGCTTTCCAAAGGAGGAATCCGAGTCCAAACAATAAACCAGGAGTTCCTATCCGATATGGTGACCTTCTACCAAAGACTTCAGTATAACAGCGAATGGCAAGAGGATCAGTACTGGAGTGTCATTGAAAAGAAAGCTGACGCGTTGGCGAATTGGCTAACCATTAAAGACAGTGCAGGGGGGGGGGGGGGGGGGGGGGGGGGGGGGGGGGGGGGGGGGGGGGGGGGGGGGGGGGGGGGGGGGGGGGCAAGGTGTTTTTAATTTGGATTATGAAAGGTTATGATAGATATAACATCAGCTGAAACAATTTTGGAGCTAAGGGATATTTTCATTACCCATGGGTTACCGGAGATAATTGTCTCTGATAATGGACCAAATTTCACAATTAGTGATTTCTATATGTTCTGTGCCGCTAATAGCATAAAACACATTATGTTTCAGCCCTGCCAGCAATGAACTGGCTGAAAGAGCGGTGGGTATTTTTTAGAGGCGCGTTAAGTAGGGTGGGTTCAAAAGGACCTCTTAGGGAAAGAATCAGCAGATTCCTCACAAGATAAAGGATAACTCCTCATGCAACTGCAGGGTTTCCCCCTCCTGTACCCCTATGTAGTAGAAAACTTAGGGACACATTTGGATATGTTGTTCAACAGGATGTTTTTAAGCACCAAAATGCTCAGGAATTACACCATGACATAACTGCTAAAGAGAGACCGTTTCAAGCCGACGATAGCGTGTTTGTTAGGAATTACACTGGGGGACAGATGGGTACCAGGAAAAATAATTGAATCTACTGGTCCAGTATCGTTCAAAGTACAGTCAGGAAATTGGTCAATTAGGAGGCATTCCGAACAACTGAGATCTGCTCTTCCAGATGTGGTTGAATCATAGCCTGGAGGAGTCAGAGGGGACTTTTCACAATTGACGGAGCCCACTCCTGGGCATACTGACACGGTTGTATCGGCCTCCATTGCAGGTTCGCAACCTGTTCAGTGCTTGCGCAAGAAACCATATCTCAGGGGCAAAGAAAACTACTTCGGACCATAAAATCTCCTAATAGACTTGACCTTTGAAAAGTCAGGTTGTTGCATAAAGCTATGCCATACCATTCTTTGAACTAAACTTGAATTAGATGCTTGCATGATACTTCTGCAAACCAGATATTGCCTAGCCTACCATTGACCAGGCTGTTTGTCACCATTTCTAGGTTTTTAATTTTTGTTTTGTTTTGTTTTATTTTTTTTATTTTTTTTAAATCCTGACTATTGAAGTTTTTTTAGCTGAGGAGGTAGGAATGTAGTAAAGTACCTGATCTACTAGAAGTACCATTCCCATAGACCGATACCACTCTTCAATGAATGGTGTTTATGTTTGGCTTGCATTCGTTTGACAGTTGTTAACTTCCTGTTATGAAAGCTATAATTGGAGCATAAGAAACCTTTTGAGTCTTTGAGTTGAATCCACCTTAATTATTATCCAAGTTATTACAATTTGCTGATAAAGGATCTTGTTTGTGGTCATTAAAAAACCATTAATTTTAACAAAGCTATTTCATTACATTAATCATGTATTGTATAGATTAATCACACAAATTAATCCAGCTCCTCTACAGTTTTACTATTCATTTGTAATGTTTATTTTTTGTTTTGTTTTGTTTTGTACCAGAAAAATGCTTGAAGCTTTCCCACATAAGGAGGAAATCCGAGTCCAAACAATAAAATCCAGGAGTTCCTTATCCAATATGGTGACCTTCTACCAAAGACTTCAGTATACACACGAATGGCAAGAGGATCAGTACCTGGAGTGTCTTTATCCAAACTGTACGCAGTTGCTGATTGTGGCTATACAGTATAATCCGGGGGGGGGGGGGGGGGGAAATGATTATCTAGTCATAGACCAAACACATTTTTTACAGTTAAAAATTCTTGTTTTAATAGAAGTGATAAATATGCTTTCTATTTGCTTTAGCTTGTTCATTCCTATTCCATTTCGGTTGTGTAACTTTTTTTTATGCTTGCGCTAAACTGTATCATAATATTCATAATTGCTCGGCATTCTGCCATAGACCCAAAAAATTCCTCTTTATAATTTGGCCAGAAAACTTTTAAACTCCCTTCATCAATCAAATAAAACAACCGGAATTTGTTTAAACTGTTCAAACCTGCGGATTTAAGTGTTTTTAATCGATCATTTTTGGGAATAAAAGATGTTTTGTCAAAGTATTGTTCACTGCAAAAGTCAATTAAATATAGTCCTTTGGAGCCATTTGGGTCCATGGAGCCGGAGTTTATCCCAGTTTCTATAGCGTGAAACGGACAATAGCAATTGCTTGCTATCCTTTGGATATGTCCCTAATCTATAGCAAAGTACTTTCCACCAAATCTAACAGACTCAGCTACCCATTCACTGCTGAAGTGACGGGGGGGGGGGGGGGTCAGAAAAAATCTCGACTGCACCCGGGATCGATCTTGGTCCGTTTGCGTGTGAAGCGAGTGCTCTACCAATTGAACTAATGTGACCCCCAGTGAAATATACATACATTAAAATATTATCATACACACCCTTTCTTCTAACACACAAATTTAGGATTAGGATTCTTGTTTGGAATTTCGAACGAGATCCCAACCGCAGTGCAACCTTTGGTGACCCCTGGTGGAAACGAGTTCAAAGTCTCAACTAATTTAACTAAAAAGCCATTAGGTTTATGGAGCCGGTTTTATCCCGGTTTCTTTAGCGTGAAACGGACTATAACAATTATTGCTTGTTACCCTTTTGATAGGATGTACGGATATGTGATCTAGTGGTATGACACTCGCTTTCGGATCGGAAGGTCCTGGGTTCGAGCCTTGCGCTCGGTGCATAGTTGAGTCCTTGGAAAAGGCTTTTGACTACTCACATTCTCTCACCGTACTCAGGTGTAAAATGAGAACCTGGCCGTTAATAGCGTTGGCTTTGTCCGAAAAATTGTAATATCGCCTAACAGGCGTCATGTTCCGTCCTACATGTTAAATGTTGCTGTTGCTTTAAACCGCTTTGAGCACATTTAGTGGATATTGCTCTATATAAAAGCTCAATTTTCTTTTTTCTTTTTTTTTGTTAGTCTATCTCAAAGTACTTTCCGCCAGATCTAACAGACCTAATTACCCAATCACTGCTGGGTGGACAAGGGAAGGGGGGGGGGGGGTAGAACCTTTTTTTTACTTGGTCCCTTTGTGTGTGAAGCGTGTGCTCTACCAACTGAGCTATGGGGATCCGCAATTTTAACAAAGAATACTTTTATTATACCCCTTCAATGGCATCATCCTTGTCATTTCTCATTCATTGAATTGGTTTACCTTTCAGTCATTCGCTTTAATCTTTTAGCAGAAGAAACGCCTTGGCAATTTGAACCTAAAATATTGACATGTGAGGTCAAGATCATGACGAGTCGAAATCATTTCACTCGTGAATCGACCTCTGCTGATAAGAATATTTATTGAATATATGAATATTTTGAAAAAAAGCAGATCAATATTACTTACAAGACCTTTTTGAAGTCTATAACCTAGTCGTGTCTTAAGATCACCAGAATCTCTTTTAATGAAAGAAATAAACTGCATCAATAATTTTCACCAAAAAACTTACAACTGTGCAAGGTTCCCAATGTTATGCATATAGTAAAGACAACAAGAGATGAAGTGAATAGAAAAGTGCCCGAAGACAATAGAGAATTTTTAAAAATTTCGGCGGTTGGTGGGGTTTGAACCCGCGACCTTATTTGTACGACAACTCCGCCTGGCCGGTGAGAGCGTATGAGCTATCCACGAACCCAAAAAAATGCGTATCAAACTCAGATCATTCATTACTAGATCCCTCTCTCACCGACTACGTGAGGTAGCGGGTATAACACACAACCACAGCGAAGTTAGTAGGCCAGCAGTTACGCTTAATAGCCAATATTCTCAACACAAACATATAACATAGAAACGATTGAGACATTTTTTAGGGGTTCGTGGATAGCTCATACGGTAGAGTCACGCTCTCACCGGCCAGGCGGAGTTGTCGTACCAATAAGGTAGCGGGTTCAAACCCCACCAACCGCCGGAAAAAATTTTTATACTCTATTGTCTTCTGGCACTTTTCTATTCACTTCATCTCTTGTTGTTACCAACATAAGTGCCTGCTCCGGGCACTCACTTTTCTGAATCAAATATAGTAAAGGGAGCCACGGCTGTGGAACTCTCTCAGCTTTAGAACAAAATCTGCTCCAACTGTTGTGATATTTAAGAAGCAACTTAAGACTGAATTATTTTAAAGGGCATTGTATATAATATATATATTGTTTTTTTTGGGGAGGGGGGGGGGGGGGGGGTTTTTTTTTTTTTTTTTTGGTTTGTATATATCCAACACTATAATTTAATTTAAAATTGTTATTAATCATGTAAATGTCTGTGGATATCGAGATTTCCTTAAAATGAAGTTCAATATTTTGTTGTTTCCGCAAAATTCGTAGATTAAATTAGAAATTGAGACAATTTGGTTTTGCCCTGGCACAGCTTTCACATAGCAAAGAATACAAACAGATGTTTGAACATTTCTTCCCTCTTCGCTCTTGGTTTCTACTTTTGTTTTCTATTTGAACCAGTCCCCTTTTTCTCAGTTGCTTTTCAATGTAAATCTGGAATTTTTTTTACCATCCCATCTTCTCCTTTTTTACTGGTGCTGAAATAACCTAGAAGTATTGCTCGCGCCATTAAAACAAAAGCAAATGTAGGCATACCGTAGATATGTCTTTTTTTTTTTAAACTGCAGTCAACCAGGGTGACTTTGCCTTAAGTGCTACATTTGCCTCTTGAGTTTCAGACTGCTCAGGGTATATTTACTTTTACGTCAATTATTTACTTTGTCTTCTAGCCAGGAAAATTACTACAACAAAGCTGAGATTACTCAAAATTCACAGAGTTAAATATTTCTGTTAAAGCAAAGTTACCCCAGTTGATGGTTCCCCGAATGCATTATTGTAATATCAGTGATAAATATTTACAGTTTGCGATAAGCTATTCTAACAAATATGTAAGACATATACATATACATAATTGATGACTGTCTTGATGGGAATCATCCTTTTTCCCTTGTGAGCTGGAGATGGTTAATTTTTTTTATGTTTGAGATACACCGAACAAGAATCAGAATTCTAATTTATACTAGGGTCTTATGATTGATACTTGCCATTAAAACAAAATAATACATGAAGAAGAAAAGAGGCAAAATGTGCATGAGGCAGTACCATACAAATCTAATAGGTAATTTATTGGAGGAAAAAAAAGTCACCCCAATTATCATCCTGGGAACTAAACTTAATATTGACAACCTTACCAGAATTATTTTTTCTTGTATTTTTCTCTCTGGCAGTGTATCATACACATCTTTTCAAATTTTTATCTGGCACCAGTGCCTACTTCTGATTTTAAAATTTTTATATTTATAAAAATGATAATAATAAAGTCCTACACCTATTGGTCATAATGGTAAGATTTTTGTAACTTGACAACAAAAGTCAAGCAACTGGCGGGCATTTAGTAAGAGGTTAGTAGGACCACTGATGAAATCTCTTACGTTCCTCTATATCTCTTCTCGTGTATAGCTTTCTCTCCTTATCATGGGATTTGTAAATCAACTTGCTGTTGTATATTGTCATAGGTCTTATTTATTGATATGTATTTTTGTTAGCATTTGAGTGTAACCCTTGTGTTAGGCATTTGCGTCTGTCGAAATTTCGGTGATCTCAAACTAGAGACACAGTTACGTTTTTCTCAGAAAATAGTCGTATGCTCTTGGTTGGGACCTTTACCTCCCCTGGTGGGCTAGTGATGTGAGTTTTGAATTACCCTGGTTGTTGTTATCCTTGCCGAGAGAGAGAAAGTCAGGTGCATGTATCTGGAAGATGATAATTTCGTGTAAATCATGACATTATATTTTATGCAGTGAACATATATTTTGTAAACCTTGAGTGTATCCTTCACGATAGATAGGTATCTCTTATAGTGTATCTATTTCCTTTGAGCCAGTCCCATTCACGTTACTTTTTTCCTGCTTGCTAGTGTAGACAAAGTCTAGATCTAGAATCATTTCACTTTTCCACCATCATCCTTTCACGGGCTGTGATGTCAAGAAGTAAATGGATCCAAAGCATTGAATAACTCTAAGAAACAAGTATACTTTTTAAAAATATTTTTATTAAAGACCCAAAAGTGTTCAAAGTACTTTAAAGCTCAAAAAAAATAAAACACATTGAGTTAATGGGGGAGGGGGATGAATTAAATGTCGGCGATGATTACAAGTGTTTTAACTGTATTCAGATATAGCTAAATCATTGCTAGAATTTTCATTCTCCCTTAATTTTTATCCAATGTCATCATTAATTTTTTTTCAGAGCTCATATTTTTTAACCCAAAAGTATCACTAAAGCTGTCAAACTTGTCTGAAATAATCATTATGAATATTATAATAGTTATAGTTGTGGATAATATTTGGAGTTAAATATAACAATTTGTACTAATGGAGGATACGAGTACGAGTAGAAAAAAATTTACTGTTCATGATACAGCGTTTATTTGAAATATGATTATTTTTTCGTCAATATTTTTCACTTTACTCTGAACAAAATGATAAACTATATATATATATAATATAAATATATAAATATATATATATATATATATATATATATATATATATATATAATATATATATAATACATAACGTAAACAGTGTTCGTCATTTTGAAACAAGTGTGATTCATGTAATAAATAAGTCCTAAAAATGAAGCCATTTGTTTGTCTTATTTTTAACCTTCAGCTTTTCTCCCATAGTGGGGAGGGAAGTACTACTCTACCCCCCCCCCCCCCCCCCCCCCCCCCCCTACATCTGTTTTCCAACTTGCTTTCTGTCTTTGTCTTGGAATGAGATTTCTTAGTTTTGTGTGGGTGGTTGGATGGGAGCATCACCCTTGAATCATATACCTATGATGTTCGCATGGGTGTACGATCCGATAGTGATGTCGTTTCTTCTTCTCTTTACTAGCCTATCCTGCTTCTTTGGTTTGTGATTGTATTTTTGACAGGGGATATTTTTTTTCTGTAAATTTTCTGCCTGTTTGTTCTTGGTTATATATAATTTAGCTTATGATATCTTTAGGTTATGATTTTGATTTACGTTTGTACCATTTTTGTTAGATTGCTTGTTTTTTTGTTTCAGCGGTCTCTCATATAATCTCAATTGTGTTGGAAGAGACCTAAAGCAACAAACAAACAACAATCTTAGTTTTGTCCTGACCCTGGCCGGAATCCTTGGCTGTGACGAACACAGTCAAATGTGTAGTTTATAGTTTTGGGAGATGATATTTTTTTTTCCTTGTAAATCATCTCTCTGTTATGTAATGTTTTTTTTAAACATATGATTTGTAAACATTTGAGTGTATTCCTTTTATTGGGATCTTGTGCTGGTGTCTGGGTGAGAATTTTAGGTGATCTCAAACTAAGTACACTGATCGTGTGCTCTTGGGATCTACATCTGTGCCCTATTTGAACCATTCCCCTTTGTCTTGCTTCTTCCTCAAGTCCTTTTGATTGTACATCTAGAAAGTTTTTGCTATCCAATTTTCTTCCTTTAAACAGGCGCTGATATGACCTAAATGTGTTGCAAACGCAGTAAAACCCGTAAATAAAAAAAACAAAACAACATAACCTTCAGCTTTTGGTTCTCCTTTGAGGGTTTGTTTGTTTTTTTTTGACCCACCATGATGGGTTACTCTTGCAGTGTGTTAAATAAGATTACCAGTGGCGCAGGATGGAGCTGAGACCTATGCAAACAATTTAAATTTATTACTCTTACCTGAACCATAATAATCCTCTTCTCTTTATAAGATGATGCAAAAGGTCAGGCTAGGCGGGTTCCCGACCTCCCATATTAGACAGGGAGGTACTTGCTGTCTTCTATCCCCCTTTATATGCTTCCCAATTGCTTTCTGTCTTTGTCGTGGAATGAGATTCCTAAGTTTTGCCCTGACTATAGCTGGGAGGGAAACAGTTGAATGTATAGTTATAGTTTTGGGATATTATATTTTTTTCCCTGGTAATTGTAAATCATCTCTCCGTTACGTACTGTTATTTTTTCATTTTTAACATTTGAGTGCATTCCTCTTAGTGGGATCTTGTGCTGGTGTCTGGATGAAACATTTAGGTAATCTCAAATCACACTAATAGTGTGCTCTTGGAATCTACATATGTTCCCCAGTGTTTTTTTTTACGAAACCCGACGAATCCCGACAAAGTTATGGGAAGTAGGTGGCAGTGGGGAATGAACCTAGAACTCAGGGAAGTGTACACCATTGGGGAGTGAACCTGGGACTGGGTTTCGTAAAAAAGAACTAGTGCTTTTTTACGAAACCCGACATTATCCAGCAAAGGTATGGGAAGTAGACAACTGTGGGGAGTGAACCCGAGACTCAGGGAAGTGTACACCAGTCGGGAGTGAACCTGAAACTAAGGTCATCGTCGGGTTTCGTAAAAAAGAATTATTGCTTTATTACGAAACCCGACAATATCCGGCAAAGATATGGGAGTTTGGCAACAGTGGGGAGTGATCCTGGGAATCAGGTCGGTGTACACCAGTGGGGAGTGAACCTGGGACTGTGTAAAAAGGATATCAGTGGGAAATAAACCTGGGACTAAATGGAGATGGATACCATTGAAAGTTGAAGCCGGATATGGGAGTTGAGTACCAGAGGAGAATGAACCTGACACTATAGAAGATGGGCGCCAGTGTGGAGTGAATGGAATGATGGGTGAGCTTTTTTGACTGTCCATTGTGGGTAGAAAGGTCACTTGCTATGACTTCTATCCCCCATATCTATTTTCCCTCTCCATGTTGCTCTCTATCTTTGTTCTGGATCTGAGATGTCTTCCCCTGGTATTGGCGGGGATCCTTAGCTGCGAGGAAGCTAGTCCAATATATAGTACCTTATTGAGAGATATTTTTTATCTTTGTAAATCATTTCTCTGCCATGTACTATTATTGTTATTAGTTTTGAATATTTCAAAAACGATTTGAGAGTATCCTTCATTGCGGGATCCTTTCATTGTGCCTGGGTGGGACTTGTAAGTAATTATATTTCAAAACAGGCACATTAGTGGAATGCTTGTGCGGCTATGTGGTTTTGTGGTATGACACTCGCTTTCGGATAGGAAGGTCCTGGGTTCAAGCCTCGCTCGGCGCATAGTTGAGTCCTTTGGAAAAGGCTCTTTACTCATTCTCTCACCGTACTCAGGTTTAAAATGAGTACCTGGTCGTTAACAACATTGTCTGTCCGAAAAATTGTATTATCGCCTAACAGACGTCATGTCCCATCCTACATGTTAAGTGTTGCTGTTGTCCAGGGACTTCTTGTAAAGCGCTTTGAGCACATTTAGTGAATATTGCTCTATATAAAAAAACTCAATTAATTAGCTCAATTATCTTCTGTTCCCCCATTTGAACCAGTTCCCTTTGTCTTTCTTGTGCTTTGATGCTTTTGACTTCAGATCTAGTACAACTTTTCCTCAATCATCTTCCGTTTTCATTGCGCTGAAATGACCCTATAAAAACGAAAAAGAACGGAATGGATCTCGATAGTACAAATGATGTCTTGAGACAAAGCATTGGGTGATCTAACTTGTTTTACCATCGTTCGCCTTTGCACAATTCATTAGCTTGGTAGTAAGATTTGGAAACAATAATATGCACTTGATTTATAAGCAGATTTTATTCTATTGGTAATTTATGATACGATGAGCAAATATACAAATGTAGGCCTAAATCAAACCAAGGCAAAACAGTGGTGCCTTGTTTACACTCACTCTTCGCCACTGGAGATAAGTTGGTTTTGTCCAGGCCCTGGCTGGGATTCAAATTTGAGAAGGAAACATTTAAATTATGAAGTTCCTTTTTTTTGGAGAGGTTATTTTTTTCTCCTTTGTAAAAATAAATCGTATGGCTAAATGTTATGTATGGTCCACATTCCTATATGCATGTGAAACATGGACCATAACGAAGGAGATAGAAGGAAAAATCGATGCCTTTGAGATGTGGGTATTCCGAAGAATTCTGAGAGTACCATGGACCAGAAAGAAATCAAACATTCTGGTTCTTATTGATGCAGGCCAAAGGTCCAGAAAACTGTTGGCAGAAGTTAAAATGAGAAAACTGACTTATTGTGGACACATTCGGAGACGCAATATTATCCAAAAATCAGTGCTAGAAGGAAAAGTAGCTGGCAGAAAGGCACGAGGCAAACCAAGGAAGTTCTGGATAGGAAATGTGGAGGCAACAACTGGCAAAAAGATAATCGACTGCTCGGTAATGGCCCTTGAGCATGAAGAAAGAATTGCGTTCCATGACATTCAATCTCTATAGGGAGACGGAACTCCAGTAAGGTAAGGTAAACATAAATCATTCAAATTCAAAGGGTGGATATTCCCTCAGCGTGATGAGTGGGGTCACGGAGGACGAATCGGTCACCCTTGCTATGTCTTGTATCCTATAGTGTTTTTCTTTTCCAATTCACTTTCGTCTTTGTTCTTTATTGGCATTAATCGTTTGTTTTGTTGTTTTTTTTCCCCTGGCCTGGCAGGGATCCTTCGCTGACAGTGTGGCAGTCGAATGTATTGGGGGGGGGGGGGGGGTTATTGTTTTTGTTTTTGTTTTTTGTTTGAGGGGGGGGGGGGGGGTTGTAAGATTTTTTTTCTTGAAAATCATGTTTTTAGTTTTGAATCTATTGCGACAAAATCACTCTGGGTAGGGTTGACCTTTCATGGTGGACAGGAAGGTCATTTGCTGAGTCTTTTTATCCCCCTCTATCTATTTTCCTTTACCAGGTTGCTTTCTGTCCTATTGGAATAAGATTAGATTGATTTTGTCCTGGCCCTGACCAGAGTCCTTGGCCAGATGGAGAATAGCCAATGTAAAATATTAGTTTTGAGAGATACTTTTTTTCCCCTTGAAAATCATCTCTCTATTGTGTATTGTTCTGGTATTTGTTTTTAATACATTTTATAAACATTTTGAGTGTTCTTCTTAGTTGGATCCTGTGCTTGTGTCTGGATGAGCCTTTTAGGTTATCTAAAACCTAGTGCACAGATAGTATGTTCTTGGAATTTACTTTTCCCTATTTGATTCAGTCACCTTTATCTTACCTTCTCCATGGTCATTTTATCAATTTTACATCTATAATTTTTTAAAATCTGATTTTCTTCCTTTTTACTGGCGTTGAAATGACCTAAATATGTAGCACGTTGAGCTTTGGTCTAATACATTGAGCATTGTGACTCTGACAAATATGTGCATTATAAAAATATTCATCTACTATCTAATCCTAGGGCGACCGAGTATACACAACAACAAAAAAGGTGGAATTCTACACTTTCTGGGCTTTTGTAGACTTTTGCAGAATGCCTAGGAGATTGTAAGCATTTGTTTTATAATCAAAATCAGCATGTAAGATGAGTAAACGTCAAGTTAAAATATGGAGATTCGACTGGTCGAAAAAGTTGGTCATAGTTGATAGTATGCAAACGTTGTGTCCACTTAATATTTGGGTGTTTATATTATGCTAGTCGTAGTTCTGGGACTGATACCCTTCTCTCTTCTGAGAATAATATGAATATTCTATATATATTTCACGGCTTCAATTAGTTTATTGTCTTTACTCTTTTCTATCATTGTCTTTTTTTTTTTTTTTTTTCTGAGTATACCTATGTGGTTGCGCACTCAGGGTTGCACACTTTTTTTTCTCAATCTTCCTCTCTTTGTTTTGTTTTGTTTTGTTTTTGTTTTTTTCGCCCGACTGTTTTCACCTTTCGGGGTTGCCAGCTCTGTCATCCATTGCCTTTCTTTTTGCTGCTACTAATGGTATTAAATTAATCAATTTTAGTAAATATGACCTAAAAAACAAAGCCCACAAACTGTAATTTCACTATATAAAAAAAAAGAAAAGAAACACGCGCACAAAATAAAACTGCTAGTACCAATTAAACAGAAGGCATTAGGTCATAATTGTCTGACAGTAGTTAAACTGATGAGGATTTTTATGCTAACAAAAATCCGCAGGAACATGCACAGAGGCGAAATTTCATGATTAGTGACTCAGCTAGTGTCAAAATCGATTTGTTATCACCATACCATTTTCATAATCCCTCTTGTTTGCCGTTACTGAAAGCATTTGTGAGAATTATTATCATAAGTTTATTTATTTTATGATTCCATCGTAGAAATAGGAAAGTTGAGTGATTGATATGATCGAACTGTCAGATTGAATTTGATCTAACTTTATGATCAACTAAGCATT
This sequence comes from Berghia stephanieae, assembly GCF_034508935.2. Lineage (NCBI taxonomy): Eukaryota > Metazoa > Mollusca > Gastropoda > Nudibranchia > Aeolidiidae > Berghia > Berghia stephanieae. The sequence continues at coordinate 35,113,590 of NC_088361.1, forward strand.
CATAGCATTAAGCATTAACTAGGTCACATGGCATATCAAAACACTATTGAGTCGCCGTCACCTTTACATAATAACAGTTTGTTAAGTGTTCCATCTTTAAATGCATTTCTCTCTATTCAACAATTCTCTACCTACAGATTTCAAACCTTAATATCTTAACAGCAAATTAAGACAGATTGGTGAAATAAATTACATGTTCAGAAACCACTGCTGTATTTCAAAAACAATATCTCAAAGTGAGTATTTTGACTATTCCTGTGGGTTTTTCTGGACCATCACTCATTTTTCTGATAGTTCAAAGACCATAAGTTGGTATTGGGGAGTTCAAACTGAGAAAAGTAGAAACAAAGGTATCTGCCGGGTCCTTTGAGGTCAGTGTTTCTTCTATCCCCTTATCTGTTTTCGAGTTGCTTTCTGTATTTGTCTTGGAATGGGATTTATTTGTTTTGTCCGAGCTGTAGGGATCTCTAACGTGAACAATCGTACGGCTACAGTGACCATAGCAATGGTCATTCCTATTTCCGATCTGCCTCGTTCCCGGGCTTACCCGGCTCATATAAAAGTCTAGGGGACCTCTCGACGGACACTATTTTTACAGACTCTTCAGACAATCACTCGACACTCTTTCTCATTACTACCTGCCGCCTAATTCAGGGTAAGCTATATTTTTATACTTTAACTTTATCTATTTAATATCTAGTTTTAATTAGTAATTCCGTGATCACCGGCCATCTGGACCCATCCTAGCCATGGAGTCCTACAGCCAGAATACAGAGTTCTGGCAATCACAGTAGTTACTACAGAGCCCTGGCTGGAGTCCTTGACTGGGAAGGAAACAGTCAAATGTATAGTTATAGTTTTGGGAGATGGATATCTTTTCCTTGTTAATCATCTCTTTGTTATGTACTGTTAGTTATGTATTCTGTAAACATTTGAGTTTGTTTCTTTTAGTGGGATACTGTATGTATGTATGTATGTATGTATGTATGTATGTATGTATGTATGTATGTATGTATGTATGTATGTATGATTGTTTGTTTGTATGCATGCATGCATGCTTGAGTGTGCGTGTGTGGTTAAGGATCTAGGCTGATTTTGATAAATCATTTTACACACTTAACCATTTCTAAATTTGCTGTCGCTTTTTTATTTATTTACCTATCATGACGCTTCTGTGTTTTTTTTTTATGATTGTTTAAGCTTCCGACGATCAAATATAATTCATTTTAATATCCCGTATTCATATTCCACGTATCCTATTTTATACTGGCTTTTTAATAAGTCCAAACGCTTGAGGAACAGCTTGTAAATAACTAAGATTAAAATATAGAAATGGTCCATTGAATCTGTTTGCATTTTGATTGTGTGAATAAACCTTTATCATAAAAGATAAATAAAGTGTGGATAATGTTGCGTGTCTGTTGTGTGTGTGTGTGTGTGTGTGCTGGGAATAAATGTTTTGTTTTGTTTGTTTTCTTTCTACATATAATTTATTGTTCAAATTTAACCTGAATCATAAATTAACTGCGCCCGCTTCAATAATAATAATAATAATAATAATAATAATATAATAATAATAATAATAATAATAATAATAATAATAATAATAATAATAATAATAACAATAATAATAATAATAATAATAATAATAATAATAATGATGATGATAATAGTTATGATAAAAGAATTATTGATCATTTAAAGGCTTAATTAGATTTCAAACGATTAAGCATTGCCGAGCTTTTTAATGTTTAAAATAATTCTTCAATTATGTTATCAACTTTTAAATTCAGCCAATTTGTAAATTTTCTTAACTTTATTATGCAATGTATATATATTTATATATATAATTATTCTTTTTATTCCACTGCGGGAAAAGGATTAAAGCATCAGCTCATACAACATTGCATCCATCCCGAATCAATGTCGACCAAAAATGGAAAAGTAGACCAATGTATCGTTGCTCCCGTTTCCTCTCTCTTCTGGAT
>NC_088361.1:35120577-35128077 GCF_034508935.2 Berghia stephanieae
TCCATTCGTCATGGTTTAGGTCCAATGCAACATAATTTAGACTACACAACGGATGGCTGAAAATTTAAAAAAAAAACACCCAGCAACATACATTTCGTTTATCTAGTTAGCAAATTCAAAAATTCAAAAGCAATAATATCAATACAATATGACTGAAACATAATGTAGACATTTAAGCTAATTTAGTTCATCTAGAGATTGAATAACGGTACAAGAAAATAAATCACTTGTCATAAGAAGTTACAAACAAATCTGTGGTTAGGTAGGGTACACACAAGAATAAAAGATAATCGAGAAGCGAAAGTAAGGCAAGTATTGGAAGAAACATTAAATTGAATATTAGCGCTTTCATGTATCCATTATTGTTTCATCATTTCATATTTGGCAATTCTAGCTGGTACTACAATCATAAAATTAACAATACTATCAATTCATTTTTCGTTACATAGGATAAGTGTCAGAATAATCTTCATACATCACATACCTAATGAAAAAAAGTAATGCGTTAGTACTTACTTGGATTTTTCTTGATTAGAGTTGATGAAAAAGTAGGTAACTGAAACTGGCGCTCATATTGGACGGCAAACAGGAAACAAAATTACCAAGTCAATCATTGTAGATGCCATCTACCAGTAAGTTGTGGATCATATTGACACGACTATGTCACTAAATAAATAGATGCATAATGTCACAACAAAAACAACAAAATGATGCAAACTTATATTGCCTATATACATTTAATGAGAAAATATGATTTTAACTGAATTTTCCATAGTAAAATCATGGGGATTAAATGGCCCTCAAATAAGAAATAAATAGGACTTTCTAGTATTTTACTATGTGCAAGTCATGGGGTCCAAATGGACCCCAAATCCGAAAATAGGACTTTCTAGTATTTTTCTCTTTGCAAGTCATGGGGGCCAAATGGACCCCAAATCAGGAAATAGGACTTTCTAGTATTTTTCTCTTTGCAAGTCATGGGGGCCAAATGAACCCCAAATCAGGAAATAGGACTTCCTATTTTAGTATGAAAATAGGGTTAATCGCGCAATCAGCTTAATCGACACACTAACCTGAACTCCCGAGGGTGTGCGATTAAGCGGAGTCGACTATACAATGGTATCGTGTTCAACGCGGAGGTAACTGAATATGTGACCCTACGCCTCGAAGCGGTATTATTTGTGCGGCTATGTGGTCTAGTGGTATGACACTCGCTTTCGGATCGGAAGGTCCTGGGTTCGAGCCTCGCTCGGCGCATAGTTGAGTCCTTGGAAAAGACTCTTTACTCACATTCTCTCACCGTACTCTGGCCGTTAACAGCGTTGTCTTTGTCTGAAAAATTGTAATATCGCCTAACAGGCGTCATGTATCGTCCTACATGTTAAATGTTGCTGTTGACTAGGGACCCCTTGTAAAGCGCATTGAGCACGTTAAGTGGATATTGCGCTATATAAATGCTCAATTATTATTATTATTATTATTATTATTATTATTATTATTATTATTATTATTATTATTATTATTATTATTATTATTATTATTATTAAGACGGGATTTGGAAAACGAAGAAAACCGGTTTTAAAGTGGAAATGGTCAAAATGATCAAATTTCAGTTTTTGGTTGTTTCATAAACTACAATCATTTTTCTACATGAAAACATGATAATTCAACATAAGTATTGACGATAAGTTATATGTATTTAAAGTTTTAAAATACAACTATCAGTGAAACATTCAAAACAAGAGTTGACTTTCTCTCAGAGAGCCACCATTTCCAAGGCTTAGTAATATTAAGTCTTTCCTCCACAAATACCATGTAAGATACCACAGCAAAGGGAGTGTCCTTATCTATCTCAGAGAAAGCATGACTGTTTCCACATATATATATATATATATATATATATATATATATATATATATATAGAGAGAGAGAGAGAGAGAGAGAGAGAGAGAGAGAGAGAGAGAAGAGAGAGAGAAGAGAGAGAGAGAGAGAGAGAGAGAGAGAGAGAGAGAGAGAGAGAGAGAGAGAGAGAGAAATAGATAGATAGAGATAGATAGATGTGTGTGTGTGTGTATTTTATTCTCTCATTCTTTCTCTTCCTCTCCCATCCTGTTTCTTTATATTTCTTTCCCTGCCCACCCGGCTTCACATAGTTTCAAAACTGTACTTTGAAATTGTAAATCCTTCTTTAACTTTTGGCATTTTGAAACCGTATATCCTCTTAAACAAAAGATCTGAACTGATGACAATGTGCAGACACTCTAACAAATTCAAGCTCAAAACGCAAAAGGCCAAATAACCCCTCTCCCCCCCCCCCCCCCCCCCCCCCCCCCCCCCCCCCTTTCCTTCCCCCCCCCCCCCCCCCCCCCCCCCCCCCCCGGCCCCATTATACCCCTCCTCCCCCTCTTCCCCCCCGCCGCCGCAACCACATTCCACTACAATATCACACACACATGTACACACAACATACCTACACGCATACACACATACACACACACACACACACACACACACTCATAATATAAACATGAGAGCACATCACACACAATACACATCAAAACTAATCACTTCTACACAACGAAACAACTTTAGTTTGGAGTTTTCTACGGACATTACAATGTCGAATCATCATTGCAACGCCGACTGAAGAAGTGTAAAAAAACAGAAACGAGTCGTCTCGGCCAAAAAAATGTGAGTGAAAATTTACATTACATATTAGCTCTAACCACCATTATCGAGCACTTTCGTACCTACAAGTACCCACCAACACTCGTATATATATATATATATATATATATATATATATATATATATATATATATATATATATATATATATATATATATATATATATATATATATAGAGAGAGAGAGAGAGAGAGAGAGAGGGAGAGAGAGATAAATAGATAGATAGATGTGTGTGTGTGTGTGTGTATGTGTGTGTGTGTGTGTGTGTGTATTTTATTCTCTCATTCTTTCTTTTCCTCTCCCATCCTGTTTCTTTATATTTCTTTCCCTGCCCACCCGGCTTCACATAGTTTCAAAACTGCACTTTGAAATTGTAAATCCTTCTTTAACTTTTGGCATTTTGAAATAGTATTTCCTCTGATAAATAAGACAAAAATGTCACATTAAAATTCTTATTTCATTGATTCTTTATTTGAGTACAAAAAAAAATCTTCAAAAAGTGAGCAATGTCATAAAATTAAATTGTAGGCATTAAAAAAAATTTGGGGGTGTTTTATTTATGTTAAGGACATCTTACACAATAATGAATAACTACAAAGGTAATTCTTGGATTATTTAAAATGTGTATGTACATTATCAAGTGTATATTCTAATCTCATGCCAGATTCAGTGATGGGAAAACTCCGGTTTCACCGGGAAAAAAATCCGGTCTGGAGCAAACAATTCCGGGTTACGGGCAACTTCCGTCGAATTCCGGTGATGTTTAATTGTTCCAAGGATACTCCCCGCCCCCCTCCCGTCCAGACACTACTAATACAACCACCACCACAACATCATCTTCATTAACACAACAACTACAACCACCACCACCACGTCATCATTACCACTACAGCAGCAACCGTCACCACCACATCATCATCACTATCACTGCTACTACAACCACAACCTTCACTACCACTACTTATACAACCACCACCACCACACTATCATCACTACCACTACTACTACAACCACAACAACCACCACATCATCATTACCACTACAGCAGCAACCGTCACCACCACATCATCATCACTATCACTACTACTACAACCACAACTATCACTACCACTACTTCTACAACCACCACCACCACCACCACATAATCATCACTACCACTCCAACAACAACCACCATCACATCGTCATCATCACCACTGCTACTACTACAACTTCAACCACCATCACCACCACATCATCATCACGACTACGACAACCATTACTACCACTGCTACTACAATCACATCACCATCCCGACCACCACTACTGCAACAACCACCACATCACCATCCATGCCACGACAACTACAACTATTATTACTTTATCATCTCTACCCCCACCATCACATCACCATCCCTGCAACTACCAATACATAACACCACAACGCCACCCCTACCACCACCAAAACTACTGTAACCAGTGTTGCAAGTGCCGTAAAAACCCTTTAAACAAATTTAGCTCAAATCCCTCTCTCTCTCTCTCTCTCTCTCTCTCTCTCTCTCTCTCTCTCTCTCTCTCTCTCTCTCTCTCTCTCTCTCTCTCTCTCTATCTATCTGTCTGTCTATCTCTCTCTATCTATCTATCTCCCTCTCTCTCTATCTATCTATCTATCTCTCTCACACTCTCTTTCTTTCTGTCTTTCTTCCTCTCTCTCTCTCTCTCTCTCTCTCTCTCTCTCCATCTTCACACAAACACACACACACACACACACACACACAAACACACGCACACATAAACAAATCAATAAATTGCGCCGACTGGATTAATTTTCAAGTTTACCTTCCTGCGCTTGCAAATAATAGCGAATCACAAATACTTTGACCTCATACGTTAGCCTCGTTAATCTTTAAAGCTCGTGTTGCTCTACTTATCACTCGATGCACTTTTAGTGATCAGAATGTATAAAAGTCAAAACATTATCAGATTTATGTTTTTCTCCTCTGGATACACTTGTGTCTTCGTCGGAGAAGTATTTCATAAGGGCGTCCGCCATTGTTCCGATAGAAAGTTATTAAGTTACTATATGTCATTACGAGGGAAGTGACGTCACGACTGTTGAACCCTATTTTCCTGGATGTTATAAGTTGTCAGGTATAGTAGGAACGAAATTGACGTCACTCAGCTCTTTGTTATTGATTTTAGGCGGCCATTTTAATGATTAGTTCTCGCTTATGGCCACCTCTATGCGAATACTGATTTCCTCGATTTGCATTCGTACTGCGAATAATGATTTCCTCTATTTGCAGTAGTACTGCGAATAGTAGATCGCGTTCGTATGCGTAATTCGCAGTAGTACTAATACTGCGAATAGTAGATAACGTTCGTATTCGTTATTCGCAGTACTAGTAGTACTGCAAAGAGGAGCTATTAGTCATTTCAGTCATTTGCTGTAGTTCTGTATTTGCAGTAGTACTTGTGTATAGTACGCCTAGCAAGCATACGTGTGCGACTGTGCTCTTGTTGTTTTTGTGAAGTTTTGTGATTTTAAACCATTTAACATTTATTTCTACATTGAATTTGTATTTGTATTCCACCGTGGGACATGTTTCAGTGAATCTTGTGATATAATTTTTACAACTTTTCAAAAGAAGGAAATGTTATTTTAATAAACAAATTTTTTAATGGATTTCATTCAACATGATAATTTTTATCCTCCTTGTCAGTTGACATCCTGTTACCGTTCACATCATTGTTTATGTTTATGTCATCATCCGAATACAATACAAGTAGACAGCATAACTGTTTTCGTCGAGCCAGAGGTAGCTGTCGCAAACGACGACCTATTGAGGTGTGTATTGGCAATCGGACAACAACAATAAACCTTGTGAGGGGTGTTAAAATCAATCACTTTGGAGCGGTGTCAAAACAAATAGCCTTTCCCAAAATAACGACACCGTGCAACAATAACGACCATAGTAAACTCATCTCAAGAAAAAGACCAACGGAAGCTGACATGGGAGTAAATAATGAAATAAAACCATGAGAGTTATCCACAATGTGCAATAATAGCAGCAGGGGCTGTGTTCAGACCACCAACAAACAAAATATAATCACCGATACAGTTGGCATTTCACACAGCAGACACGAATTGAGAAATGTGAAAAAAAAAAAATATTTTTTTAAAACACCTACGGTGTGGGGTGGGGGGGGGGGGGGGTATTTATGGAGAGAACACAGAGCCTTGTAACGAAACTGAGGACACCACGAACAATATGTGCCAATGTGTGAGAACCACTTACAGAGTAAAACTTAAGTGTCAAACCTTATGAAATGTGGTTTATTTAACTCAAGATCAGTACCCTATGTAATAAAAAGACAACTCTCGCTCATGAACACATTTTGGACAATGACTATGACAATTATTCATGTAAAAAAGGAAAATTGTGATTTGATACATCATTAGTAAAAGAAAATCTGCTGGGTACAATGTGATCAAGAAAAGCCGGAAAGGTCGACACGGTGTAGGGTTAATGATAGTTCACAAGGAAAATATTGCCTTACAGAAAACAAAAGTAACAACTAGGCCATACACCTTCGAAACCATCGAATGTCAGCTATTTTGTCGTCGAATGAATGAACTTGTTTGATACCAAAAAAAAAAACAAAACAAAAAAACAAAACTATTGTAAAGCACCTCTGAGCACTCTTTGTGGATAGTGGCGCCAAACGGACTACCAGAATGCTTCATAATGTCTAATTTTTCATAGGAAGAAATATTAAAATATTTGGATCACCCTTATTTAAGGTACAGAAGAATTCGCGGCTACTTGATTCAAATGTAATACATTGATACACTGGGTTGATAATATTGATTCATCACAATTCATTGCTTTCTCTACTGTAACGCTTACCAGAGGAGATCAATTTAAACTTTACATATCCAGATATAACACTAACGATAAACAAACATTCTTTAATCTTTTATACCAAATTAGATATGAAACAAAGAATGCTTGTTTTATGGGTAGTTTTAAAAATTTGATCGAGTGAGAGTTGCATTATCGGAGATTTTAATATGACCTGTAATGCCCCTCTTACTCGTTTTGTTTAATGATTCATTTATAATGATATTAACAGATCACATTGTATTATTCATATCAATGGCATTCAATGGATACGAGCCTAAATTAAGCCTTTAGCCAGGTTATGTTATGTTAAAACAGAGATCGAATGTAAACTAAATATTGTTGTTGGTTTTTGTTGTTGGCTTTTTTTTTTTTTTGGGGGGGGGGGGGGGGGGGGGGGGCACACATTTTCTTTATGGTGTAAAATTATTTCAATTTCAGCGTGTTACATCTTCAAGTCAACAATGGATGTCATTCAGGGAGACTCTGACAAAGAAGTGTATAATGATGACACCTTTTGCATTCGACTCATCACTCCTTCAGAGATTGAGGAGGCATTTTATAACTTGATTGGCAAAGAGGCCTGGGACTATACACTATTCAAGATCAAGACACTTCAGGAAATTTTCCCAAATAGCATGTACGTCATGGTAAATAAAAAAACTAAAGAGATCATTGGTAAGTATTACATTATTTGTTATATTTGACATGTATAATATGTGACCGCTGTTTGAATCCGGTGTTTTGGCTGAATGAACAAGATGAAGAAAACTGAACTTAAAGTCGAAATAAATAGACTTAGGAAATTCTTTAAGTTTAAGACACAAACATCATTCTCCCCAATTGAAGCATTTATTTATGATAATTTTATATAAGTTGAGCTTGAATTCCAATTTTGAGCATCAGATCCACTCCGATATAACACCATT
>NC_088361.1:35133077-35148077 GCF_034508935.2 Berghia stephanieae
ACTAACCTGACTATAAACGATCATGGTTACACACAGTTTTGTGTGTACGTTAGTCCGTTATTCTGGATGGCAATATTGTGAGCTCCTTAGCCAATCGCATACTATCTATAGACAGTCTGGTAAGGTGTCACGAAAGCTCACGGGTTTAGGTAGGAGAAACAGCTGTTTCCATTATATAATATATATGTATCGATAAGTACAGTCTGTCGAAGTGAGTTCTAAGCTCTTAAAAGCTGTAGATAGAGTATTGTAAATATTATTTTGTTTATATATATATATATATATATATATATATATATATATATATATATATATATATATATATATAGTATGCAGATGACGTCACTCAGGCATTTGTTATTGTTTTTGCCACCCGCATTTGTGAGTTGTTCTCACTAAACTGTATTAACCAGACTATAAAAGTTCATGGTTACACAGAGTTTATGTGTTGGTCCGTTATACTTCCGGATGGCAATGTTGTGAACTCCTTGGCCAAGCGCATTCTATCTATATAGTTAGAAGTTGACCTCACTCAAGTCTTTGTTATTGTTTTTTTTTTTTTTTTGGGGGGGGGGGGGGGGGGGGGGTTTGCCATCCGCGTTTATGAGTAATTCTCACTAAACTGTATTAACCTGACTATAAACTGCCATGGTTACACAAAGTTTTGTGTGTTGGTCCGTTATACTTCCGGATGGCAATGCTGTGAACTCCTTATATATATATATATATATATATATATATATATATATATATATATATATATATATATATATATATATGAAACCTCGATCACCATCTAATTATGAAAGCTATGTAACAATACGAAATAAAGCTTAAAATTGCTATATCAGATCCAATTAAATGAAATTACAGGAATCTAAATTGGCTCGATAATGTAAAGCCAATACAAAATGTTTCAGGAAATATATCAATTCTAAACTGTGTAAAGCGCTTTGAGCACATTAAGTGGATATTGCTCTATATAAAAGCTCAAGTTTTTGTTGTTTTTGTTTTTTTTTTTTTTTTTGTTTTTTTTTTTTTGGGGGGGGGGGGGGGGGGTTGTTTTGATTTTTTTACTTAAAAGAAAAAACCGGTGACGGCGCCTGTCTAAAAACGATGGAACAACCACTATGTCTGAAATAGAAAAGGCTAAAGTGTTAAATATATATTTCTCATATGTTTTTGTAACTGAGGATCACGCTAATATCCCATTCGTTGACAATACCAACGATGGAAATTATATTAATAATTTTTCTATTTCGGAAAATGAAATTATTGAAAAGTTGTTACCATTAAATGTAACAAAAAGCATTGCTCCGGATAGTCTCCATCCTCGTTTACTCAAGGAGATTGCGACACAAATAAGCCATCCCTTTTTATTATATTTAACAAATCTCTATCAAAGGCTAAAATTCCAGAAGACTGGAAATTAGCCAATGTGACTACAATTTACAAAAAAAAAAGGAAATATAAACGAACCTGGAAAATACAACCTATTAGTTTAATGTGTATTTTGTGTAAATTTAGGGAACTCATTCTTAAAGATAGAATCATGATTTTTGTAGAAAATCACAAAATGTTAAGTAATTGTCAATACGGATTTAGAGAAACATTCTTGTGTAACTCATTTATTACAATCGTGGAAGAGTTTTCCACCATGATTGACGATGGTAAATGTATTGATATTATACCTATTTTGATTTCAATAAAGCCTTTGATTCTGTTCCTCGTGAGAGGCTATCAGAAAAATAAAATCATATGATATAACAGGGCCGATATATGATTGGATAACATGTTTTCTATCCAATAGAAAGCAGAGGGTAATACTCTTCAACAGTCGTAACGTAACTTCCTTCCTAATGACGCATGGTAACTTAGTAATTCTGGCTCTAAACTATCGGAACAATGGCGGACGCCCGTATGAAATATTTCTCCGGCGAGCATAAAAGCGTATCCAGAGGGGAAAAAAAACACATAAAGTTGATCATGTTTTGACTTTTACACATTCTGATCACTAGGCATATGAAAAGTTCTAGCCAGCATCAAGAATAAAAAGTGACATCAGACAACTGAATCCAATTGTAAATGGCGAATTGTCAAGTTTTAAATGTTTGACCAGTGAAGTACCTCAGGGAAGTGTCTTGGGTCCAATACTGTTTATTATATATATTAATGACTTACCAAATAACATTATATCAAAATGTAGATTGTTTTTCAGATGACACTAAAATTCATAATCAATCTGATCAGCATTTAATCGTTCAGAATGACATTAATTCTCTTTTTGAATGGTCAAGAAAGTGGCGATTAAAATTTAATATCAACAAGTGCAAGGTATTGCGTGTTGGAAAGAAAAATTTTAATTACATCTAATACTCAGATAACTCTAATTCAATTTTTTTTTTTTGCCTGATAAAAATTTTGAAAGGGATCTTGATGTTGTTTTTGACCCATATTTGAACTTCGATGTACATATTAATGATTGAATAACTGAAGCTAATTGCACGTTGGGAATCATATACAGGGGTTTTACTTATTTAAAATCATTATAAGACATGTTCTTGAGTACAGGAACAATTTTTGGAGCGCGATATATTTAAGACAGTTCATAGGTCTTGAAATATTAGAAGACGAGCTTGCTTCGGGCTTGAAAACATGTCATATGACGAGCGTTTAGCATTTCTTGATCTACCTAGTCTCAAATGCAGAGGAATAAGGGGAGATTTAATACAGCGCTACAAGATAATTCATAATATAAATTATATAAATTCATCAATTTTGTTTACATTTTCCAAGTGTATTTAATTTACACCATAGGCGACAAATATAAAATATATATACAAAGATTTCAGACAAAAATAAGACAGAACGCATTTATTATATGTATTGTGAAAACATGGAAAAGTCTCTGTTTTAGCACAAAAAATGCATGATCTTTGAATCAATTTAAAATCGTGGTTGATAGGGAGTTAAGGTCTCTGAGGTTTAATTATGACTAATATGTTTTATATTATTTTCTCTTTTTTATCAATTAATTGATTAATTTTTTAATTCAATATGATTTTGTCAATTTACTATTTATTTATCTATTCTTTTATTTGTCTGTTTATTAATTTAGTTATTTATCCATTTATTTATTTATCTTTTAAACTTTACATTGTTATGTGGATATAACTCCATTACTTTCATGATTTGTAGACTGGTTTGCAATTGTATCGGCAAATAAAACGTAAGTGACCTTATATATATATAGTGAGAGAGAGAGAGAGAGAGAGCGAGAGAGAGAAAGAAGAGAGAGAGAGAGAGAGAGGAGAGAGAGAGAGAGAGAGAGAGAGAGAGAGAGAGAGAGAGAGAGAGAGAGAGAGAGAGATTTCTTAGAAACTAGATGCCATATCGTATATCTTATCGGGTACTTGAATTCTTAGTAATGAATAGTAAGCATATCGGTTTTAGTATAACAAAATTGTTTTAACCCTTGTACCATAACCTTTTGGAGAAAAATATTGATTATCATGACTGTATCAAAATATAACTAGATAAACACTTTCTATATCTGTACCTCGCGAGGTCAAGTTGAGAGCTGTTACCAAGATGAGGATCATTTAAATCGATTAATAATTGACGGACGAGTTTTCTGGTCAATGTTTTAAATACCTACACGTCTTTCCATGGTACGATTATTTACTGGTTGAATACAAATCGCTTTTCACGTTCTTTTTGGTGTTCGTCTCCATATTATTGTGACGTAATCTTTTATCAAGCGTTGGCTAAGAGTTTAACGAAGACTACGGTCTTCTAAGAGTGATATATATATGTATATATATATATATATATATATAATATATATATATATATATATATATATATATATATATATATATATATATATATATTATAGTGATATATATTATATTATATTATATTATATAATATTAAATTATATTATTGCTAAACCACAACGTAGTCTCAATAATATTATAGAACGCAATGCATGACTAGATAGTGTTAAATCGTTCAACAGAAAAGAACCATTGTTTACAGCGATGGTTGGGGGACGGAGATGGGTAAGGTGGGAAAATTGTTTCTTTTTTTACTTTCATTACATTTACTTAAATATAATATAAACCCTTTCTTAAGGTCTTTCGTCGAATATGTTGACACGTACCAAAAATGAAACCCAAAGACTCTTCATGATAAATATAGAAAAGACCACACACACACACACAAACACACACACACACATATATATATATAGATATATATGTGTGTATGTGTGAGTGTGTGTGTTTGTGTGTGTGGTATATATATATATATATATATATATATATATATATATACATATATATATATATATATATATATAGAGAGAGAGAGAGAGAGAGAGAGAGAGAGAGAGAGAGGAGGTAGAGGTGGGGTGGGGAGGGGGTGTGAAGGGTGCAACCTGGAACCAATTAAACTCCAAGGTCAAGTCTATACATTTTCAATTTGAAGTCAAATTGTCAAGCTTTTTTCTTCATTCAATAATGAATGAGTTTTAACCCTCTCCTTACCACCTATTATAAAATCGTCACATTTGTCACTTTTATCATCCAGATTTCATTTCTTTTTGCTATACGTATAAAAACTTGACATTCTGTAATAGAACTCATATTTGCGAACAATATTATGAGTAGAATGTTCTTGTTGCTTTTCTGTTTGAGTAAGATATGTCTGTTTTGTGTTGGGTGGGTATGAAGTTTTGGGGAAACTTCTGAAAATGGCTGGTAAGGAGAGGGTTGAGAATAGAAAAGAAACGAAGAAGAAGAAAAAAATTCAAATATAGTTGTAATAATAATATGACTCTGCCGTGAGCTGAGACACTTAGCTTGATGGGAAGTAGGAACTTTAATTATGTGTTTTTTTTTGTTGTTGTTTTAAAAAAATATATTTATCACATGATAAAGCGAAATTAACTCCCAAAACCATCAATTTTAATGACATTTTTTTCATCAGAAAATTCAGCTTTCAAGATGTAGGACCTACACATTATATTTACTACTTTAAAGTGAACAGGGAGATGGTAGAGAAAGCCTGTTGTGACAACCCAATGGATGATGACGTATGCATTAAACCTTACACCACTGACATATTTCCAGCGCTGAATGAATATGACACAAATGCCAGAGGTTATGATTGTGGAAAGTACGTGACTGTGATGACAAAAATATCCAATAAATTTTTGATAGCTGAAATGGGAATATCATACAGAAACCCTTTGTCCAGATGACTTGACATTCTGTTCAATACAAAAAAACAAACCCAAACTACTTGTGAGTATTGCAGGGAAACAGAAAAAAATGAGTCCCCCCGGGTTTTGGGTGTTTGGTATTGCATAAAAAGTTTTGTCTGAGAGTGTGAATGAAAAAAGTTGAGGTTTTATCAGTCACGGAAGAATGATTTGATGTGAAAATGCTGCATTATATGGAGTATAAGTTATCATCCCACCAGCTTTGTATTGAGGAAATGTTAACATTACTTCATAAAATTCACACAGTGGTGCCCCCAAAATAAAAATTTTTGGTGCGCCTTTTTTTCTGGGGGCCCAAAAAAATGGTTTGGTAGACATTGAAAAAATTGTAAAGCCTTGCCACCTATGGCCAAAAATGCTAACCACCCCCAAAAGAAACCATTGTGCAACGGGTTTGGGCCCCAGAGCCTTGGTCACGCCGCGGGTAGCTTTTACGGTCCTTGGGGGGGGGGGGGGGGGGGGGGGGGAACATTATATCAAAATGTAGATTGTTTTTCAGATGACACTAAAATTCATAATCAATCTGATCAGCATTTAATCGTTCAGAATGACATTAATTCTCTTTTTGAATGGTCAAGAAAGTGGCGATTAAAATTTAATATCAACAAGTGCAAGGTATTGCGTGTTGGAAAGAAAAATTTTAATTACATCTAATACTCAGATAACTCTAATTCAATTTTTTTTTTTTGCCTGATAAAAATTTTGAAAGGGATCTTGATGTTGTTTTTGACCCATATTTGAACTTCGATGTACATATTAATGATTGAATAACTGAAGCTAATTGCACGTTGGGAATCATATACAGGGGTTTTACTTATTTAAAATCATTATAAGACATGTTCTTGAGTACAGGAACAATTTTTGGAGCGCGATATATTTAAGACAGTTCATAGGTCTTGAAATATTAGAAGACGAGCTTGCTTCCGGGCTTGAAAACATGTCATATGACGAGCGTTTAGCATTTCTTGATCTACCTAGTCTCAAATGCAGAGGAATAAGGGGAGATTTAATACAGCGCTACAAGATAATTCATAATATAAATTATATAAATTCATCAATTTTGTTTACATTTTCCAAGTGTATTTAATTTACACCATAGGCGACAAATATAAAATATATATACAAAGATTTCAGACAAAAATAAGACAGAACGCATTTATTATATGTATTGTGAAAACATGGAAAAGTCTCTGTTTTAGCACAAAAAATGCATGATCTTTGAATCAATTTAAAATCGTGGTTGATAGGGAGTTAAGGTCTCTGAGGTTTAATTATGACTAATATGTTTTATATTATTTTCTCTTTTTTTATCAATTAATTGATTAATTTTTTAATTCAATATGATTTTGTCAATTTACTATTTATTTATCTATTCTTTTATTTGTCTGTTTATTAATTTAGTTATTTATCCATTTATTTATTTATCTTTTAAACTTTACATTGTTATGTGGATATAACTCCATTACTTTCATGATTTGTAGACTGGTTTGCAATTGTATCGGCAAATAAAACGTAAGTGACCTTATATATATATATAGTGAGAGAGAGAGAGAGAGAGAGGAGAGAGAGAGAAAGAAGAGAGAGAGAGAGAGAGAGAGAGAGAGAGAGAGAGGAGAGAGAGAGAGAGAGAGAGAGAGAGGAGAGAGAGAGAGAGAGAGATTTCTTAGAAACTAGATGCCATATCGTATATCTTATCGGGTACTTGAATTCTTAGTAATGAATAGTAAGCATATCGGTTTTAGTATAACAAAATTGTTTTACCCTTGTACCATAACCTTTTGGAGAAAAATATTGATTATCATGACTGTATCAAAATATAACTAGATAAACACTTTCTATATCTGTACCTCGCGAGGTCAAGTTTGAGAGCTGTTACCAAGATGAGGATCATTTAAATCGATTAATAATTGACGGACGAGTTTTCTGGTCAATGTTTTAAATACCTACACGTCTTTCCATGGTACGATTATTTACTGGTTGAATACAAATCGCTTTTCACGTTCTTTTTGGTGTTCGTCTCCATATTATTGTGACGTAATCTTTTATCAAGCGTTGGCTAAGAGTTTAACGAAGACTACGGTCTTCTAAGAGTGATATATATATGTATATATATATATATATATATATATATATATATATATATATATATATATATATATATATATATATATATATATATTATAGTGATATATATTATATTATATTATATTATATAATATTAAATTATATTATTGCTAAACCACAACGTAGTCTCAATAATATTATAGAACGCAATGCATGACTAGATAGTGTTAAATCGTTCAACAGAAAAGAACCATTGTTTACAGCGATGGTTGGGGGACGGAGATGGGTAAGGTGGGAAAATTGTTTCTTTTTTTACTTTCATTACATTTACTTAAATATAATATAAACCCTTTCTTAAGGTCTTTCGTCGAATATGTTGACACGTACCAAAAATGAAACCCAAAGACTCTTCATGATAAATATAGAAAAGACCACACACACACACACAAACACACACACACACAATATATATATATATATATATATATATATATGTGTGTGTATGTGTGTGTGTGTGTGTTTGTGTGTGTGGTATATATATATATATATATATATATATATATATATATACATATATATATATATATATATATATAGAGAGAGAGAGAGAGAGAGAGAGAGAGAGAGAGAGAGGAGGTAGAGGTGGGGTGGGGAGGGGGTGTGAAGGGTGCAACCTGGAACCAATTAAACTCCAAGGTCAAGTCTATACATTTTCAATTTGAAGTCAAATTGTCAAGCTTTTTTCTTCATTCAATAATGAATGAGTTTTAACCCTCTCCTTACCACCTATTATAAAATCGTCACATTTGTCACTTTTATCATCCAGATTTCATTTCTTTTTGCTATACGTATAAAAACTTGACATTCTGTAATAGAACTCATATTTGCGAACAATATTATG
Source organism: Berghia stephanieae (assembly GCF_034508935.2). Taxonomy (NCBI): domain Eukaryota; kingdom Metazoa; phylum Mollusca; class Gastropoda; order Nudibranchia; family Aeolidiidae; genus Berghia; species Berghia stephanieae. Next base: position 35,141,330 of record NC_088361.1, read on the forward strand.
AGTAGAATGTTCTTGTTGCTTTTCTGTTTGAGTAAGATATGTCTGTTTTGTGTTGGGTGGGTATGAAGTTTTGGGGAAACTTCTGAAAATGGCTGGTAAGGAGAGGGTTGAGAATAGAAAAGAAACGAAGAAGAAGAAAAAAATTCAAAATATAGTTGTAATAATAATATGACTCTGCCGTGAGCTGAGACACTTAGCTTGATGGGAAGTAGGAACTTTAATTATGTGTTTTTTTTTGTTGTTGTTTTAAAAAAAATATATTTATCACATGATAAAGCGAAATTAACTCCAAAACCATCAATTTTAATGACATTTTTTTCATCAGAAAATTCAGCTTTCAAGATGTAGGACCTACACATTATATTTACTACTTTAAAGTGAACAGGGAGATGGTAGAGAAAGCCTGTTGTGACAACCCCAATGGATGATGACGTATGCATTAAACCTTACACCACTGACATATTTCCAGCGCTGAATGAATATGACACAAATGCCAGAGGTTATGATTGTGGAAAGTACGTGACTGTGATGACAAAAATATCCAATAAATTTTTGATAGCTAAATCTCAAACATCTGACCAGATAGTTGGATATGCAACAGGAGTTGATGTTGCTGATATTCTGTGGATTGATGGCATGTATGCTGATTCTGACAATATTGCACTGCATGTCTTCAGGTAGGATTATTATTAGTTGTAATAATTTCACGAAGAACACTTCTATTTTTAACCAGATAACTGCCGGAAAACATTATTTAAGAATTTGGCCAGAAAACTCGTCCTTCATAAATTGATCGATTTAAATGACCCTCATATTGGCACCAAAAAACCCTTTCAAACACGGGACCTCGCAATGTCTCAGGTTTGAGAGTTTTAGCCAAGATGAGGGTCAATTAAATCGATCGATATTTGAAGGACGGATTTTCTGGCCAAATTTTTAAATGCGTGTCTTTCTAGAGTGGGTCAACTGATTTTAACTGTTTTAGAGTTAACTGGTTAATAATTGCCAATAGATATTTGAAAAATTTAGCTTAGGTGCACTTGTGTAATGCCCAAAATACTTATCAAATTATGAAGAGGATTAGAAACAATGATATGTGATGTTAGCTGAAGATGGGAGATATCATACAGAACCCTTTGTGCCAGATGACATTGACATTCTGTTCAATATCATAGAAAACTAACCAACTACTTGTGATGGTATTGCGAGGGAAACAGAAAAAGATGAGTCCCTCCGTGTGGTGTTTTGGTATTGCATGAAAAGTTTGTCTGAGAGTGTGAATGAAGAGTTGAGGTTTTATCAGTCACGGAAGAATGAGTTGAGTGTGGAAAATGGCTGCATTATATGGAGTATAAGGGTTATCATCCCACCAGCTTTGTATGAGGAAATGTTAACATTACTTCATGATTCACACAGTGGTGCCTCAAAAATGATCATTTGGTGCGCTCTTATTTCTGGTGGCCAAAAATGGATTGTAGACATTGAAAAATTTGTAAAGCCTTGCCATCTATGGCCAAAATATGCTAAACATCCGCCCAAAGCACCATTGTGCAACTGGGATTGGCCCACAGAGCCTTGGTCACGCCCGCGTGTAGCTTTTACTGGTCCTTTGGGGGGGGGGGGGGGGGGGGGGGGGCAAGGTGTTTTTAATTTGGATTATGAAAGGTTATGAAAGATATAACATCAGCTGAAACAATTTTGGAGCTAAGGGGTATTTTCATTACCCATGGGTTACCGGAGATAATTGTCTCTGATAATGGACCAAATTTCACAAGTAGTGATTTCTATATGTTCTGTGCCGCTAATAGCATAAAACACATTATACTTCAGCCCTGCCAGCAATGGACTGGCTGAAAGAGCGGTGGGTATTATTTAGAGGCGCGTTAAGTAGGGTGGGTTCAAAAGGACCTCTTAGGGAAAGAATCAGCAGATTCCTCACAAGATAAAGGATAACTCCTCATGCAACCGCAGGGTTTCCCCCTCCTGTACCCCTATGTAGTAGAAAACTTAGGGACACATTTGGATATGTTGCATCCTCTTGTTCAACGGGATGTTTTTAAGCACCAAAATGCTCAGGAATTACACCATGACATAACTGCTAAAGAGAGACCGTTTCAGGCAGACGATAGCGTGTTTGTTAGGAATTACACTGGGGGACAGATGGTTACCAGGAAAAATAATTGAATCTACTGGTCCAGTATCGTTCAAAGTACAGTTAGGAAATTGGTCAATTAGGAGACATTCCGACCAACTGAGATCTGCTCTTCCAGATGTGGTTGAATCATAGCCTGGAGGAGTCAGAGGGGACTTTTCACAATTGACGGAGCCCACTCCTGGGCATACTGACACAGTTGTATCGGCCTCCATTGCAGGTTCGCAACCTGTTCAGTGCTTGCGCAAGAAACCATATCTCAGGGGCAAAGAAAACTACTTCGGACCATAAAGTCTCCTAATAGACTTGACCTTTGAAAAGTCAGGTTGTTGCATAAAGCTATGCCATACCATTCTTTGAACTAAACTTGAATTAGATACTTGCATGATACTTCTGCAAACCAGATATTGCCTAGCCTACCATTGACCAGGCTGTTTGTCACCATTTCCATGTTTTTAATTTTTGTTTTGTTTTGTTTTATTTTTTTTTTATTTTTAAAAAATCCTGATTATTGAAGTTTTTTTAGCTGAGGAGGTAGGAATGTAGTAAAGTACCTGATCTACTAGAAGTACCATTCCCATAGACCGATACCACTCTTCAATGAATGGTGTTTATGTTTGACTTGCATTCGTTTAACAGTTGTTTACTTCCTGTTATGAATGCTATAATTGGAGCATAAGAAACCTTTTGAGTCTTTGAGTTGAATCCACCTTAATTATTATCCAAGTTATTACAATTTGCTGATAAAGGATCTTGTTTGTGGTCATTAAAAAACCATTAACTTTTAACAAAGCTATTTCATTACATTAATCATGTATTGTATAGATTAATCACACAAATTAATCCAGCTCCTCTACAGTTTTACTATTCATTTGTAATGTTTATCTTTTTGTTTTGTTTTGTTTTGTACCAGAAAAATGCTTGAAGCTTTCCCACATAAGGAGGAAATCCGAGTCCAAACAATAAAACCCAGGGAGTTCCTTATCCAATATGGTGACCTTCTACCAAAGACTTCAGTATACACACGAATGGCAAGAGGATCAGTACCTGGAGTGTCTTTATCCAAACTGTATGCAGTTGCTGATTGTGGCTATACAGTATAATCCGGGGGAAAAAATGATTATCTAGTCATAGACCAAACACATTTTTTACAGTTAAAAATTCTTGTTTTAATAGAAGTGATAAATGTGCTTTCTATTTGCTTTAGCTTGTTCATTCCTATTCCATTTCGGTTGTGTAACTTTTTTTTAATGCTTGGGCTAAACTGTATCATAATATTCATAATTGCTCGGCATTCTGCCATAGACCCAAAAAATTCCTCTTTATAATTTGGCCAGAAAACTTTTAAACTCCCTTCATCAATCAAATAAAATAACCGGAATTTGTTTAAACTGTTCAAACCTGCGGATTTAAGTGTTTTTAATCGATCATTTTTGGGAATAAAAGATGTTTTGTCAAAGTATTGTTCACTTCAAAAATCAATTAAATATAGTCCTTCAGAGCCATTTGGGTCCATGGAGCCGGAGTTTATCCCAGTTTCTATAGCGTGAAACGGACAATAGCAATTGCTTGCTATCCTTTGGATATGTCAGTAGTCTATAGCAAAGTGCTTTCCACCAAATCTAACAGACTCAGCTACCCATTCACTGCTGAATTGACAGGGGGGGGGGGTCAGAAAAAATCTCGACTGCACCCGGGATCGATCTTGGTCCGTTTGCGTGTGAAGCGAGTGCTCTACCAATTGAACTTATGTGACCCCCAGTGAAATATACATACATTAAAATATTATCATACACACCCTCTTTCTTCTAACACACAAATTTAGGATTAGGATTCTTGTTTGGAATTTCGAACGAGATCCCAACCGCAGTGCAACATTTGGTGACCCCTGGTGGAAACGAGTTCAAAGTTTCAACTAATTTAACTAAAAAGCCATTAGGTTTATTGAGCCGGTTTTATCCCGGTTTCTTTAGCGTGAAACGGACCATAACAATTATTGCTTGTTACCCTTTTGATAGGATGTGCGGCTATGTGGTCTAGTGGTATGACACTCGCTTTCGGATCGGAAGGTCCTGGGTTCGAGCCTTGCGCTCGGTGCATAGTTGAGTCCTTTTGACTCACATTCTCTCACCGTACTCAGGTGTAAAATGAGAACCTGGCCGTTAACAGCGTTGGCTTTGTCCGAAAAATTGTAATATCGCCTAACAGGCGTCATGTTCCGTCCTACATGTTAAATGTTGCTGTTGCTGTAAACCCCTTTGAGCACATTAAGTGGATATTGCGCTATATAAAAGCTCAATTTTTTTTTATTTTTTTTTTGTTAGTCTATCTCAAAGTACTTTCCGCCAGATCTAACAGACCTAATTACCCAATCACTGCTGGGTGGACAAGGGAAGGGGGGGGGGGGTAGAACCTTTTTTTTTACTTGGTCCCTTTGTGTGTGAAGCGTGTGCTCTACCAACTGAGCTATGGGGATCCGCAATTTTAACAAAGAATACTTTTATTATACCCCTTCAATGGCATCACCCTTGTCATTTCTCATTCATTGAATTGGTTTACCTTTCAGTCATTCGCTTAAATTTTTTAGCAGAAGAAACGCCTTGGCAATTTGAACCTAAAATATTGACATGTAAAGTCAAGATCATAACGAGTCGAAATCATTCCACTCTCGAACCGACCTCTGCTGATAAGAATATTTATTGAATATATGAATATTTTGAAGAAAAAAAAGCAGATCAATATTACTTACAAGACCTTTTTGAAGTCTATAACCTAGTCGTGTCTTAAGATCACCAGAATCTCTTTTAATGAAAGAAATAAACTGCATCAATAATTTTCACCAAAAAACTTACAACTGTGCAAGGTTCCCAATGTTATGCATATAGTAAAGACAACAAGAGATGAAGTGAATAGAAAAGTGCCAGAAGACAATAGAGAATAAAAAAAAATTTCGGCGGTTGGTGGGGTTTGAACCCGCCACCTTATTGGTACGACAACTCCGCCTGGCCGGTGAGAGCGTGACTCTACCGTATGAGCTATCCACGAACCCAAAAAAATGCGTATCAAACTCAGGTCATTCATTACTAGATCCCTCTCTCACCGACTACTGGAGGTAGCGGGTATAACACACACAACCACAGCGAAGTTAGTAGGCCAGCAGTTACGCTTAATAGCCAATATTCTCAACACAAACATATAACAGAAACGATTGAGACATTTTTTTAGGGGTTCATGGATAGCTCATACGGTAGAGTCACGCTCTCACCGGCCAGGCGGAGTTGTCGTACCAATAAGGTAGCGGGTTCAAACCCCACCAACCGCCGGAAAAATTTTTTATTCTCTATTGTCTTCTGGCACTTTTCTATTCACTTCATCTCTTGTTGTTACCAACATAAGTGCCTGCTCCGGGCACTCACTTTTCTGAATCACATATAGTAAAGGGAGCCACGGCCACGGCTGTGGAACTCTCTCAGCTTTAGAACAAAATCTGCTCCAACTGTTGTTATATTTAAGAAGCAACTTAAGACTGAATTATTTTAAAGGGCATTATATTATAATATATATATATATATATATATATATATATATATATATATATATATATATACATACATATATATATATATATATAATTATATATATATATATATATATATATATATATATATATATATATATATATATATATATATATATAAATTATAAAAACAAAAACCATGAAATTATAATGCTCAAATTTTTGATAAAAGGAGCTATTTATAAAAAAAACACTTCAAGTATAATCTTGATTAACTTCTACAATATTATGCTTGAAATGTTGTTTTGTTTTTAAGGGTTTTACGGCGCTTGCAACACATTTAGGTCATATCAGCGCCAGTAAAAAGGAAGAAAATGGGATAGTAAAAAGTTCCAGAATTACAATTAAAGTTAAAGCACACACGAAAAGGTAAGAAAACGGGGAATTGGTTCAAATAGGAAACAGATGTAGATTCCAAGAGCATACTATCAAAGTACTTAGTTCGAGATCACCTAAGTCTCATCCAGACACAAGCACAGGTCCCAACTAAGAGGGATACACTCAAATGTTTAAAAATCATATAAAATATTTTAACAAAACAATACAGTGCATAATTAACAGAGAGATGATTTACAAGGAAAAAATGATCATCTCCCAAAACTAACTATACATTTGACTGCATCCCTCCCAGCCAGGGTATCAGGCCAGGGCCAGGACAAAACCAAATAATCCCATTCCAAGACAAAGACAGAAAGCATATTGGAAAACAGATATAGGGGGATAGAAGACAGTATGTACTAGTGCGGGGCGGTCCTTGGCAAGCTTAAGGACCACGGTCCTGCGGTCCTTGGGAAATGAAGACCGCAAGGACCGGTCTTGACCGGTCCGTTCATTCTTGAACCGTTAAAGACCGCTACACGATGAAAACCGTGGCCTACAGGAGTAAAACACACGGAGTAGTCACACTCATTTCAAATTGTAACCTAATTAGAGAAGAGGGGTGATGCCTTCTTTATTTGCTCACCGTACTTCATTGTTACTTCGATAATTTAATAAAATTTGAAATTTATCCCCATTAA
>NC_088361.1:35153077-35155577 GCF_034508935.2 Berghia stephanieae
TGATATTGACTACAATGATGTTGGTCGATTGTCAACTCTATATTTAGGCCAATGAAAGTCTCATTGAAACTCAAACAAATTGAGCCAGAAAAACAAAAAACAAAACAAACAAAAAAACCCAACAACAATCAAACAAAAAGTGTGTTCTGATGGATCACATTATTTCAGTCAGTTACAATGACAGCAGAATACCTGAAGCGAAACCCTTCCACTTAGAGTCTCCTTTCACTCGCAACTCGGGAGCCGATTAGTTTCGGGTTTGTTTTTTGTTTTGTTTTTAGTTTTTCTCACAAATATGTGTGCTTTCGACGATCTGAACTTATCTTACAGTTTTTTTTATAGCCACCGTCAATAGCAACAAGACACTTTTTGCCTATGTCATTCGTAACCGAAGTATTTTCTTTCCGATTCGAAGCTCTCTCAATCTAAAAATAGCTGCTATCTTGTCGACGCTATGAGATGTATCTAAGAAATTAGTCTCAAACCAAGCTTGAAGTCCGGCATCAGCAAATTACTAAAACGTGGCCAAACTTTGTCCAAAGGTGCCGTGATTTTAGTCTGGGACTTGCTTGGTCAGCTCACATAAAATCTGGGTTTTTTTTTTCAAGTCCTTGAATAAAGTCAGAGACCAAGCGTAATCGGCGTTCATGAAAACGGGCCCTGGTGTTTACCTTACTACCCCTTTATTCCCTATTAATTTTTTTTAATTAAAAGCTCTCGGAGGGCTTTTCAATTTCTGTTTTTGTAAAGCGTTTTATAGGTTGCTATGATAAAAAGAGTGATCATGTAATTCACCCGATTCATTTCTTCCAAACGTTGAAGTAGTTAAAAACAACCTTATTCTAGAGCGGCTCCAATTGTCAAGTGTTTATATTGATTCCCGCTATTATAAGTACGAACCTTTTTTTTTTTTTTTTGGTTATACAAACGGGCAATAGTGTGATTATTATAAAATCAAACACAAGATAAATAACCGTGAGTAATTCCGTACATGCACTTACATTTTGAATTAATCTCACCAGTTACCTTGCTGCGGTTTTTGTAACCAAACGTACAAAAGCGTCGATTAAATAATCTGCTTTGTACAACAACGTCAACAAAAACAACGATAAAAGCAACACTGCCTATATATGTACCATTTATCCATATCACAGTAATCGGCCTCACACGTTGGTAGACCGCTGCAATTCATGGGTCTATTGTTGCATTTTTTAAAAGGAACTTATAAGTAAGTAAAATGTTGTTTGTTTTTAATTGTACCAACTATATTAGCAATTCTTTACAAAATATATTGCTTAAAATATGGATTAATTTTGAAAAAAATGTAACAAGACGTACGAAGCCTTGTTAGTTTGTTCTTCAAATAGTTACTTCCGGTGGCACAGTGCAATTAGCTGACCCACTTTGTTGACGATCAAGTGATATCTATGGACGCCCCTTTACTTAATTATTTATGTTTATTATGGTGTCAAATCGTCATAAACCTGTCTTTTTCACCATTTGAAATCATTTTACCTTTAATATCTGTATCGATGTTTGATAATTCCACGCCATATGTTAGTGACACAATGAAGCCTTTTTTTTTCTACTCCATTAAGGTGGCTTTCAAGATATGTGCATCTGATTTTAAGTAGATTATCCGCGCCTTTGTTATAAATGCCCATGCTGCAACCAATAGAGAGTGGCAGCATAATATATAGAAAATAAATGATTCATTCAAACAGTCTGAGCTCGAGTTTGCTTTCTCAAAGCTCTTGCTTTTATTGTAGAATTGCATATTTATTATTAAATTCGCTTTCTTGTCACCTTCATTTATGCTACACCAACTTCTGATTGTGATGGATCGTCTAATATGTAAAAGTAACCTTTGGTTAACCCAACGATGGTAGAAGGCCTCTATCATTTTTGGTTAAGCCCATAGATATGACTAGATGGCCAACGAAGAGGAATTTCTCGTGGGTCGATCAGCTGTTATTACTGTGTCATGCCGAAAGTAGCTCTTTTCGTTTGATGAATAGGAAGATCGGGCTGTCAATACACTATTCTTGTCTGATGATTAGTTATGCGAGGCACTATCTTTCGCTATTTTCCCTCTCTTCGATTAAAAATTAATCGACTTTTTCAACAGATATTTCTCACGGTCATTGACTTATATTTACAAAACCATCATGCTTCATACATGTTGCGTTTATAAATGCAACAATCGGGCTGCGAATTATAGAAGTTGCCGTTTTCATAGATAAGATCAAACGAGGGAGGTGATCATCATTGTTTCTTGTTAAAATAGCTGTATCGCTGCGCTGCTTCATCGTATCGTATTGATATCGAATATTTCTGATATTGGTAACACACTGACAGCAGCTTCTAATGGTGCTCACACTACTATCTTATCAATCAGAAAAGTCCGTGCTGCACTCGTGCATCGTCGCAAACCCACCCGAATGCTTCGTCGCAACACCCGTTCAACTAGATGCTCTTCGGCTTCGGGCTCGTTACCTCA
>NC_088361.1:35160577-35173077 GCF_034508935.2 Berghia stephanieae
TATCTGAAAGGAAACCTTTGCGACATTGATTTGGAGATAATGGCCGAAGTTCGTCGATGGTGACGAGCGAAATCGCCGGGATTCTTTGCTGACGGCATGCGCCAACTAGAAAATGTCTAATATATCAACAGCCAGTATACTTTGGACTGTTCCAAATCAACAGGCTGCTTAAGGTTAATGAGCTAAAATACTAAAATACGGGGTACGTATCTCAAAATATTTTCATTAAATGATGAACTTGTGCCTGCCAGTGTCTTTGATAACTCTTTTGGTCGGTAAATAATACAATAAATCTCAATGGGAGACCTTTGATAACTTAAAATCGAAAAGCAAAACTCAATTTATAATCTATGACAACCCCCATTCTATATAATGGACTAGTCCACTTCGATCAGAAAACTGAAATAAGACCATATTCTTGGCAGCCATTCTGATTCAGAATACGAGAAAAACGCATCAACACCAGCTAATATATCAGTTAAAATAAACAAAAGAGAAACAAATCAATAGGCTATAAATTGAAATATAATTTTGAAAATACAAATTCGATAGTCAGACTGTGAATTGACGGAACTGAAGAAAATAAACAAACTTTAGAAAGTGACCGGTTGATCAACGGATGGCAGTGATGACTCGATGACAGTGACTTGGGCAATTAAATCAAAATAAACTAATATTTATCTATTAACTTTTCAAATCATGACTGAAAACAATATATAGTAACACTTACCAATTAGTTCGTGCAAGATGTTGGCAGTTTCAGACCGTGAAGTCGCCATAACGATGAAAAAATGTGAGAGCAGTAGCTACACACACATTGCAGTAATGGCGTACGGTAGAAAAAGAAAGTGGCTTCGACCGGCTTTTTTGTAAATTGACGCAACAAGCGCCGTGGTTTTGTATTATTATGATTTTTTGATATTATAAAGAAAAAAGGCTGAATTTTAATATGATGGTAAGGGTTTTCCGATTTTTCCAGTGAAAAAGCATTTTTTTGTTATTTGAAAAATTAAAATGAGATTTTAGCCCACTTGTAGCCAACTTAGAAATTAGCCCGTGACACCACTAGAAAGAGTGATATTTCGACAACAAAAACAGACACTTCTCATGCGAATATGATTCCACGGCGCTTGTTGCCAAGACTTTAAACAGCAGTAGGTGCTCTGGACCACGATTTTTTGTGCGCGTTTGGCCGTGAAAGTATGCATATTGTAAAAAATATTTTGAAAATGTAAATATTCTTTTAACAAAATAAAAATAGCATGAAACGAAAGTGAAAAGAAAGCACTTTCGTTTGCTCAAAGTTTCATTGTCATAACTTTGATGGTTTTTATTTAATGGAGCAGTGAAGTTGACCAAAATGACCGAACTATCGGTCTCACTTGCTTACTCAGAGACGGGTTTAGACTACCTAGTGGAATAATAAATGGTACGATACGTAGCTGAGATTCTAAGCTTTCTTTTCATATATTATGTTTGGATGTGCTGTTGAAAAATAATAAAAAGTTATAACAAAAGGGTACTTACAAATCAGTATCAGCAAACCATTGTGCACTTTACACCCCCGAAAAGAGCTAGTTTATGACAATAAATTTTGTTGGCTGTCTAAAAATAATAACAAAAAGCTGAATGACGTCAACTTCGTTAGGTCTATAGACGTGATCATGCTTGACTAGTTACAGAGGTGCATCCCGTTGTCATGAAAAAAAAACAAAACATTTTCTTGCGACTTATTGTTTTTCAGACCTCAGTATTCTAACTTGAGCAAACAATAAATATATATCAGACAGCCTGTTAGTGATTCACCTCACTAAGTTATATAAATCAGACTATAAACGTTTAAAGTTACACACAGTATTGTGTGTTGGTATGTTTAATCCGACTGGTGGATGTTGTAAGTATATTACCTAAACGCATAGCATCAATAGCCTGGTGCTTCCCCTAAGAATACGTGAAAATACAATCAGAAAATCACCAAAAGAAAGTGAAAAGTGGGTCGTCTTTAGTTGTGCTCAAGGAAACGAATAATCTCATTGGTTGATTTTACCTATATTGATTGGAAATTCTATGTAAATGTATATTTCATATTGGCAATTGCCTAAATAAACCTTTTAATTGAATTGAATTGTAATAGTGCTTATAACTCATTGTTTATGCTTTTGATGTGATGGTCGTCATGCTATAGTTTACAGTTACTACAGCCCGACATTCAATCGGGCACAGTGAGTGCAGACTTAACTCGTGACGGATGCTGGCCGCATATTCTAGTATTGAGTTACATGAAAGACCTTAGGTGCTCCCACTTCAGGACATGTTTGAACAAACTGCCTCACTTGTCAATCCGTTCAAATGTGCTATATTGCAGTATCCTCTAAACGTGCTCAAAGCGCTTTACAATGGGTCTCTAGCCAACAGCAATTCTTAACACGGAGGGCAAGACACCTCTGTCAGGCGATCTTACATATGTGTATATATAATAATAATAATAATAATAATAATAATAATAATAATAATAATAATAATAATAATAATAATAATAATAATAATAATAATAATAATAATAATAATAATAATAGTAATAATAATAATAATAATAATAATAATAATAATAATAATAATAAGGGAGCGTTCACATATTACGTCATCAGCTAGGGGGGGAGGGGGGGGTCTACCCAATGTTGACATGTGTTGACATGGGGGAGGGGGGGGGGGTCAGACCCAAGATGATGTCATCAAAACATAGGCAAATTAGGCCTATTTTATTAAATGCAAGAGCTTCAGAAATGGCATTCCAAATAAATTAGCATGTTTTTTTACTTGTCACAAGATGATAAAGCGAGAGTACCACTAGGTCTTCCGATCTCAAAAAAACAAACAGCAATCCTCATGCATATGGAGTATAAAGTAAGACTTCCTGACCATGATTTTCCAATTGGTGAAAGACATAAACTAATACCATCAGTTTATGCTGGATGTTCCCTGAAAGAGGATGGAACCATTGGTTACAGTGGTCCGACGTATGTAGCAATCCGCAGTGGCAAGCACGACAGCAGTAGTGCTCTCTCCCATGCTGAAGATTTCGATGCAGTCTTGAATTTAGAAGAATTCGACGTCATCAGCAAAGTTAATGGACAAATCAAACCCCTAGTATTTGTTTCAGTGGATGGTGGTCCAGATGAGGCTCCAAAAAACGGACAGACACTCGCTGCTTGGGAGAGACATTTCAAGGCGCTGGATATTGATGCTGTATTTGTCTTTACACACGCTCCAGGTTTCAGTGCTTCTAATGAGGTGGAAAGAAGAATGGCACCGCTTTCAAAGGATACAGCATCTGTCATCTTACCATTTGATATTCATGGACGTCATCTTGATGGAAGCAACAAGACTGTTGATGTTGATCTGGAAAAAAGGAACTTTGAAGCTGCTGGAAAAATATTAGCCAATATTTGGTCCGAGACGATAATAGATGGATAGATGGATGTTTGGAAATTGAAACAGAAATTCATTCCACTAAAAGACTAATATGCTATAAAATAATTTGCCTCCTATACTATTTTAAATTACACTTTCTGAAATTTTTTTAATAGCACCTGCACCAAGTAGCCTAATTTAAATAATGTTTGTTACATTTTATCTTTGCAAATTTAAATTTTATGTCCCCATTGTATCGTAAAACATAAATTATCAACAGTTTTCTGAAATTAATAAAATGTCTGAATGTGTTTTATCAAACGTTGATAATCAATGTTTATGGTTTGAAAAATGAATAATAAATATTGTGAAATTAAAGTTATCTTTTAGTTTTTATTAAATTAGATGACGTCATCATCTGTTGGGGGAGGGGGGGGGGGTCAGGTCAATGATGACAAGTGATGACTTGGGGAGGGGGGGGGGGGTCTAAAAAGGGCAAATTTTTGATGACGTAATATGTGAACGCTCCCTAATAATAATAATAATAATAATAATAATAATAATAATAATAATAATAATAATAATAATAATAATAATAATAATAATAATAATAATAATAAATGGAATTTATATAGCGCTTTACCCAGTTGTCACAGGCTCTAAGCGCTTTACAATGATATGGAATAAAACATATTACGGTAAGACAAGTGTTGATGGAAACGTGATTCGAATTCAATTTAACAACAACAAAATATGATAATAATATTGCATCTTATGACGTAAAAAGATAAAACTTTAAGCGAGATTTGAACGTTGTCAACGAATCCGAGCATCTCGCGAGTAATGGGAGAGAATGCCAAAAATGGGGGGCCTAAAATTGAAAAGATTGTTCACCAATTTTACGCAATGTCTTGGGTTTGACAAGGATTGATTGGTCATTTCTTGACCTCAATTGTCTATTGGGGACATATATGTTAAGAAGGTCTTTAATATAGGAGGTACCTACTGTTGGTGCTCAAGGATTTGTAGACAACATTATATATATAATATATATATATATATATATATATATATATATATATATATATATATATATATATATATATATGAGCCAAGGTCAAAAGGTGCCCGTCTGATACCAGTGTTAAGAAAATTTGATTTTTACTTAATTATGGGCGGTTTTCATTGGGTTAATGCTTGTAATCAATTGATAATATGAAGAAGAGATAAAATGAGATAGCTCAACATACTCTGTTCAACAGAATATGAAATAAACAACTTAAAAGTGAAATTTGAACGCTGTTTGGTATGCGCTTAAAACGAGGTCAACGCATCACCTTTTTAGAAAGCATGTAGAAATTAAATGTGATGTTTTAGCTCATATGATTGAAATTTGACTAATAGTATAAAGTCAAAATTTACTTTTAAACGCAATTGCAGTATATTACATATCTGATTAAGTTTCATATAGAGTTCTTAAAAAGTTGGTATTGCTTGTGACCTTTGGTGTCATCAAACACAGCACAATACTAAGACTCGACACGAAACTTTAAAGCTCATATTTAATGGTTATAAAATGTTTTATTATGAGAAAAAAGCATAGATTTTCCTTCTGAACTCAAATCTTGGAGTAAATGTATTCCGTTTTGCTGATATCGAGGTTTATTGGTTTTGGTGTCATTTGTCACAAGCAACACGGCATGCGTGAACACGTGGAAGTTTGTTTCGTTAAATGGCGATTCGCAATTTTGACCCACCCTTCTTACCAGCCTTTGAAGTGCAGCACTTTCAGTTGCCTTTCCAGCGTGGCTCCATGCAGAAAAGGTAAGTTGAACGTTGGTGTCATCGCAATTTTACATTGTCACAAGCAACACTTGATATTGGATATTACAAAGTGCCACCAACAAATTATGTTTTCATTTGTTATTCTATTTACAAATAATGATATTATGACATCTCATCTCAGACTGTGATTTTGACACAATTAATCATTTCCTTGTAATTCTAATTTTTTATGTTTCAGGGTTGTATGAATCAAGAAAAAGACAAAACTCAAGCTTTTGACGAATCCAGATAAATAGAAGGGTTGTCAAGAAATTTGATTTGTTTTACTATTAACACACTAAATTACTACAAACAAGCAGATTTGAGCAGTAGTGATGTCATCGTCTGGTTACATGAATTCATTACCATGACTGATATTTATCTAGATCTAGAGTTTGTGTGACTTCTGGTACTTTTTGTGACCATTGGTGTCATTGGTTAAAATGTCACAGTTGACACTTAAGTTTGAAGTTTCTAATGTATTTCTGTTTTCATGTTCTTCAAAGCTTGAAATGTCATTGAATTCCATTTTAACAGACTGTATTAGATTTGTACAGTTGCTAATCTTGATTTATTGAGGCAAAATTGCGTTCTAGTGCCGATTTTGACCCAAGTAATACATAGCAACAATGATATTACTAATTTCTAAGTATATTTCCAATTTGAAAGTATTTAGTTTCTTCACATATTATTGAATTTCATTTTAGCATAATTGACTGTTGGCTTGGATGGTCATCTGATTTGCGGTTATTATGCTTTTTTGACTGAAAATAATGATATGGTATGGACGAAAGTGTGAGTTGGTGTTGCTTGTACATAAGTATTATTAATGGTGTCACCGGTCTTATGTCACAAGTCACATTCAGATGCTCTATTTTCCATGTATATTTCTATTTTTGAAGTCTTTGGTTTCTGAAATATTATTAAATTCCATATTTACCTGAGGTTATTACACTGGTTTGACTGAAATTAATGATATATTGTCGAAATTTCAATTTGGTATTGCCATAAGTAATGGTGTCATCGGGCTAATGTCACTAGTGACACAATGTCGCTAAATAAGATATCGATGGCCCGTTGATCAAACCTCTGAGGTAGCGTATTTGCCAATCCGCTGATTTAACCTCTGATGTCAACTTCAGAGATAAGCGCGCCCTCTTATTCTTTAGTCTCAAGATGATCAAACCTCTGATGTTAGTTCAGAGTTCAAGGGAGACGGAGAAGTACTTCCAAGCAATCAAAAACACGTCATGTAAATTGTTTTCGTGGATTAGAAAGAATGATTGTGTTTATAACTACAAAATCAATATTTCAATTTACTGTTAATAGGGTTGTATTGACATTGGACTATAATTTTGAGCATCCATAAATATCACAGCTGCTAAATAATTGTCAATTTCTAAAGTCACTATGCGACTGAACTTCAAGCCTATTATCTCCCAGTTATGCTTTACTAGTAAATATAATGTACGAAATAATGATTGGGTATTTAAAAAGATAATACACCGATCACCTGTTCTCCCTATCTCTATTAATTAAAAATAACAAAGCTCGATCATGACAATTACCCTGTTAAATCACATGTCATGTCCACCTGATGCCATCCTGATATCATACCACCATTTAAACCCCTACCCATCCTGTCCAACAAACAACAAAGATCTTTTGATTTATTTTTTTTTAAAAAAGAAAAAGAAAAAGCTAAACAAACAAAAACAAACAAACAAACAAACAAAACAAAAAAACAACAAAACAAAACAAAAAAAAAATAACATTGAGCATTTATATAGCGCAATATCCAGTAAACGCGGTCAGGGCACTTTGCAAAGGTTCCCTATATATATTAATTGTATATACATTGAAAAAAAAAACATGAACAAACTAAAAGGAAATAACAATTTTATCTTAATCTTTAAAATTTATTTAAATTTTAAAAAAATATTAATTTTCATCTCCTACATCCGTATGATGATGATGATGATGATGATGATGATGATGATGATGATGATGATGATGATGATGATGATGATGATTGCCATGCAATACAAAGTATTAAGAAACGTGTTGCAGCTCTCCTCTATCTCAAAACCCGTTGTTCAAACCTCGGAAGTGGTATCGGAGGCTTGATCGCTGTGAAAACGCCGGGCGCGACTCTGATGTCGACATCAGAGCTTTGATCAACGGATTCACGAAAACGCTACTTCAGAGGTTTGACCGTCGATATGCTTTGGTCACATTATTTCCCAATATTTTATTCCAAAAGTTTCTGAACATTGCTGGTAATAAGCATATGCAATATTGTTGTTGTTGTTAATGTACAATCATTTTTATGAAATAATATATTTGCATTCTATGTTGCTTGTGACCGATGACACCAAAAAGCAACCTTTTCTCCAATAGTTGGTAACACTATTGTACTATGATTGTTGTTGATTGTGTCTTTTCGTTTATAACTTACTAAATAAAGTTTGATACTTAACAAAAATCATTTGGTTATTGCGCTATTTGTCTCATTTTGGTGTCACCGGTCACATGTGACACCAGCAACATATAGGCATTGTTGACGTTATTATGCTGCGTTTGACCGTAATGTTATCTAAAGATCCTTTGATTCATGAAGTACAGGGTTTTTGCTGCATATATAGAAAAATAAATGGACTATTATGTCACTTTTATTTTGAGAAAAAAAATTGGCACCTTTTGACCTTGGCTCATATATATATATATATATATATATATATATATATATATATATAATATATATATATATATATATATATATATATATATATATATATATATATATATATATATATATATATAAATAAATGAGGATTTTTTTTTTTTTTTTTAATTTGTTTTATTTTGGACAGAGACAACGCTGATAACGGCCAGGTACTCGTTTTACACCGAAGAACGGTGAAGGACGAATAAACACTCCGTTATTAATTATTCATTTATTTGCATTTCTGTTTAATCGTTCCATTTCCAGATTTTAGGATGTCTTTTCTATATACCAACCTCCCTATGGATATAATACTCAGAGAGTAGGACAAGCATAGCATTATGTCATGCGAAGAGGACAAGTTTTTCATGCGACTTATCTCCGACAAGGAAACAGAAGATGTATTTTACTCTTTGATTAACAAGGAACACTGGAATCAGTCGCTCTCCAGGATCAAAGCCATTCATGAAGTTTTCCCTTCGAACATTTTCGTCATGATCAAAAGGGAAACAGAAGAAGTGATTGGTTGGTTTTTATAACAATTTTATACAAAATTGATCGATAGTAACATGTCTATATATATACCTATATTATATATATATATATATATATATATATATATATATATATATATATATATATATATATATATATGTGTGTGTGTATGAGTGTGTGTGTGCATATATATATATATATATATATATATATATATATATATATATATATATATATATATAATACAGCACGTGATCCTCCTCAAGGAGGGGGGGGGGGGGGGGGGGGGGGGGGGGGGAGGGAATGAGAAAATGTGATTTTTAAATGCTTAAAAATACGAAACTCTAGTTTTATTTTAATTGATAAAAAAAATTTACTTTATCATTCTTGTCGTAAGTTTGTTTTTGTTTTGTTTTTTGTTTTTCCGAAGAAAAGGTGCTCTATCAGAACATAACAGCTTGCAGTCGCGTGCAGGCTGTTTGTTTCTAGACATTGGTAGGGTGAATATAACATAAGCTTGTGTGTGTATTGTGTTCGTGTGTGTGTGTGTGTGTTTGTGTGTTTGTGAGTGAGAGAGAGCAAGAGAGAGCGAGCGAGCGATATATATATATATATATATATATAATATATATATATATATATATCCTTTCTTTAAAAAATATAGCATTGTGGAGAACATTGTGCTTATTTGAGTCAATAAAAAAATTGACACGGCGCACAACTCTACTGAAAGATTTGAAAATTAGAAATGTATTTTTTACAGATAGATAAACAGATAACTTGATTTCCTTTTATAATTTAAAGTCAGTTTGAAAGTTCGTTGAGTCAAACAGATATCATAAAATATGTACCAACGACGACACTTGACTCCCAAAATCAACTAATTTTGTCACTGTAAAAAGTTGTCAATTTGTGTCATCTATTTATGACATCAAGTATTATTATTACTTCCGTTGTGTTGTTGATTTAGCGGATTTCAGTCGCCATTTTGATTCTTTTTTTACTATTAGGGTTAGCTCGAGAGGTTAGTCATAAGTGTTATTAAAGGTGCTAGGGTGTTTGTTTTTCCATAAGTTAAGTAAAGGGGAGACATTCCGAAAGCTCCGACATCCACAGTATTCTTTAAATTTGTATTTTCACTGTTGATATTTTGTCAGGCATTTATTTATTCAGTTAGTCATTATATAGAAGTATTTTTAAAACTCTAGAACAAACCTGCAGTCCGAGAGTTGTTTTTTTCTATTAGAGTTAGCTCGAGAGGTTAGTCATAAGTTAAGAAAGGATTAGGGTTAGTTCGAGAGGTTAGTCATAAGTGTTATTAAAGGTGCTAGGGTGTTTGTTTTTCCATAAGTTAAGTAAAGGGGAGACATTCCGAAAGCTCCTACATCCCCAGTATTCTTTAAATTTGTATTTTCACCGTTGATATTTTGTCAGGCATTTATTTATTCAATTTGTCATTATATCTAGAAGTATTTTAAAAACTCTAGAACAAACCTTGATAGATTTGTGAAAGTTTAAAATTTCTTAATTTGACCATTGTTTTGATTTTCAGCCGCCATTTTGATTTGTTAAATATTGAAAGGTAGTGCAAAGCAGTCCGAGAGTTGTTTTTTTTTTTTTTCTATTAGGGTTAGCTCGAAAGGTTAGTCATAAGTCTTATTAAAGGTGCTAGGAAGTTTGTTTTTCCATAAGTTAAGTAAAGGGGAGACATTCCAAAAGCTCCTACATCCCCAGTATTCTTTAAATTTGTATTTTCACCTTTGATCTTTTGTCAGGCGTTTATTTATTCAATTTGTCATGATTTTTTCTATTAGGGTTAGCTCGAGATCGGATGATTTTTTTTCCCTATTAGGGTTAGTCATAAGTATTATTAAAGTGCTAGGGTGTTTGTTTTTCCCAATGGGGTTAATTAAAGGTACTAGGTTTAATTTTTTCTTGGGGTTAGTTGAGGGAATATATTATTAAATATATTATTGGGCCACACAGAAAAATCAACCGAAGATATACCAAATTACACAGACAACGTTGTTTTACCAATCTGCCCTCATTAAATGATGGTGAGTACAGTATCGAATGAAAATAGTTCTTTCCCCGCGAAATTGCGGGCTTTTTACTATTATATATATATATATATATATATATTATATATATATATATATATATATATATATATATATATATATATATAGAGAGAGAGAGAGAGAGAGAGAGAGAGAGAGAGAGAGATTGCTATTTGTATCGCCACAGGTCATGCATCTCTTACTTATTGGTCTACAAAAGAAAAGAAAAGAAATGTCCAAAAAATTATTAATGCTTTTCATTATCTACAAATTTAATTATTCCTTTCTTTAATTTATTATGACTAGGTGTATATTTATTTCATCATTGTCATGATTTTTTTTTTTAATTTGTTAATCATTTTTTCTCAATTTAGCGGTGGTAATCGCCATTCCAACACATCCAGGACAATTTATTGTTGGCGATCTGGTGGTGAGAGAGGACCATCGAAAACAAGGGCTTGGGGCAAGAATGATGCAGATGGTAGTGGAAAAACATTCGCATTTTACACTGACTCTTATATCCATGCATGGAACAGAGTCATTTTATAGGTAACACTATTACATTGATCTGCTGTCCCTCTTTCTCCCCCCCCCCCTTCCCCCACCTCCCCCCTTCAAATTGTCAACATCGCAAATTTAAGACTTCAAAGATGTTTCTGGCAGTATTGTCAACCCTAGGCCATGAAAATGTGGACAATAGAGAGCCAAAATGAGTAAGATTTTGAAAAAAATGCGTAGCTACAATCTTTCTAAAACTATAATTAGCCTTAAATTTGATGAGGGGCAATTAGACCATAATAGCATTATTATTATTATTATTAATAATAATTTAAATTAATGCATACATTTAACCTTTTTAGACAATATAAATAGTATCCACTTCCAGAATCCACTTATAAATATGATATGACGCACTCAGATAATACTATATTGAACTCCCTATATATGAACGTCCATGGCAATAAACAGATAAAAAGTGTTTGATTAAGTACACTAAAAGAGAGTATATATTATTATTATTATTATTATTATTATTATTATTATTATTATTATTATTATTATTATTATTATTATTATTATTATTATTATTATTATTATTATTATTATTATGCCTTTTGTGCCACAACATCATAAGATATCGTTGCCTAAGCATTCCACAAAGGAATATAGATAACTCATCAAACAAGATGTCTGATGTCAACAGAAATCCCCCATGTTGTCCAAGTAAGCAAATTGGGGGTTAATAATCTTGCTCAAGGAAAAAAAACGAAAGTGTCTGTAGCGGGGCTCGAACCCGGGTCATCCGGATCACAGTGCAATGCCTTAACCACTCGGTCACTTCGCCCCCAAAAGAGTGTATGATTATTAAAAATGCTTAAATAATAATTTTTTAAAATAATACGAACACTCCTAGGCCAGTGTTCATGAACGCGGACTGGATTTAGTTATTTACTAGTCTAGTAAATGCCTTGCTAGTCTTAAGCCTAAGCGGAGCAAGTGACTTAAAAAACCGGATGTCATGAACGTTTTCTAGTCTCTGGCTAGCTAGTCTCTTAACTAGAAGTGGGCGTTGTAAGGACGGTGACTAATTCGGTTATTTGTGTAGGTAACATCACGCTCTCTAGTAAACGATGGCAGGTAAGATATCAGCCTTCATACTTTGAACGCAAAAGATTTCCAAAGAGGAAATCAGCAACACATCCGGTATAGATAATATTTCGTTCCGTTTCATATTTGAACTATCTTTGCCACGATGAATCAAATCACGTGATAGTGACTGTCTACTGATAGCATCCCTAATTGCCTCGAAAAATAGAGAGTCGGGAAAAGTTAGACATGGTTCTGTCCATTTAATGTTAGGAAAAGTGTAATCTCCGACAATGACCACGCAATCAAATTTCATTCTACCTACTGACTGTAAGGTTTCTTTTATATTCCTAATGAAAGTTAATTTGTCTGAATTATGAGACCTATATATATTTCCT
>NC_088361.1:35178077-35326074 GCF_034508935.2 Berghia stephanieae
AAACGAAATGAATATGTTTATGTTGTGTATATCGCACGTTAAAAAGAAAGAGAGGAAGAGAGAGAGAGAGAGAGAGAGAGAGAGAGAGAGAGAGAGAGAGAGAGAGAGAGAGAGAATGAGAGAGAGAGAGAGAGAAAATAAGTAGGAGTGAAATATCTGTTCAATGTTATAGTTATCATTTAACGTTATAACAAGTGTAACTAAATGACAAATTGCCATATTTATGGACAATTAAGATCTATTATTATTATTATTATTATTATTATTATTATTATTATTATTATTATTATTATTATTATTATTATTATTATTATTGTTATTATTATTATTATTATTATTATTATTATTATTATTATTATTATTATTATTATTATTATTATTATTAGCATTATAACTACTAAGAGTCTCATCATTTTATTATATAATGCCAATGAGATTATTATCAATGAGTAGTTTTATGACCCGTGCGATGACCCGAAATCACAGGCAGCGAATACGTAGATAGCAATGATTACTATCTACATTCCCCTATCTAAGAGTGTACAGGGTTATTAAGTCAATAAAATCAAGTCATTTTCTGTTTTATTTTAAACATATATTTATTTATATATTTACTTATTTATTTATTTATTTATTTATTTATTTATTTTTTTGTTTCTGTTTTATTTTTATTATTTTTGTTTGTTTGTTTGTTATTTAAAATTAATTTTATTTTTTCTTATTTTTTTGTTATCATTTAATGTATTGTTTGTTTTGTTTTTGTTTTTTGTTTTTTTGTTTTTTTTATATTTGTTTGTTTGAGTTTTTTTTTTTTTTGGTTTTTGACTTTTTAATTTACGGTTTTTGTTTTGTTTTTTTTTTTTTTTTTTTTTTTTTTTTTTTTTTTTTTTTAAAGGTCAATATCCCTATACCTGTTTACTGTCGTATTAAAAAGACGGAGATAAATCTAAATTGGCAAAGTAACGACCAACATAGGGTGTCTCCCATGCCTGAGGTTAAAAAAAAAAAAAAAAAAAAAAACAATGCCACTATACTTTCTAATCGGTTTGTTTTTGTTTTTTGGTTGTACTTTGACGCAAACCCTTCGATTTCGAGTCTCCGTTTATTCGCAACCTGCAACTCGCGAGCCGATTAGATTCGGGTTTTTCTTTAGTTTTTACTCACAAAAATGTCTACCTACTTTCGACGATCTGAACTAATCTTAATAGTTTTTGAAAGCCAGTGCCAATAACAACAGGACACTTTTTGCCTCTGTCATTCGTAACGGACGTATTTTCCTTCCGAATCAAAGCTCTCTCATTCTAAAAATAGCTGCTATCTTGTCGACGTTATGCGTATCCTAGTAATTAGTCTCAGACTAAGTTTGAAGTCCGGCCTCAGCAAATGACTAAAAACTTGGCCAAACTTAGTCCGAAGGTGCCGTGATTTTAGTGTGGGACTTGCTTAGTCAGTTCACATGAAATCTGATTTTTTCAAGTCCTTAAGTCAGAGACTAAGCGCTGGTCCGCGTTCATGAAAACGGGCCCTGAGCAAAATGTGAATTTCGAGCTAAAATCCGTAAGGTTGGCACCACTGCTCTGGTATAAGACTGCTTGGCATATTGGAATTATCTTAATCGATCAATATTGAAGTAAAACTTTATAAACCTGTGACATTCTTCTTCAGTATTCTGGGGTGATTTATTTATTTCTTGGTATTAGACACATTTCAAAAGCCAAGCTCATCTTGAACAAATCGGTAGTTTCACATTATCAAAGCGATTTCACGAATTCTCAAATGCTGACTTTAATTGCGTGTTTGTCATTTATTGTGGCCGTTTATTGTGTATTCCAAGAGACATCAATTGCGGACTGTTCTTAAAATTAATTGGCTTTCGGAAAATGAAGAGCCAATAATAATAATAATAATAATAATAATAATAATAATAATAATAATAATAATAATAATAATAATAATAATAATAATAATAATAATAATAATAAATAATAATAATAAATAATAATAATAATAATAATAATTGTTTAAATTAAACATAATAAACAACCCACAAAAAAAAACATATCAAAACAAACACCCTCCTCCCTAAAACAAAAATAAAAACCGAAACATATTCATATAATTTATCATTTTTTGCGCATTACATTTTGTCGCATGGCATCTTTCTTTTAAGAGTGGAGAAAACGAACAGCTCCCCAATCCTCTTTCATTGGCCTGTTTTGGAAGAGGACTGGCATAACTTTTGTTTTAGCAATGACTCGTTAAAGAACGAGTACTAATAAATGTTGGACTAACATTTGAAATTATTTAAAATATATCTATGTCTTTATCTGGCCATTGTATTTTTTTTCTCAGTCAATTTACAATCGTATTATACTGTAACTAATCCTTAGCTTTTTACTAATCTTTTTTCTTACATGTTGGCATCTATATACCTTTTCTAGATATCTATATCTTTACAATTATATAATCTGTATGTCCCTTGAAATTTATACTATGTAATTATTCTTACAGCTTACAATATTATTACACTATACCTATTACCAAATTGTACTATACCACATTATATTTATGTAAATTATGTTTGTGTATCATTGTCGGCAATTTATACGTCTGTACAAAAATGTCCTTTTGGATGAATAAAGTACATTATTATTATTATTATTATTATTATTATTATTATTATTATTATTATTATTATTATTATTATTATTATTATCATCATCATCATTATTATTATTATTATTATTATTATTATTTGAGAAAAAATCATGAATAGAAAGAATAATGCTATTAAAATTTGATATAATAATTAATCTTTTTTTTTGTTTGTTTTAAATCAGAAAATTAGGACTTCAGGAAGTCGGACCTACTCATTGTGGTTACTACCTTGAAGTCGACAGAGAGATGGTGAAACAAATCTGTTCTGACAATCCACTGGATAATGACATAAGCATAAACCTTTATACCAATGGCGTATTCCCAGCATTGAATAAATATGACACAAATGCCAGGGGTTACGATTGTGGGAAGTACCTGTCTGTCATGACTAAAACGTCCAGTCACTTTTTGGTCGCCTCCTCGAGAACTTTGGAAAAGATGATAGGTTACGCTTCGTGTATTGAAACGGCCAATATTCTCAGGTTCGACGGAATGTATGCGGACTCGGACACCGTAGCCTTGCATATTTTTCGGTAAGAGCTTTAAACAATTAATTAGTAGATACACCTCTATTATTCTTTTTCGCCTACAACGTTGTTTCTGCACCTTGTACTAGTTGGTACTAGAGTGCTCGTTAATGGTTAGAGAGTACATATAATAATAATAACAATTAGGGAGACTCACATTCGAACTCAATTGAATAGTACACGGCGGATCTATTGTCGACCGATTATATGAAAATGCATTGAAACGATCGTATCGACAAAAATGTGAGTGTCCCTACTTATTATATATACATGCATATATATATATATATATATATATATATATATATATATATATATATATATATATATATATATATATATATATATATATATATATATACTATATAATAATAATAATAATAAATGGCATTTATATAGTGCTTTACCCCGTTGTCACAGGCTCTAAGCGCTTTACAGTGATATAAAACACAAAACATATTACAGTGAGACAAGTGTGAAGGAAACGTGATACGAATTCAATTTAACAACAACAAAATATGAAAATAATATTGCAACATTATGACGTAAAAAGATAAAACTTTAAGCGAGATTTGAACGGTGTCAACGAATCCGAGCATCTCACGTGTGACGGGAGAGAGTTCCAAAAATGGGGGGCCAAAAATTGAAAAGACTGTTCACCTATTTTACGCAATGGCTTAGGTTTGACAAGGATTGATTGGTCATTGCTTGACCTCAAGTTTCTATTGGGGACATATATGTTTAGAAGGTCTTTAATATAGGGGGGACTGTTCGTGCTCAGGGATTTGTAGACAACAGTACAAATCTTATAGGCAACTCTTTTTTCAACAGGAAGCCAATGTAACTCACGGAGAAGAAGAGTTGCTGACGGGTATTTTTTTGTTATTGCGTACAATGAGCCTGGCTGCGTTATTTTGAGCAATCTGAAGTTTGCTAATTTTGTCTTTAGCTAAATTCGCCCAAAGGGAGTTACAATAGTCCAATTTAGATAAAACCAGGGAATTCATTAAAAGTTCTGTTATATGCTTCGGTATTAAATTACGAATTTTGCTTATTTTTTTCATTTCTATGTACATAGATTGTATGGTGTTATTCACGTGGCTTGTCATGGAAAGATCTTTATCAATGATGACGCCAAGGTTTTTTGCTTTATTTGAAAATTCTATTGTGCTATTTCCGAGAGTAATAGGTGATTTATTTGCCTGTTTAAGGATACTCGGCCTTCCACACATTAAAATCTCAGTTTTACTATCATTTAATTTTAACTTATTGTGGTACATCCAAGATTTAATCTCATTAAAACAGCTCGTAATTCGTTGTATTAAGAACTGTATATTACTAAGGGGTGCTGAATCATATATTTGCGTATCATCTGCATAAAAATGATAATTCAGATTGAATCTGGATATCACACTAGAAAGGGGCTGCATATATACAGTAAAAAGGACAGGGCCAAGAACAGAGCCTTGTGGCACTCCAAAATTTAGTAAAACGTGTTCTGACTGAACACCATTCACCACGACAGTCTGCCATCGATCCTGTAAATATGATGTAAACCATTTAAGGGCAATTCCTTTTATGCCGAACGTATTTTCTAGTCTTCTTAACAAAATGTCATGGTCAATGGTGTCAAAGGCAGCTGAAAGATCTAAAAGACATAATACATTGATATTGTTAGCATCAGCATTACATAACAAGTCATTAAAGATTTTAAGAAGCGCCGTTTCAGTACTGTGTTGATGTTTGTAGGCTGACTGAAAGGGTTGTTCCAAACTGTTGTTCTTAAGATGAGATGTTAATTGTGTAAGAACTACCTTCTCCAAAAGTTTTGACAAAAAAGGTAAATATACACTATATATATAATACACACACACACACTAAGCGTCAATTTAAACTGGCCAGCCCGTGACTTTATTACTATTACTATTAGTGAGATTGACATAATTCATACATCATTGGAGAGTTAAGAGAATTCCAGGTACAATACACGAACTTGAGTAAGATACATATAATATATATACCCCAAATGGGGTGTGGTTGTCAAACATCCAAAACTTCACGTAGTGTCAAAAGTAAACGCAAATGCACAAAGTTGAAGAAAGCAAACTCTTCTCATTGTCCAGGTGTTTTTATTTCTTTTTTTGGTTGTTTTGATGGGTTTTTTTTTTTGGGGGGGGGGGGGGGCAGATTTAACTGATCTACAAACTGAAAATTAATAATTGTTACTATTGTAAATATTAAGTCCCCATATTATATTCCTGCATTCATACTTAAATGAAGTAATACCCTTGCAATGAAAAATTGCTCGATTTTTCCCTTTTTGTTCAAAATTTATAAAAGAGTTCAAAATATCGTTGTTTTTGTAAAAATTGATTTATCTATTTATTACCAATTGTATGATATGTTTAACTCTGTTGACCACTTGATAGTAAATAATTTGTGAAATGCAGGCTCAACTGCCGTCTTTATAACTTTCTAATTGATAACTTAACATCTGGATTTGAACATCAGAGCTGGTGGTGACAAAAAAAAAATGAACAAGGAGGAAATTTTTGAACGATTGCCTTTAAGCCCTATTCTTACTGCACTAACCCCCACTTTTTTAGCAACTGAAAGATAAACTGTCATTGATACTCTCAGTGCATAATTTGATTGAGAAAAATATAATTTTGAAAATGGAGGAAATTCTTCCTCCGACACCAAAATCATGAATTTCCACGGATCCGAGGAAAACTATCAGGAATGGTACATTGTGTTTTGTAAAAATCATTTTTCTGACACTGAGTAGCCGTAACTGTCAGCAAAGAACTTATCACATGATCATAAACAATTCATGTTTGTAAAGAAAAGCTTCAGTTGCCTTTTTGACTTGAATTGTTTATGTTTTATGTTTGAAGGGTTTTACGGCGCTTGCAACACATTCATGTTATATCAGCGCCAGTAAAAAGGAAGAAAATGGGATAGTAAAAAGTTCTAGAATTACAAATAAAGCACACAAGAAAAAGTAAGACATAGGGGAACTGGGAACAAATAGGGATCAGATGTAGATTCCAAGAGCACACTATCAAAGTACTTAGTTTGAGACCACCTGAAAGTCTCATCCGGACACAAGCACAAAATCCAACAAAGAGAAATACACTCAAATGCTTACATTATAAATTCAAAATAAATATAATAATACGTAACAGAGAGATGATTTACAAGGAAAAAAATATCATCTCCCAAAACAATAACTATTCATTTGACTATTTCCCTCCCAGCTAGGACTCCAGCCAGGGCCAGGACAAAACCAAATAATCTCATTCCAAGACAAAGACAGAAAGCATGTTGGAAAACAGATATAAGGGGATAGAAGACACAGCATGTACCCCCTGCCCACTATGAGAGGTCAGGAATCCCACCCAGGACTTGAACTTGAATTGGATTGGATAAAAAATGGACAAGCTGTAAAACTGCCGCTTGCAACTGACAACCTGGAAAAAAAAATACAACAAACAACACTAGTTTGTGCTTGAAAATGATTTAAATGTTTTCTAATGCATCACCATTCAAGTGAATGGAACCCAATAATTATATCACAACGTGTTTTTACATTTATTTTCTATTTCCAATTTCGTCAGAGAGATGATTGAAGCATTCCCACATATAAAGGAAATCCGAGTCCAAACCATCAAGCCCAGGGAGTTCCTTATCCAATTCGGTAACCTCCTGCCAAAGACTCAAACATTCACTCGGATGGCAACAGGACCTGTGCCTGATGTGTGTTTATCCAAACTTTACGCCGTTAATGATTGTGGATATACAGAATAATCTTTTCAAACAAGCCGAGGTTGTAACAATAATAATATACAATAACAATTAACTGGTCAACTTGTCGTACTATGGAAAAACATATTATGTTAAAAAATTTGCGAGGTCCCAGGTTTGAGAGTCTTTGCCAAGATGAAGGTCATTTAGATCGATATTTGCATGACGAGTTTTCTGGTCAAATCTTTAATCAACTGTCTTTCCAGAGTACGGCAGGTAACTGGTTAAAATCAACGTATACATTGCAATCTGGCCAAAAAGTTTTAAAACCTATTTTCTCGTTAATTTTCAGTTCCTCGGATTTTCAATTGGGTCAGCTTGATTACACTTACCATTTCTTAACTTGAATGCTCTTTAATAAAAGTTTGTTTTTTTTAAAATGCTTTTGGAAGTCTTCAACTCTGTTTAATCGGACATCTTTGCTTTGAGTTTATTTTTTCTTGAATGTTTACTGATTGCAGGCTTAAGTCTAAACTAATAAACTGTTTATCAAGTCGCTATAATTTCCGTTTACTGATCTTTACTACACTCTGAATGAGCCTTCAAAATCTGGTTCAATACAGAAGAAATTATTGTAATTTTCTCAAACCTATAGTTTTGTGCATTTAAAAACTATCTAAATGTGTAATATAAGTGCCTTGATAATCGAAGTGACTGTTTGTAGCATAAGTGCGGGAGCTGAGTTTAATTTTTTAAAATAAAGTACGAGGCCATTCCCAAAAGCAAGTTTCTCCCCTCGACAACTTGCAAACAAACTAAACAGAAATAATGAAACTTAAGTCAGGAGAGAACATTGATTTTGCAACCCAGGCAAAAAGAAGCCTCTTACATCACTGCATTTGGAAGCTGATTGAGGAGATTGCATAAGTGCATAGCCAAGTTTCATTGAATTGTTCATTTTTTTTTGGCGTTGTGGGGAGAACTTACTTTTGGGATGGACCTTGAACGTGTACTAATCATACTAATCAGTTTCCTCATTACAACAATTTTTAGCGGCAATAATCACTTTTAAAAGCAAAAATTAAAAGCCATGGGCTCTAATGCCTTTTTCTTGTGAACATATAATTTGAAATAAAATTATAAATAAATAAAAAGCCTTTAGGTTTGAAAAATTGTTTTTCCAAGGTGGCAACAATTCCATGGCGACAATTTTTTCCCCTTATATAATCAACATAAGGTTTAATCCAACCAGAACTTTACATTACATATGCATACATGGCGTCAATGGATTCATAGAAAACGACAGACTGTTTTTACGACACCTATTTTCTGGACAATAGGTTTTTTTTTAAAGTGTCCAATACATTTATAATGTAAGGACCTGAACCATGTCATACACCAATTTAAAGGGGAAAAGGACATACATTAATGATATAGCTCTTATTATTATTTACATTGTAAAAGTACCTCTATCATTTGGATCGACAGGCCCCATGTCCTACAATTACGATTTGAAAATTTCAAAAACATTTTTACGATATCCATCAACTGAACTGTAAAGAACATTCCACAATCACTTCTTCAAACTACAATTGCAAAGTAACGTCCAGTAATGACCATGCCATCTTTCGGAGGGAATCATTCTTATTTGTTTCTTTGTTTTGTTGGGTTTACTTAAGGTCATTTCAGTGCCAGTAAAAATAAAGAAAATGGGATGATAAAGAAAATAGATTTTAAAGAACATGAGAAAAGGCGGACAAAGGGGACTGATTCAAATAGGGTAAAGATGTAGATTCCAAAAGCAGACCATCAAAACGTTCGTTTCTTTTTAAGGGTTTTACTGCGCTTGCAACACAATTAGGTTATTTCAGCACGAGAAAAAAAGGAAGAAAAGGGGATATTGAAAAAAAAATAGATTTACATAAAAGGCATCCAAGAAAAAGTAAGACAAAGAGGAATGATTCAAATAGGGAACAGATGTAGATTCCAGGAGCACACTATCAGTGCAATTAGTTTGAGACCACCTGAAAGTCTCATCCAGACACCAGCACAGGACCCCACCAAGAGGAGTAAATGTTTAAAAACCAATTATATATTCAAACAAACAGCATAGCAATACATAACAAAGAGATGATTTACAAGGATAAAAAAATATCTTCCAAAACGAATACTACACATTTGACTGTTTCCGTCTCAATCAAGAACTCCGGCAAGTGTCAGGACAAAACCAAGCACTCCCATTCCAAAACAAAGACAGAAATCAACCTAGAAACTATATATAGGGGGAAATAAAACAGCAAGTGACTTCTAGGCCAACATGGGAGGTCAAAAGTTCCCACCCAGACAAAAGGTATTCAAATAAAATATATAACTGAGAGATGATTTCATGAAACAAAATCATTCAAAAATCCGGCTTGGGCCGGGACAAAACCAAGTAATCTCATTCCACCTAGACAAGGATAGAAATCAATCTGGAAAAGCAGATATAGGGGAATGGAAGACACAGTAAGCGACCCTCCCTGTCCAGTATGGGGGGGGGGGGGGGGGGGGGGAGGTGTAAGCAACTAAAAAAAAAAAAAAAACCACCCGGAGCGAAATAATCTTCTCCCATGTGATACATACCACTCCTCACATTTAAATATAAATTGAGGCACCCGCCTAGGAGATTTAAACTTGAAACTTTTGGTTATTTAAATTAAAAGGTTTAAAAAACTTGATTAGAGTAATGGCAAGAATAGTAGGGAATTCAGAGCTGACAAGTTCATTGAAGAATACTTACATGACGCCTGTTAGGCAATATTACAATTTTTCCGACAGAGACAAAGCTGTTAACAGACAAGTACTCATTTTACACCCGAGTACGGTAAAAGAATCTGAGTAAAGGGTCTTTTCCAAGGACTCAACTATGTGCAGAGTGGGGCTTGAACCCAGGACCTTCCGATCCAAAAGCGAGTGTCATACCACAAGACCACATAGCCGCACAACACGAGACTTCTTTGTAGTCTTAGGTTCATGGATGATTAACAAATTGCAGTCCATTTTAATCGATTGTTAAATGAAGTCTCCCAGTGATAACAAGCCAAAACAAGCGTACTAGGTTGCAAGCGCCGTAAAACCCTTAAAAACAAACAAAACAAGCGTACTACTCGTAGATGATTGTGAATAGTCTGAAAATTCCATGCTTTTACCATCAATTGCATTTATTAAAGGCATTATTAAAACTTTAAAAAACTCACCGGTGTAACATGTTCTTAGGGGTGTTACGGAGCTTGCAAGCCATTTAGGTCATTTAAGCGCCAGTAAAAAGGAAAAGAAAGTGGGAAAGTGAATTATTTTTTTTGTTGGAAAAAGTAAGACAAGGGGAATGGTTCAAATAGGGAACATATGTAGATCCTAGGAGCACACCATCAAGTGTACAGTTTGCGATCACTTAAGTCTCCTCGAGACATCAGCACAGGATCCCACTAAGAGGAATGCTCCAAAACAGGAAACAACAAACAACACAAAATAGTAGGGGATGATTTAAAAGGAAAAAATTCATCTCCCAAAACTAATACTTAACACTTCACTGTTTCTCTCTCAGCAAAGGACTCCAGCAAGGGCCAGAACAAAACCAAGCAATCCCATTCCAAGACAAAGACAGAAAGGAACTTGGAAAACAGATATACGAATGAGTCCTCTCTAAGTCTAAGGTCGTGGAGACCATTTATAAAGAATAAGAATTGACACACGATAAAATTTGAAATTTAAAGGTTTATTTAAAACATATTAGAACCAGCTTATCTTATGGGGTTCGAAAAAATAATCGAGAATGGCAAAATATTAGAACATCATTAAGTATAGATGAATGATAACTATAAAATTAGATAACTATGTGACAATCACAAAAATGTGATAATAATGTCTCCTTTGGAACCATAAAATGCAAATTCAATACATCACATTTATGGTCGTTGCCGATTTTTGTTGTCTAAAGCTACCCTGTTGAATGGAAAGCGGAAAGCTCACAAAGGTTGCGTTGCATCAATAATAATAATAATAATAATAATAATAATAATAATAATAATAATAATAATAATAATAATAATAAAAAACAACATTTGTGTAACGTCTTGCCCAAATTACAACAGTTTCTATGCGCTTTACATTCATAAACTGAATACAAGGAAATATTTTTTAAATCAACCCAAAAAAATAGTTAACAATAACAAAGTTAGCTGTATGATGTATGGTTCACAAGGTGTTGGTATGGAGGTTGGCTATCCCGTTGTATTACTATGCAGCCCAGCCGTCACTATGTATAGTGGAACCGGGGGCGATGTGCTCCTGAATAAGTGGCAACAGTCTAGCCGCTGGTCTGTCGTTATCCACAACCATTAGAAATCCCTGTCCCGTCTCCCTACACACACACCACCAAACACCCACCGTTGCTCAACAACTCAGCCCATGTTGTTTTTCCTTTTGGCCACTAAACTTTCGTCGATCTCGACTGAGGCCTGGACCACCTATTTGGTACGGGTTGTTCAAAAGCCACCACGAACAAATGTCTCTGAAGAAACAATACCACTGTACTGTATAACTGAATTTTCACTTACTCCAGCGAGCCCTGTACTATTTAGAATCGACTCCTTGAAAGCCCACAAAAGGAGCAGCTCAACAATTTTCCTCAGAGGAAGACACTGATGTTCAAAGAACGATCCTCTCCTTAAAGGAGTATGGCTAAGTTACTGTCTGTGATTACAGAACTCAATATCCCTCTATTCATTTTGTCATTTGTTTCTTTCACTTTCTCTCCATTTGTAGATGGCAAAACACCTCCTGCTTCCAGGAACTTGGACGATAACGGTAATACAACTGGGCCTTCTACTTCTAAAGACGGCTGGAGCTATAATCTTGATGGCTATCCGGAAGCTCCGGCCTTTGACCTTGAGGACCATTTACACCTGCCAGAAGAAAGTGAAACTGCATTTGCCATCTCCAGTCTGATCATCACGAAAGACTTTCTCAAGTTTCTAAAGAGAGAAACTAATAGATATGCTGCTCAGGAAAAGACTCGTGTTGGTGCAGCAGCCAAAGAGTTTAGCATCTATCGGCTTTGGAAGCCAGTATCTCTTACAGACCTTCGTAGATTTTTTGTCCTCCTTGTTCACATGTCATTTACTCGCAAACCAACGATTGCTGACTACTGATCAACGAACCCTTTTGTGGATTCTTCGTTCTGTGCCATCATAATATCAAGGGATTGTTTTCTTTAGATTATGGCCTTTCTGCATTTCAGCAACAATGCAGAATACATCCCTCGTGGTCAAGAAGGCCATCAACCTCTCCACAAACTACAATACATCGTAGATCATCTGGATACCACATTTTCTTAACTTTACACCCAAAACGTGAAGTGTGCATAGATGAGGCAATCTGTCCCTGGAGAGGCAGGTACAGTGGAACCTCCCGATAACGACATGCCACGGGACCGAGTTTTTATGTCGTTATCCGGAGGTGTCGTTATTTAGAGGTTTCCAAGATGGCGGACAAAGTGGGCGTGGTAAGGCCCGCGGGACCAGTTTTTATTAACATTGGCAAAACAAACAAAACATTGTAGTGTATTCCTCTTAGAGGGTTCTTGTGCGTGTGACTTTTAGGTGATCTGAACTGAGTACACTGATTGTGTGCTCCTGGAATCTACATCTGTTCCCTATTTAAACCATTCCCCTTTGTCTTACTTTTTCTTATGTCATTTCAATTGTAAATCTAGAAGGTTTTTTACTATCCAATTTTCTTCCTTTTTACTGGAGCTGATATGACATAGATGTGTCACAAGCGCTGTAAAACCCTTTAAAACAAATAGAAACAGGTAATTCGGACGCTGCGAGTTAGATAAAATTCCTCCTCCTCCCACAAAAACACTACAAGTACTACTACTACAACTACTGCTACTACTATTATTATTATTACTACTACTACTACTTGTATCACCACATAATATCACATTTTCCAAGATTTTGTGTTTACTTGCTTACATTTATACCTTGGTTTTTATTAATGCATATCAGCCAAGATTCGTCAAAAAAAGCTGCGTTCTCATTGGTTTCAAAAGCTGCGTTATCATTGGTTCAAGCAGGAATCGTTTTTATAAACGTTGAGTACTCATACTCGGTATTTTTAGTATCAGATATCTACGAAAACTGCCGAAAATCGCCAAAATGATGTCGTTATTCGGAGGTTTTATCAAAAAGTGCGTCGTTATTTGGAGGTTTTTTTTTACTGATCTTAAACAGAAAAAAAATCGGGACCACTGGTCAATGTCGTTATCAGGAGGTTGTCGCTATTCGGAGGTGTCGTAATCGGGAGGTTCCACTGTAGATCTTTAGTGTCTTCATGAAGGACAAGCCCTCGAAATGGGGAATCAAACTTTAGGAACTGTGCGAAAGCTCTTCTGGTTACATCGGCAAATTTGAGGTTTACTGTAGAGACAAGAATCTCAGCAACTCCCCTACAGATGTCTGCGTGTGTCTCATCACTACATACCTCGGCCATGGCTATGTCTTGTCGACAGACAATTATTATACCTCCCTGTGTTATCTCAGAGACTATTGTTAAATAAAACAATGACTGTAGGGACTGTTCGCCATAAATGGGTATGCTTGGCTTGGCTACACAACCACTACAAAAAGGGCAATCTGACTCCAGGCAAAAAGATGGACTGGGTGCTGTTCGTTGGTTCGATGAGAAAAATGTGAATATCCTTACAACAATTCACAACTTGACTGCCACCCAAGAAGTCACAACTAGAACCTCCACCAGGATCTGTGTCCAAGACTATGTGAACAATATGTCAAGGGTTGATCGTTCTGATCAGCTTGTTGTGTACCATCCCCTTCATCAACGGACCATGAAGTGGCCAACAAAGCTCTTCATGCATCTTCTCACCCTCACTTTCATCAAGGCCCGGATTTTATTCAACAAAACAATGGCCTTGCTCCAGCACACACAAGTGACAGTCCGTGAGTATCTGATTCAACTGGGCACAGAAATGACCACAGATTTTCACCACCACAAAGCAGAGCGTCTGAATTGTTCCTCTGCACCAACTGTACTGTTGCCCGAATGTCCCACTCACTTGTCCCTGCCACTACGAGAACTGTCAGCTCTTCATGCACACTTTGCAGAGAATATTCCCAGCACTGCCACCAAGGCCAAGCCATACAGAGCATGCAAAGTGTGTGCTGACAAGGAAAAGAAACGTCGCCGTGCCACGGGTGAAAAACTCAATTCAAGAGCCCGCAAAGAGACACGTTACTGGTGCTCCATCTGTAAAGTTGCTTTTTATGTGTGGCCCCTTGTTTTGCCCAATTCCACCAAAAAGAGAATTATGTGTAAAAAAACTTTTTTCCGTTGGACAATTTTTAATGTTAGTTTTAGGTTTGAATACGAAAGTGGACTGCGATAAATATGGGATCAATACCTTTTTCTTTTCATTATCATATATATATATATATATATATATATATATATATATATATATATATATATATATATATATATATATATATATATATATATATATATATATATATATATATATATATATATATCAAAGTTAAACATTTCAGACAAAAATTCAATTATATATAAATATGTGGAAATGGACAATTCATATTTTTAGTGATAATTCATGGACTGTATGAATATGGACAATGGATAATAGTTATAATCAATGTCGAGACTCTGGATTATCGCTGTTGGATTTACACCATTCATACATATATTAGAGTAAGAGTGTGGTTTTTTGTTTTTAATTTCATTTTTATGGTTTATTATTAAATCTGAATCATTTCAGTATTCACTTTCTTCACTCTTTGATAACATTAGAAGGTTTTTGTGAGTTACAACATTATGTTATACATGGAGAGTGTATCAAAACTTTTACGAAAACCCTGTTTCGGGGGCTAATTTAAAAATTCATAATAAATTAACTATTATAGATAGCATCATTTGGTAAAGTTTATTATATAGATCTAATACAGATGTATGTGTAAACAAAAGTACAAAGTCACAGTTTAATTAGTTAATTTAATAAGAATTTTTGAAAATTAACCAAAAATCCCAAGGAGGGCTGACGGCCAACCATAATCAAAGCTCAGGGCCCAATGAGTTTGCCTTTCTCTGTGAGTTGGTTTTCCATTTTCAATAAGTTGGATTGTTACATTGTTTGGGGTCACTGCTGCAACCTTGGTTTGTTTGTTATTTTCTGTATTTAATTTTTTCACTGTGAGGTAGGACCAGTCATTAGACCCACCGAGAACAAACCTTTACCAAGATTCAATTTTGGAAGGCAAACTGGAAAGAATTCTTATCAGACAGCATCAAAACCATTGATCCAGTTCCCAAAAATTACGACAAAGTTCAGAAACTTATATGGACAATTGCCAAAAAGCACATTCCCAGATGCTGCAGGAAATCCTATACACCATTCATACAGCAAGACAGCAAATGAACGTTATGGACAGTGTGTGGAAATAGATCCACTTGCTGAACAATATCAATAAGAACATCTCATTGTGAAATCGGGGGAAGTTGTGGAGAAATAAAAATTATGGAAACACATGAGGAGTGTTCCTCGTGTTTCTTGTGAGAAAATTCAGTCTAATAACAAATAATTTTTTTTAAAGAAGGGAATACTTTCTTTTTTAAACAAATCAGATGATGCCACAATCATTAGCCCAGTGTTTCAGTTGAAAAGAGGAATGTGACAAAAATTTCCTGTAGAGTGAGAGCAGAGTGAGGCTCCTTTCCTAAAAACCCTCTCCCTAAGTGACACATACCATTGTCACTCTAGTACACAACTACTTAATTGTGGCTCAGTTGGTTGTGAGTTCAGTAAAAGGAAATACCCATCTTTAGGGATGGGGGCGGAAGGGTGAAGAAGGAGGTTTTATATTGTAATTCATTTGTAATGTTTGTTAGTCAGATGCAAACAGATGCATTTCCATTAATGCTTAATAATTTCTTAATCAGCGGTTTTGGCATGAATCATTTCACAAGTATCAGCCACATTGGTAACCTAGTAGATGGGGCCATATTTAAAGAGAAATGCTTATTGACTCTATTGTTGCATACAGACTAGACTTTTGCAATACTTCTTCTATACTGGTTCCCATTGAGTATCAAAACGATGGGAAATACATTGTTTTTCAGCACATTTTCATGAAAATCGATATGCAATTCTAATTGTGCAATAACCAAATGGGTCCCCACACATAAATGTAAATTACATCTGGTATTTGCACAAATATAATTGGACACTGGCATTTTTTTCCACTGGGGGTTAAAGACAGAGAGGCGGTGGTAATTATTTGACAATCCATAATCCAGCATAATAGACAACACTATCATCTTCATATTCTGAAACACTTAACAACTGAACATTTTCAGCAGCAGCATCTGCCAACTCTGGGAATAACCCATACTTAGACATAGAAATCCTGTGATAAACATTGGAAGCACAACCATTAGTCCAACACCCACTCACATATGAC
Organism: Berghia stephanieae; assembly: GCF_034508935.2. NCBI lineage: Eukaryota > Metazoa > Mollusca > Gastropoda > Nudibranchia > Aeolidiidae > Berghia > Berghia stephanieae. The sequence goes on from NC_088361.1 coordinate 35,194,546, forward strand.
TCTCCACCAACGTTAAAAAACTTGGCATATGTCAAACTCGAAATTTGATTAATCTTTCTGCTGAGTTCTGTAAGGAAGCTCTCAGGTTCAATCTGGACCCAGTAGGAGGAAGCATTGGTGACTGCATCATCTTTATCTATATCCATCCTTTTTTCAAGCAACACACTGACAAACAATTCATCCCCTATCTCTGTTACAGACTGACATAAAATATAATGCGATTTCGCCCATGATTTGATGTGGCCGACATATGCATTTGCTTTTAAACCAAGATGAAAAGCTCTCTCCAAAATAACATTTGTGCAATTATCACACTTTATTAACACAACAGAAAACTTTAAGTTTCCATCTAAATCACAAAAAGAATCAATAAAGTTCACAAAATACCCTAAGTTTCCTTTCTCTCTAATATATTCTAAAATTTCCTTATTGCCTTTATCAAGCATTAAAACATAATCTTCATAATGTTGCTTTTGTGATGAAAATATAATTATGTACCTTAATTTAAAAGTGTAAAACTTTGACTCATTTTTTAAGCATGTTGTCATTGTCCTACTACTAGGATTTATGACAGAAAAATTCAATTCATTTTTTATCGTAGAAATCCAAATTGGCAAATATCCCTCAATCTTAAACAATGCAGTCATCTTGTATACGGTTGCTTCATCTATTCCCAAAAAAATTATCTGAGATTTATCTTTTGTAATAACCACTCTTCCATTTTCCATGTTATTAAATTGATTTTTACATTCCCAGAAAGATTTAAGCTCACCAGAAAGACTCATATCACAGTCAAAGAGGCCTAAATTAGGTATGCGGCTTATAGCACATTTCACTACACCATTCAAATCAATGTCCTTGGCCCATGCATTGAGGAGTAAAACCCAACTCATTCCTGACACATGACGAAATAAAATACAACTGGTTCCTTCCATTCCCCCTGTATGACCCCAAGACTTCCCTTTGTCTTGCACATCCCATCCCAACCCATACCAATCATAGCCAGACTCAAAGTCAGGTTGATGGAGAGATTCTTTCACCAAGTCTGATATAGTCACATCACTGTGTATTAAATGACCATTGTCATCATTATCCATATCCTTACACTCTTTCAAAGCCAGGTTTTCTATCACATTCATAAAGCGTATGAGACTAACAGCGTTAGCAACAAGTCCACCATATGCTGCAGCACTTGCCATGGCCAAACCTCCATATTGCGGAAGGAGCTCTCCAAGACCAGGATGCAATGAAGGCACGATGAAAGGCTCACGATTGTTGAAATATTCTACCTGAAATATAAATGTTGTTGCTTGAAGCTCAAAGAAATAAATAACAGTCAATTGAACAGAGGCTTCAATCTAACTAACGAAGACAGATGAAATGGATGTTTCGGATTTTGTCCTTGTTAACATAACATGATAAATGAAACATTAAAGTAAAAATCATTTTGTCTTTAGTGTTTCATTCATCATGTTTTGTTGACAAAGAGGAGGACCTCATCTGTCTTCTTGAAAGTAAATCGAAGGTGCCATTCACAGTTTTGAAAATACATACAAGTGAAATAAACATCCCAGCAGCAGCAACAATCTTTCTTAAAATGATGAGATATGAGCAAATGATAACGTTCGTCATCATAATCTTCCATTGCTTATAAAATCATAAACGAATTCTGGATAACCTGAAAAAGTGACACACATGATTATGATCATCTAAAAAGCATTGAGTTTATTGGTCAGTTTGTCATTGGACAGCTATTAATACTTACTTCCTCTCTGAGCCAGTGATGATAATGGTAATTTGTCAAAAAGGAGGAAAATGTATCAGCCCATTGGTCAAACTCAAGCAAAATCATAACATAAAGTATCATAGTTTCGTAAATGATATTACTACTTCTAGTGTACATCTATTCTTAATAGTAGAAATATAATTTACTTCATGAACATTTTTAATGAATTATCCTTTCTTTAAAAGCATTTTTTTTTAATACCTTCTATTCAAGAGATGTATGAGAGTAAACTAAGTTGAGTACCCCTTATAATTGTTACAGATTAATATCATCTCTCTATAACCAGATGCCGTGTATAAAGAAAAACATGAAGATTGATAGAAGAATGGTTAAGAGAGACATATGGATAAGGGAAAGACAGAAAGAGAGAGAGAGAGAGAGGGGGAGAGAGAGAGAGAGAGAGAGAGAGATAGATAGAGAGAGAGAGAGAGAGAGAGAGAGAGAGAGAGAGAGAGAGAGAGAGAGAGAGAGAGAGATTAGTTTAATTGATGGGGCTTTTTTTCTAATTAGGGGGAAGTTATAAGAATCTTTTTATGGACCTATAACCGTACCACCACCCTTGACCTACTTACAAATAAAATCTAGACTCATTTAACCCTCCCATACCCCCTTCCTTTTCGACCATCAATTGCCTTGACTCAATTTTGACATCTGGCGCGAGTTTGTCTAGACATGATGGTGATTATTTCATGGAAACACCACTTGACCTGAGCTTTTATCAGGCAGAGCTTGACACAGCAAAATCAGCAGAAAATTTATGAGAACATCCCAAAATCCTAGAATTCGGCGGAAAATTTTCATCACTGCTGTGGCCATCAGAAATGTGACACTCAAATTGATCACTAAGAAACATTCACTCATTGGTGAATTGTCATTGGTCGTCAAAACCTAAAAGCGTTGATTTTATTGATAGGGGAGCAAGCTTTTTCATTGGATGTCTACACTTTTTATCAATTTTTTAAATAATCTAGGTATGGAGTTAAATGGGAAATTTGTTTAATTTCATGTCATCATATTAGATATTTCATTACAATTAAAATATAGGGAGAAAAAAAACAGGAATTTGAAGATATCATTATGAGCTGGATGTCGTTATAAGTGGGTTGCACAGTCGTATAAAATAAAAGCTTACCTCTGTACTGGTCCAATCTGCTCTCCATGGACTTCCCAAATGAATATTGGAAATGCCCCATTTTGCCAATACTTGATCTAGGTATGAACTAAAGGACGCACTGCTGACCTCCTCAATTACAAGACCTAGCACAAGATAGCACAGGTTTGAGTAAGCATGGCGTGTTCCTATTGGAAGTTTGAGAGGAAATATATAACAAAAAATGTGAATGGTATCAGTTTAACCTGATCAATACAAGTGCATATTTGAAAGTTAACATTAAATAGCCAGAGACTACAGACTGTACAAAGTATTGAACAAATTTAAAAAAAAAAAATAAAGCTTAGAAAAATGAGAATCTATATTTTAAAATAATTAAAACAAAACATAACTTTAGTTTAATTGAAATACATAGATTTGTGTTTATATAAACGAATTTAAAGCTGAGAATATGAGATATACAAGTAATTCATTACATTTTAAGCTGGTTTATTCATTTTTTATCTACAAGTATGATAAAAACAATGATATTAAGGACGACTTTTTGAGAAAAAAATTCAACTCAGATGAGAGTGAAAACCCAGGCACAATGCTTGAGAACGGGCTTGTACTGACACTTCATGGAAGTGGAAGGTTTATACCGGGTCAATGTACCCTCATACTGACCAGATCAAAAGAATGACAAGCATATCACTTCAATTCTTAATATGAGTCACTTTTTTTTTTATTGTTTTACTTTTCTACCAATTGAAACTGTGTAAAAGTATTTTTAAAAGAAATAAAACAATTGTTTTTCAAATAAGTGAGTCATGTGCCCATTATCTCTTAACTGGAATCTAAAGAACTGATCAACAAAATTGAGCAAATAATCCGATTAGTTAAACATTAATTAGAACTATGACATGACAAAACATTTAAAAATCACTAAATACCCATAAAATAAACTTTCAATTTAGTGTAATGAAACAGATAGTTATGGTTATAAGTATTGGGGGTCCCAATAGCTAAGTTGGTGGAACCTGTGTTGGACCAACATGCAATCGAGATTTTCCTCTGACCCTTCCGTCTATTCAGGGGTGGTTTGGTAGCTGGATCCAGCAGAAAGTACATAGTGATAAGGTAGTCATATCCAAAGGGTAGAAAACAATTTATCTGTCTCTCTTATGCTACAGAAACAAGGATAAACTCCAACACTAGAGGACTGCTTTCTACATCATTTATAACAGATATTTGTATTTCAAGAAATTTCTGAACTCATTTTTAAAAACTTTATTGGACAGTAATTCAAAACAAATTTTCGCCCTGATTTCAGCACATTAAATAAGTTTCAGAGTCAGAGTGCTCGCTATATATTTCCTTACCAATCAAAACAAATGGAACAATTTTCATATCATTTGTACAATGTCACTCTTTCAACATACTTAACTATCTGTAGTCAAGTAATCTTTAAAGTGTATGTTAAGTGACTTGTACAATTTGGGACCCAAAAAAATAAAATTATAATAATAATAATAATAAAAATTTGGGACCAAAAAAAATAAAATTATAATAATAATAATAAAAATGAAAAGAGCATTTTTCATAATTTTTCCTTCGATTGTAACTCCAATAACATTTGAACTTTTTAATAGACTGCAAAATGATATGACACACTTGTATCCACATCGTGGTAAACAAGGAAAACTATCAATTTAACACATCACAAACTACAAGTTCTTACCAGGTTTGAATTGAAGTCTTTTCCTTAAAGTGTATGATAACAGAGCACGATTGTGCTCGACACCTTCAGGATCACAACGAGCCACCAATGCTGGCCTTACAAATGCTAGATCTCCGGCAATATCTCTATCCCAACCAGCTGAATGCTGTAGAAGATGACGAATTGTGATGGATGACACTCTCTTGTCCTTATACTTGTAGGTCTTTAAAATACCTGAATTGTTTCATTTCAAGAGAGCAAAAATGTATTCCTATGTATATTATGCACTGCGATGTAAAAAACTGCCGTGCCAGATTAAATGTCTCATCCAGACACAAGCACAGGTCCCCACCAAGAGGAACACACTCAATTGTTTACAAATCATACATATGTAAAAGGAAAAATAATACAGTGCATAACAGAGAGATGATCTACAAGGAAAAAACTATCATCTCCCAAAACCAACTATACATGTTTGACTGTTTCCCTCCCAGCCAGAGCCAGGACAAAACCAAATAATCTCATTCCCAAAGACAAAGACAGAAAGCAAGTTTGAAAACAGATATAGGGGAGTAGAAGACACAGTATGTACCTCCCTGCCCACTATGGGAGGTCAGGAACCCCACCCAGTATCATTCTCTTTGCTCATGAGACAATTGTGCTACCAATAAAGCTCTTGGCACCAAACCAACCCTCCACCACCACCACCACACACTTGCCCCATTGGACAAATGGTTCTGAAAAACTGTTCTTTACAAGTAATTTTTGTGGTATTCGAACTTCAAACTGCCTGCACAATTGCAAAATTTCTTGCCCAGTTTTTCATTTTTATTTCTATCACAGGTGGACTTTAGTTTAAGACAGCTTGACCCAATCACCCTGGATATTAATGCCATCATAAAAAAAAAACAAAACAAAACAAAACAAAAAAAACTCAGAGCTTTTATGTAAATGTGCTCAAAGCACACAACATTTTGCAGATTTAATTCTTGACTTCAACGTTGAACCAACACATTTACTTCATCAACGTCTTAACCTGGCAACTGCTTACCAGTTATGGAAGGCAAAACAATGGCAAAATTTGAGCTATCAAAATCACAGTCATTCACATTAACCCGCTCTAATGGCAATTTCATGTTATCAACATCACACACAAACTGATCATCTTGTCAATGAGTGGATAATGACGATCATCACACAACTTAAGCAAACCATTATTTTACTTACCTAGGATTATTCTCAATAGAAAAAAATAATAACAAGCCAAACTGCCTCATTCTTTAATGTTTAATTTCATATCTAGTGATTGAGTTATATTGTTCTTTATGCATTTTTCTACTCCATCATAAATCTTCTTATTAAATACCCTTAACAGGTTTAAACTACAAATAAATACCTCCATCAAAAATTAAGAGAGAGGACTATGAATTACTGAAAATTTTAATTGAGTCCAATTGCAGTCTTGTAACTCACGTAGTTTGCTTTACTTTCTCTCCCCCCAAGTGTAAATTAAACCACTGTCATATTCATTTCTGGGCCTGGTAGATGTGGGGTTTCAAGTTTTTCATGATTAATTTTTCAGTTTCTTATTTCATATTGCCCAGTAATAAATCCCCAGCAGCATTAACTGCCAAAAATCAAACAATTAATAAGAAAAATGATCTGTTAAGCCTAATCGTGGATCTTATTAATTGTAATTCAATTTCACAGTGAAAACAGATAAAATCCAGTTCCTTGACGCTCATTGCTCTAAAAAAAAACCAACAACAAAATAAACAAAAAAGTATTTACTTCTCAGTTGGGAGCATAAAACGTATTGAAGAGACAGACTGTTAACTATAAAAACAACAAAAAAAGAAATAAACAAATTTTAGAAAAAAAAACAACACCTTTTTAATCAGATGATATGTTCTGGCTTTTTGAACTTTAAAAAAATGTAAAGAATTTATCATAAATGTAATGAAATTTTTTCATACTGACCAATATCTTGTGTTCCCTGACATAACTTGGCATAAAAAAGATTGTTTGATTTTGGAAGCCAGCATGAAACAAATGTGATAAGTCTAAAATTACCTTTCTTTCCAAAAACCTTTGAGTCCAGAGTGACATCATGATCAAGACAAAGGTTTAAAACTGTAAAGGCAGTGATTGGTTTACTGATACTAGCAATCCTAAAAAAAGAATCAGGATTGACACGCTTACTAGCACCTGCACTGCCATAACCTGTAGATGATAGGAAATGAAAAATGTGAATGGAGATGATAGCAAAATAAAAATATGCAAGTTGAGTGAGAATGACATTTAGCATTAAACATGTATGTGTCATCAATGCTCACAGAAAACCACCAGTTAAGGCCTAAAAAATTTGGGGCATTTATCAAGAGCAAAAGACCATATTACACATGCAATCCTTTATGCCATCAACAATTCGACTTTAGACTATAGACATGGTGAAAGCACAAGATTTGGATCATTTCATATGAATATTTCAACATACAGCTATGTCCTTTTAAATATTGCTTATGAAAAACTTGCGACAATACACCAAAGGTGGAATGCGAGTAAAAGAAGAAGAAGATACAGGAAACATCTGATATAGAACCCCCTCCCCCTACCTGACCATGATAGAAATGCTATATATATATATATACACTTTGTCATCCAACACTCTTCTCTGGCATACTACATTTCAAAACAAGTACATATTTCATAATGTTATGCTATGATGTGATCTAAGTAACATATATAGGTTATCACTATTATAATCATATTATTATTATTTATTACAGTGCAACCTCTGGGCAACCTGGTCCTAATTTTTGAGCCATATGTTATCAGAAGTTTTAAAAACCCCAAAATAGCAACATACATTTAAGTAAAACCCCTGTTGAACGACATTAAGAATGGTTGACCCAATAGATTTACACAGCCACATGAATTTCCTTTAAAATAAAGAGAAAAAAAAACATGTATGAAACAGTGCAGACCTGCCAATCCTTCATATTCCAAAAGTGGAATCAGAAGGTCAGAAAATAGGAATTTGAGACTAAAAATAGGAATCTTTTAACAATGGATAATTCTGTATCAAATTTACCACCAGCTTTAAAGTCAGCAAAGTCACATCAGTTATTATAATTATAGTCATGATTCTAGTGTAAACAGGATAAACAGACTAGCCTTGTGTGTAAAGGACTTCTTGGTTCTTGCAAATGGCAACTGATGCTCCTGGAACGTCTTGTTCTTTCATGAACGTCTGCACAACACTATCAAATTCTTTCCACTTAGCATCACTGTTTCCTGCTAAGCTACCTAAATGTTAGAAGAAAAGACATGACGTAAACCAGAAATGAAAAACAAAATTAACATTTAAGCCAAACCAATGTGTTTATCAAAAACAATGTACATGTAAAACAATAATTTGAAAAGATCAATGACTGAGTGCAAAATTACTCTTAACCTAATCGCTTTTGTTACCCCATGACAATATATAGTAAAATATAAAATATCCCTATTCATACGTCGGGGGGTAATTTTGTTACCCCATGAAAATATATAGTAAAATAAAGAACAATCCCTTTTCATACATAGGGGTGATTTTGTTACCCAAGAATGCAATATACAAGTAACATAAAAGAACTATCTCTGCTTGTACTCCGGGGCTGATTTTGATTCCCCAAAGATCGAATTTCGCCTCTAGAAGGTTACATTGCGGCAATGAGCTGGGTTTGCTCTCCCCCCACCCCCATTTCTCTTTTTTTTTCAACTTAGCATTGTTGATTGCTCTTTATTTTTTTATGATTAGCAAGTGTGGTGGGAGTGTTACAGGATGCAGACGTGGGAGTCTAGAGCAATTAACCCTTTGCCAGTGACAATTATTTTTTTTTGTTTTCAAATAATAGTTTCCATTTACATTATTTATTAATGCAGAAAAAAAACTGTTTCCACCATAAGAGCAGTAGTAAGAATATTGATAAGAAGCGCTTTGAGATCATTTAGTGGATATTGCGCTATATAAAAGCTCAAGCTTTTAAATTGTATTACTGTTAATGAAAAGTTAGATTTTCTTTTAGGTCCAAGTAAGATTGAAATTCACCTTTGAAGGGTTAAGTTTGTTGTTGTTTTTTTTTTCAAAATCAGCTACGTCCACGTCCAAAACGATACGTCTAGGTCACAAAATGAGACAACTAGGTCATAAATCAAGACATCTCAGTTTCATTTGTGCCAAGATAGCAAAACAAACTGAGCGTCTTGGAGTTCGAAAGACCTTTCCATAAAAGACTCGGAATTTGCAGGACCCTCATAAACCAATACAGAATAAATCATTTCCACCAAGAGAGTAGTTAATAAGAGTATTTCGACTTGGGCTTCAATTAAGCTATAATCGTAATCGTAAAAGCTTGTCTTTTAATGATATCATTAAGACTAAGATCCGGAGTTAGGCTAGAGTAAGATTGAACCTAGCCTTTAATGGGTAAAATTGTACTGCAAAAAAAAAAAAATCACAAACACACACACAAACAAGCGCGCATGCTCAAGTCAGCGAGACCATCCATTGCTTGTATTGCAACAGTAAACCAGTTAACGTGTAGGTAGATCCTCAGGCAAGGTGCCCGGTTACCATGTATGTGTACGTAGGGACTCCCAAAAAAAACCCTTAAACTAAAGGCAAAAACAGGAGAGAGAGAGAGAGAGAGAGAGAGAGAGAGAGAGAGAGAGAGAGAGAGAGAGATATAAAGAGAGATAGAGAGGGAGAAAGAGAGAGATACACACAAACACAGAGTCTCCCACTCGCTACCGGAACAAATTTTGCGCACCAATTTTTACTGCACTTATGCAAAATCATTTCATTTCATTCACTAAATTGTATAAATATTATATCTAGTGACATTGACATTTCTTCTGCAATCTTTTTCTATAGAATTTTTTTATTTTTGGGAACTGGTCTATTTATGATTGACGACATCCATTGAATAATGATTGACATGGACGATTTCGCGAGGAATGAATCATGAAAATTTACGAAATAATTTCAAACATAACTTTCGAAATGCATCAAAGAATCAAGGATTGAGATTGTCTATCTATCTAGCACCGAATGTTTTTGTTTTGTTTTTTTTTTTTACAGAAAACAAACGCATCATCAAATCTAACAACTGCTCTTGACGGTAGGCGTTAATTTTTTTTTCTTTTTCTATCTGGTATGGTGGACAAATAAGGTTAAAGGAGCTAACTGTCGGTTCCACCGGTCCACCTCTCTGTCTCTAGTCAAGTCAAGGACTCACTCAATCAATGACAATGGCAATGACACTTTGATAACAAAACTAAAATTCGCAAATACTCACTTGAATGAACGCTGTACGAGTGTTCTTCATCAAAATCCATTGGTCCTATGGCATGGTTGCTTAGCTTATGATGCCTCCTTCATTCAAATTCAAGTATTTAGTCTAGATATATTTATATCTACTTGTACTTGTGTGACTCTCTTGCTTGACTCTGACACATGTGAACTTCATCATAATCATAGATCTACAATACAAGCCAGGACTAGGGCCAAACTTGGGGCACCAACGGCCAAATGAAGAGTGATGTTGGAGCACATTCATCATTCTAAAAAAATCATTATATTTTTGTACCCACAATAACAAAATATCTTAATTATGTGATGTCAATGCATTATCTCTTTTGTGGCACTTTTAGCCCACCTTCTTCGGTCCCACTCACAACACGAAGTCCGTCCATGGTCAACAGTCAACATGAACTATGAACTCCTAATGAAAGTCAAAACTAGGAGCTCGTTGATATTTTTTAAAATTTCGTTTCGCGCTAATTGTCACATAACCACATAACCCAGAAGAGACTCGATTGATATTATTATTATTATTATTATATTATTATTATTATATTATTATTATTATTATTATTATTATTATTATTATTATTATTATTATCATTATTATCATTATTATTATTATTATTATTATTATTATTATTATTATTATTATTATTATTATTATTATTATTATTATTATTATTATTATCATTATTATATTATTATATTATTATTATTATTATTATTATTATTATTATTATTATTATTATTATTATTATTATTATTATTATTATTATTATTATTATTATTATTATTATTATTATTATTATTATTATTATTATTATTATTATTATTATTATTATTATTATTATTATTTATTATTATCATCATCATCATTATTATTATTATCATTATCATTATTATTATTATTATTATTATTATTATTATTATTATTATTATTATTAGTATTATTATTATTATTTTTATTATTATTATTATTATATTATTATTATCATTATTATTATTATTATTATTATTATTATTATTATTATTATTATTATTATATTATTATTATTATTATTAATAATAATAATAATAATAATAATAATAATAATAATAATAATAATAATAATATATAATAATAATAATAATAATAATATTGTTATTATTATTATCATCATCATCATCATCATCATCATCATCATCATCATCATCATCATCATCATTATTATTATTATTATTTTTATTATTATTATTATTATTATTATTATTATTATTATTATTATTATTATTATTATTATTATTATATTATTATTATTATTATTATTATTATTATTATTATTATTATTATTATTATTATTATTATATTAGTATTATTATTATTTATCTATTTATTTATTTATTTATTTATTTATCTATTTATTTCAGCTTATCCCGCATTTTGCAGAGTTGCCATAATGAATGCCACATCTCCATGCATCTCGGTTCAGAGCATCATCTTTCTCCAGGCCAAGTTCTTTCATATCGTCCTTTACCTTATCCAACCATCTAGTCCCTTTTTTCCTCTTTCCCGCTAATTGTAAGTCCAATTACTTTCCTTCCCACGTACTCCCTCTCTCTCTTCTCTTTACATATCCGAACCATTTCAATATATCGTCTCTCATCTTTATTGATACATTCTTCACTTCAGTCAAACTTCGAATTCGTTCATTTCTCACTTTATCTTTTCTTGTCCAATCAAGTGACCATCTCAAGATCCTCGTTTCTGCCACCTCAACTTCTTTATCTTGTTTCTTTGTTGTTCTATGCATTAAACCAACAACCCCCCCCCCCCCCCAAAAAAAAAAAAAAAAAACAAGTCGCGAGAGACTCGAGTCACTTATTACGCTTGAAAACACTTTTTTTTTTCTTGGCGTGGTGCATGGCGTCAATTGTAGAGCGTCCTTCTCGTGGCCAGGCCGAGGTGCCGTAACAGTCTGGACGTGGGTTCACACCACACGAATCCCACTCCAGTTATTCAATCCTCCCGGCGCTCTTGTATATGAGGAAAATGTGTTTAAATTAAATGATGTGGGATCTTTGATGTCTATTTTGCCATGTGGTAGTTTGTTCCATTCGCTTGCTGTTTGAGGGAAGTGTGTGTGGGTGTGTGTATGTGTGTGTGTGTGTGTGGGGGGGGGGGGGGGGGGGGTTGTATTTCTATATATTTGTTCTTGGAAATAGCTGATGGAATTTGTCCTTGTGATGAAGCCTGGCTGAGTGTCTGTTATTTTTTAACTTGTTATTAAATGTTGATCTAGTCTGGAATTTTTATTGCTAAATGTTTGTTTTTGAATGTCTTGTAAAATAGATGTATTCGCACGCTCTCTTTAGTTTTGATCATCTTAGTCTGTCAATAGCTGTCGTAACACGCCCTGGATCCGTCTTGAGACATTTTTTGCAAATCTTACCGCTGTTCTCTACGTATATCATTCCTTCAGAATGACTCATGCCATGAAAGCGAGCTGGAAGTCGACTTGAACGAATTCGTCCCTGGTGTGGCGGGGAAGTAGACTCCTTGAAACTGGGAGATAAGTTGCCAGGTTTCCAACCAGCAAGAGGAGATACTAGGTAGCGGGAAATCGACTGAGATCGAGAATCTGCTTCACGCAGCGCCGCTTTATCACATAGATAGTACGCTTGGTGGACAAGAACCTGAAACCGTAAAGCGTTGTGTTGTAACGAGGCTACCGTGCGGGTTTGCAAATGTACACTAGTGCGGCAACGATTTCGCTGCCTGGATAAATCATCATTAACAGTGTAGTGTGAAACCATTAGAAGCTGCTGCTGCTGCCATGAAAACAGTTCACAATTTTCAAAGCTTTCTACAATCCAATTAATCAGTATGTTTAGTCCGACCCGTAGATTTGATAACAATTTTGATTAACAAGGCTATCAGTTTACATTTCTACCTTTTTTAGGCCAGACAAACCATGTGACTGATGAGTGGGGTCGGGAGAAAATTAATATCGTCCCATATATAAATTTAATTTAGGCCTTTACACAAATCTACATCCTGTCTCTACATTACGAAACAATCTGTGGACTGGAACCCCCCGCCCAGGGAAAAAGGAAGATTGGTAGGCCAAAGAAAACACGGAGAGGTCTTGTGTGGAAGGGTCCCTGGATGAAGTTGGTAGGAATGTCTTGGGGAGAGATGAAGAAGACAAAGACCAGAATACGGTGGAGATGTTCTGTTGAAGCCCTATGTTCCTCAAGGAATGTAAAGGATTAAATGATAACACCCTGTTCACTGTTCATTTTCTTTTGGTCGTCGTGACTTTGTGTTGTGATACAAAATCAGGCAGTGTCAGGCTATGAGTTTCGATTGGGTCAGAGTTTTTGTTCTGAAACGAAAGGATCTCGGAGTACAATAGCCAATAATATTTAAAAAAAAAAAAAAAAAAAAAAAAAAAAAAAACAATTCGGAAGAAATCATAAAGTCCTTTGAAACGTTGTTTACAGACGAGTTTAAGCGCTGAAGGTTACACAATAACCACCTTTAGACGATTCAGCTGACCTTCCAGTTTGTGAGAATTTATTACTATGCTTTGACACAGTAGCGCAAAAAAAAAAAATTACACTGTTGCACTATGCGACGCGATCATCGAGCCCTACACGCTGGACGCCATGTATATTAAGATCATCTGTGAAAAAAAAAAAAAAAGAAAAAAAAGAAAAGTATTTTACAATTTTCTGAATCTGGAGGGTCCACTATTATTTCGGCTAGTCGATATGTTTTCAAGATAGCTGTTAGCTACGGGTTATTCATAACAAAGTGTGTTGATTCGAAGCCGTCGTTGACTTATTGAAGCTATGCGTTTAGAAAAATACTCACAACATCCGAGAGACAGAATAAACATACCAACACACAAAACTGTGTGTAACCTTTAACATTTATATATAATCTGATCGGTATAGATAGTATGCGCTTGGCTAAGGAGTTCACAACATTGCCATCCGGAAGTATAACGGACCAACACACAAACCCTTGTGTAACCATGAACGTTTATAGTCTGGTTAATACAGTTCAGTGAGCATTACTCATAAACGCGGATGGCAAAAAACAATAACAAAGACATAAGTGACGTCATCTTCGAACTATCTATAAGTTAATAAGAACTAATCACTAACATGTTGTCTAAAAATAATAACAAAGAGCTGAGTGACGTCGACTTCGTTCCTTCTATTGCTTGTATTTTGACGTCATAGTTAGGTTATTGCACCCACCGCCTAATGAGTTGTCGTTAGTATTGCTCAAGGAAACAAATGATCCCACTGGTTGAACTATTGAATACAACTCACTACTTTTGTTTATTTTTGAGGTCTGTGTCGTTTACCAAGTCACGGTTAATTACGGCTGTTTCGGCTTGAGAACTGCTTATCTAGTATAGATAGTATGCGCTTGGCTAAGAAGCTCATAACATTGCCATCCGGAAATATAACGGACCAACAGACAAAACTCTGTGTGTAACCTGGAACGTTTATAGTCTGGTTAATACAGTTTAGTGAGAATTACTCTTAAAATGGATGGAAAAAAAAAACCAATAAGAAAGACCTGAGTGACGTCAACATCGTTCTATCTATATTGACGTCACTCAGCTCTTTGTTATTGTTTTCAGCCAGCCATTTTTATGAGTGGTTCTCACTGATTTCTATCAATTATAGATAGTTCGAAGATGACGTTACTCAGGTCTTTGTTATTGTTTTTTGCCATCCGCGTTTATGAGTACTTCTCACTAAACTGTATTAACCAAGGAATTTACCCAATGGAAACCGTACGGTGCTCTTATTGGCTAACCAACCAGCGGCCTCGATGAGAAAAATATCCGCCATTTTGATGTTGGCTGGGAATCGCGTTACTATAGTAAACAAGCGCTGATCGGCCGTTCATGAAAACAAGTTGCTGCTCGCTCGTTTAACTCAAAATTATTCAAAACGATCTCTCTAAAATGATATAAATGTGACTTCTTAAGGTTTTCTTCACGGTCAAAACCACACAACATTCTATTAATGATTACGTCCGAGGCAAAAAGGAATATTGACAGGTCGACCGAGAGTTGAACTCGTGAGACGACAAACATCAATGCGAAGTGGAGCGAGAGTCAAGCTATTGTTCGTCTTGTCCTATTCTATATAGAGAAAAGGATAAATAGTATAGCCTCGTGTGTGAGTGGTTGCGTGTCATAGTCTTGTTTTTAAATTGTTTCTGTTGTTTATGTGTGTAGTGATGACTCTCTCACACTCAATTTCAATGCCGAAAGAGGAATTCCCGCACACAAGAAAGGGGAATTGGGATGGTATTTGGCATACATATTGTATAGTATCTAGTTCTAAATAGATAACTGATTAGAATTATATTATGATATATAAACACAATGCCAAATACAATTCCGAAGTTTCCTTATTTCAAATGAAGTAAAGCTCCAAAACCTAATGGTAGTGATTGTAGTACTGAGTGTTAGTGAGGTGATGTGGTGTTGGTGGTGGTTGTAGTTGTAGTAGTAATAGTGATGATGATGTGGTGGTGGTGATGATTGTAGTTGTAGTAGTAGTGGTAGTGATGATGATGTGGTGGTGGTTGTAGTAGTAGTGGTAATGGTAATGATATGGTGGTGGTGGTGGTTGTAGTAGTAGTGGTCGTGATGATGATGTGGTGGTGGTGTTTGTAGTAGTAGTGGTAATGATGCGGCTATGTGGTCTAATAGTATGACACTCGCTTCCGGATCGGAAGGTCCTGGGTTCGAGCCTCGCGCTCGGCGCATAGTTGAGTCCTTGGAAAAGGCTCTTTACTCACATTCTCTCACCGCACTCAGGTGTAAAATGAGTACCTGGCCGTTAACAGAGTTGTCTTTTTTCCGAAAAATTGTAATATCGCCTAACAGGCGTCATGTCCCGTCCTACATGTTAAATGTTGACCAGGGACCCCTTGTAAAGCGCTTTGAGCACATTTAGTAGATATTGCACTATATAAAGCTCAATTTAAAAAAAAAAAATCTCAATGATGATGATATGGTGGTGGTGGTTGCAGTAGTAGTAGTGGTAGTGATAATAATGTGGTGGTGGTTGTAGTTGTAGTAGTAGTGATAGTGATGATGATGTGGTTGTGGTGGTTGTAGTAGTAGTTGTAATGGTGATGATATGGTGGTAGTGGTGGTTGCAGTAGTAGTGGTAGTGATGACGATGTGGTTGTGGTGGTTGTAGTAGTAGTGGTAATGGTAATGATATGGTGGTAGTGGTGGTTGTAGTAGTAGTGGTAATGGTAATGATA
Organism: Berghia stephanieae; assembly: GCF_034508935.2. Taxonomy (NCBI): domain Eukaryota; kingdom Metazoa; phylum Mollusca; class Gastropoda; order Nudibranchia; family Aeolidiidae; genus Berghia; species Berghia stephanieae. The sequence continues at coordinate 35,210,781 of NC_088361.1, forward strand.
TGGTGGTGGTTGTAGTAGTAGTGGTCGTGATGACGATGTGGTTGTGGTGGTTGTAGTATTAGTGGTAGTGATGCTATTGTGGTGGTGGTTGTAGTAGTTGAGGTAGTGATGTGGTGGTGGTTGTAGTAGTAGTGGTGGTGGTGGTTGTGGTAATAGTGGTAATGATGATGATATGGTGGTGGTGGTTGCAGTAGTAGTGGTAGTGGTAGTGATGACGATGTGGTTGTGGTGATTGTAGTAGTGGTAGTGATGATGATGTGCTGGTGGTGGTGTAGTAGTAGTGGTAGTGATAATGATGTGGGGCTGGTGGTTGTTGTAGTAGTGTTAGTGATGATATTGTGGTGGTGGTTGTAGTAGTAGATGATGTGGTGGTTGGAAAACACATTACAGGTTATTATAATACATGATTACACACATTCTCTAACTTCATTTTTTGACAGCTTCGTTGTGCCATAAATATTCGCAACAGTTCTGAAACATTTTATTGTGGATTTTGATATTGTTTGTTGTTTTTCTTGTGTCGTTATGTTGACATAGATACCGAATGAATGGTAATTACTACATTCTCAGCCAACAACAAAATGGAGCTGAATGCTTTCATTGGTGGACACTTTTTAGGCTTCGTACGTATTCTCTTTCGTTTAATTCTATGGTATTAACCAGACTATAAACGTGCATGATTACACACAGTTGTGTGTTGGTCCGTTATACTGCCGGATGGCAATGTTGTGAACTTCTTAGCCAAGCGCATACTATCTATACTATAGATAGAATGCGCTTGGCCAAGGAGTTCACAACATTGCCATCCGGAAGTATAACGGACCAACACACAAACTCTGTGTAACTATGAATGTTTATAGTCAGCTTAAAACAGTTTAGTGAGAACAACTCACAAACGCGGATGGCAAGAACAATAACAAAGGCCTGAGTGACGTCATCTTCGAACTATCTATAGATAGTATGCGCTTGGTTAAGAACCTCAAAACATTGCCATCCGGAAGTATAACGGACCAACGCACAAAACTATGTGTAACCTTGAAAGTTTATAGTCTGATTAATAACAGTTTAGTGAGATTTACTCACAAACACGGATGGCATAAAACAATAACAAAGGCCTGAGTGGCGTCATCTTTGTTCTATCTATAGATAGTATGCAGATGACGTCACTCAGGCCTTTGTTATTGTTTTTGCCATCCGCGTTTGTGAGTTGTTCTCACTAAACTGTATTAACCAGACTATAAAAGTTCATGGTTACACAGAGTTTGTGTGTTGGTCCGTTATACTTCCGGATGGCAATGTTGTGAACTCCTTGGCCAAGCGCATTCTATCTATAAACGTTCAAGGTTACACATATGTTTTGTGCGTTGGTACGTTATATCCAGCTGGCGGATGTTATGAGTTTTTGGGGTAAACGCATAGCATAAATTTTACTGAACTGCTATCAATTCAAAATTGTGTGTTGAATGACATTTAATTTTAAGGTATGGAAAAAGTGAATATCTCTGAATAGTATTCATCTCGGATGGATGAATCAACTATGAACACACCTATTTTTTTATGTGCGATATGAGAGATAATTCACAAAGACCAGTTTTAAAGGAAACAAAAAGAAGTTTTATTTCAAACGTTTTCATGGATTATGTTTATTGTTTTCTGCGCATGTTTTAAAATTTGATCATCCTCTTATCCTTGCTGGGACGAGCAAAACCAATGAATGAGTCTTTCATTTTAAATCTTAAGTCACCGTTTCTTATTTCCTCTACATGTTAATCAGTTTATTGATGACGAGGACCAGCTAGAACAAACTTCGTTCGTCGTTGAATGTAAGTTATAGGATATTTGTTGCATTTTAAGATGTTGACATCATCATCATCATCATCATCATCATCATCATCATCATCATCATAATCACCATCATCATCATCATCATCATCATCATCATCATCATCATCACCATCATCATCCTCATCATCATAATCATCACCATCATCATCGTCATCATCACCGCCATCATCACCATCATTATGTGTGGTCACCAGGTGATCATACATTTTCTTGTCTAATTGTTTGTGCTAACTTCTCAGAATGCTGAATTAACAACCAAATTAGATATAATCGAAATTTCTTTGCGAAAGACAAAAATAGTAAACAAAATGGTGTCTGTTTTATGATACAGAAACCGTCATAGACCCATAGATCACAGAGCCCAGTCTGTTTTTTAAAGTTACTGATGGTGCTTGTCTGTCCTCTATCGTACATCATTATACGTACTTATGGATTGTTTCCATCACAGGTCCTTATAGGTCCTCTTCGCCAGACTCTATTTCTTCATTGTCTTTGTGATTTAAGTTTCTTCCGGTTTTACCATCTAAAGCGCATTTATAATTGTACAAAACATTTTGGTCAGACCAAAATTTGTCTAATCTGCTCTTGAAGCTATTTAGGCTTTTTGCATTCACAACAGAATCTGGTAAACTGTTCCATATTTTCGTTGTTCTTACAGTAAAACTGGAATTGGACTCTGCCAATCCAGGAAAGTTGAAATTGTGCAACATCATTCACGACACTCACACAAAGAACGGTCTCTCCTTTGTTGAAATCTTACATAATTAATGTAAGCAGCTTTAATCCTTCCATCTCGGGCATCACTTTGAAGGAGTTATTCACCTGTTAACAAAGCAAAGGGTTTGATCTCCACTGGACCGTACTCGGTTATGATTTTGCATCCTACCTTTTGTCTTTTTTTTTTTTTAGGAAGAGGACCGTGTCCCTTTGAAGTGGCAAGAGAAGAATATAGTGTGGTCTTTCCGTGACAACTTTAAGCTACGAGTCTATGTACTAAATACAGATTTTATTACATGTAAACTTATTAACGATGATAACTTATAAGTTGGTCTAGATATCAAGGAATTACGTGCACGTATTGCTTATTTGTTTATTATAAGTTAGACTCGCCCCGGGCGGCATAAATATGCGTTTTTATTTTTTAGAATTGTGTTGTTGTTGTTGTTGTTTTTTTGGTTAAGATTTGTGTTTTTAATTAAAATATTTATTTCCACGATCACAGAGATAAGCTGACGGATACTGATTAGGAACAACATATCCTTCAAAAGGAGTAGAAAAGTAACAAATTCCGTGTTGCAGATACTGCCAACCTGCTCGCAATTGTCTGATTAATAAAGAAGACCAATCACAGAACGTCCGAACGATTCCCGACGTTCGAGTCGCATCAAGGTCAGAACTATTCATAACCCACAAATCAAGATTCACTAAAATCAAAACACCCTTCAGACCCCAAAAGCCAACATTATCCACCAAGGTCAGAATACTCTTCATACCCCACACAAGTCCCAACGAGGCCAAAACACCCTTCAAATCTCACTCGGCAACATTATCATCTTAGGTTAGAGCATTCTACAGGTTGCCTCAAATCAACTGGTCTCAACAAGCACATAATACCCATGATATCCCAGATATCAATGAATCGCCCATAGACTAGAAAGCTCGAAAGATCTCACAAATCTATAAATATCACCAACTATTCTCCAACCTTACAATTCAACCCTCACCAAGTTCAAAACGCCTCTCAACCCACCCTGTCTCAAAGTTCCCAAATTAGCAAATTTCACAAAGCATTGAATATGCTTCACACCTCGGAAAACAACCAATCCCACGAAGATCAGAACACCCTTCCAGTCACACAAACCAGTTTGTCCCGCAATGCTCAAACCACGATGAAGACCACAGAAACATCCAAACCCTGCCAAGCTCAAAACGCTCATCAGACCTCACAAGCTATCCACATCCACCAAGCACATAACCCCTCTCAGAACAGAAGACCTTTACACCAAACAGAAAATGACCTTCAGATCTCACAAATTGACAAGTCTCACCAAACTCAGAGCGCCCTTCAATTTCCAGAAACTAAACAATCACGCCAGGACTTGGACGCTGCTCATATCGCACGAACTAACCAATCCCACGGACCACAGATTAATCGTCAAACTACCCAGCCATATCAAGCTTTAAACTCCATTCACATACCACCAACTAACCAGCCCTTCCAGACTCAAAACGATTTTCAAATGCGACCAACAAATCAGTTCAATTCGGTTCTGAATGGTCAATTATTGATCCCCCTACCAAATCTTTTCCAAGCCCAAAACATCGATCCTATCATACAAAACCATCAGTTTCAATCAACACAAGATATAAGAGACGCCGAACATTTCCAACCATCTCACCAAATACAGAACGCCAATGTAATCCCTATAATAAACCAACTTAGTTTACCTGAACAAAGACAGCCTGTTATTTCTGGTGATCAGAGCCTTCTTGCCTGTGAGTTGATGTTTTAACAACTTTTTAATAAGAAGGAAGAAAATGCAATAGATATGTTTCCTCCTCCTCCTCCTCTTCCTCCTTTCCTTTTCTTTCTCCTCTCCTTTCCCTTCTTTCTTTTCTTCTCCCGGTACCACTAATTTTTCATTACATTATTGAGACTGATAAAATATATAATATGTATCAATATAATTAATATACAGTATATACTATTGTATATCAAATTATTAGTTTTTAGATACATGAGATCATTTCTGTTAAATGGACGTTCAGACATCGGTTACTAGTTTCGGAACGCCACGTACACACACACACACACACACACACACACACACACACACGCACGCATATATATATATATATATATATATATATATATATATATATATATATATATATATATATGTGTGTGTGTGTGTGTGTGTGTGTGTATGCATAATTATGCGCGTTCAAAGATTTTATGTCTTTTGACGATGTTGAGTCTTAATGGATCTGATTTTGTAACAAAGTCAACATTTTTTTTTGGGCGTTCCCTAAATACTGGATTGGTTTCATCGGTATCAAACTTTGGAACCAGCTTTATAGCCTAGAATAAGGCGCTTAGCACACATCTTACCAAGTTTGAAAAATTGCCATTTAGACAATGATGGAAAGTTTTAGTGAATGGTACTCTTGTAAAATTGATGGTCTAGCGATATGACACTCGTTTTCGGACCCGTTAGGTCCCTGGTACAAGTCACAAACTTGTGTCATTGGAAAAGACTCTTTACTCGCGTTCTCACCACAATTAGGTGTAAAATGAATATCTGGTCAGTAATAGCGTTGTCCCTGTCGGAAACTTTGTAGTAGCGCATTACAGGCATGACGTCTTGTCCAGCATGGTCAGGGTTGCTGTTGACTTTGGTGTCCTTGTACAGCGCTTGCACAGTGGGCACATTAAGAGGATATTGCGTTATATAAAAAGTAAAAGAATAGAAGAAGCAAAGTGAAGCAAAATGAAATATCTAGTGAAACCGTGTAAATGATTTTTTTTAATTACGTGATATCTTTAATCTACTTTAAACTAGTGGAAAACTTGCAATATTTGCGAAGAAATAAAGGCTAGTACGAACAGGCATTCATCTATTTTACTTATCACTTTCTGTATTGTGGAAATTAACATACCTAGATTGAGACGACTCTTTTGAGCTATCAAAATTAAGTATCGAGACGTGATTGATATGTCTTGAGCGTTGATCTGTCCAGCGAAGAACGCAAAATGATGGCAAATCCGAAGACCAACTTAGAATTTTGGACTCATGATTGCGCCTTATTTATATTCTAAAGAACCATTGGAATCAACGGGCAATAGTCAATCAAATTAATTTAAGAAAGATTCTCAAGTTATTCGTATATCAATCTGTGAAGAATCATTTTATAATTTTTAGATTTGCCAGTAATTCTATGCTCAATGGTAAAAATTTAACATTGACTGTACGGCACAATGTTGATCCCATCCCTTTTTAAAAAAGAATAGATATAAGAAATGTGGTATGTGCCAAACTTTTACCAGTTTTAACAAGATACTCAATTTTGATATTTCCCAAGGTCAAACAGCTCCTTCTGATGTGCAACACATGAGTGAATTGAATGGTCCTATTGATGAAATATCCAATAAGTTCCTGTTAGATTCAACAAGTCTAAATCCCTTTCAATCTTACGGAAATGTGTTTGACTCCCCTCATATGTTATTAAACACTCTGTTAAACAATAACATAGCCTCTTCCCGTGAAATTCTTCTCAACAATAAGCAAAGGAACCATAACTTCCAAATGTTTTCACCACATTTGCATACTAATCAGTCACTACCTGAGCAAATACTACATCATCAAAATAGCCGCATAATTTCATCTGCCTATGGTATCAATACCGAGGCTCTTTCAAATCTCTTCCCGAAATCTACTCCTCATGATCTGACTAATCAAAAACAAAATGTTTCTCCCATTGGTGCCAGCTACCCTCGCATTCAAATCGACAATAATCACCATCTACAATACCAGCCTCATCGAATAAATGTATTGCAACACCTGCACCAGCAACAACACCAACATCTTAATCAGTACCATCATCATCGTCATCATCAACAACAGCAGCAGCAGCAGAACCTGATGCTGCACCAACCGCATAACTTTGCTTCTAATCGTGTTCCAAACCTTTCTACAGAAACACAAATGAATACTTCACAGACTTTAACAAGGCCAAAACCTAGTTTACCACCACCTCAACTTCCATTTGTTGTAAATCCCCAACTTCAACATTTACTTGGAACAGAAAATACTCAAAATGATGTCCAAAATTCGAGAGCAAGAACAGCAACTAATGTCATTTCTTCTTGTAGCTGGAATCCCTTACCCCCATTTTCAAAACGTAAAATCGATGAAATTGAGAGTCAAAGGCACGATAGTTCTAGTATCGGCAATGCTTGTGTTAAGAAGACTCGTCCAGATAATCATGGAATTAATGAAGAGGCAAAAACATCAGTAAGCAGCCGAAATAGTTTTATTCTCTCAAGGCGCACACAGCAAAATCAACCAAATGTGAAATCAGCTGTGGAAGCAGATCGAGATATCGTCAAGAAATTTGGAATGTGGCTCCAGCAATCGAAAGGGTCACCGCAGCCTTTTCCATTAGAGGTACATCAACATTTTCAAACAGTAATAGAACAACCACAACAGACGAAGCAACAATCACAACAGAAGGAACAATTGCTGCTTACGACACAAGAACACCAACCACAATCGCCATCACAACAAAAATTACCACGACAGGAACGAAAACCACTGCTCCCAATACAACAGCAACATCTACAATTACAACCTCAGCTGAGAGAGAGCCAACAGCAGAAACAACCCGAGGAGTTTAAGAGTGCAGAATGCAGTAGCACGAGTGTCATACTCAAGAAGGTAAAGTTGGAAAAAAAAGTTATGCATGCATTGTCTCAGTCTATAGCGTTCTTTCTTTCTGCCTTTCTTTGTTTGTTTTGCCTTGGTGAAGGAGGTCTCTTTCTAGTAACTTTTAGCGACACAGCTGATTTATGCGCCGCTAATATCACAGGATGCATTAGGATTCCTCTTAACTTATTGACGGTAAACGTGCTTTTCGACTGCACGTTGATTTGGTAGATGTAGCCACTTAGAGCAACAAAGTAAATTAGGCAGACTAGTTGGTTCCCAAATGCAGGCGTAATATATTTTTTTAAAATATATATTTACAGGAATGAATGCGATTCAAAGAGTAAGAATAAACTTTCACTTGAATTGGAACAGAATTAACTGATAATAAATATTGGCACAAACTGTCGTACTCTAACAAATCAGGGTGCATTTTAAAAGTCTTGGACAGAAATAAAAAGAAAAGGTTTTCAAATATCGATCATAATCCCTTGGATGGGGTCTCCTGACCTCTCACGGGGGATGGAGAGGTCACCTTTGCTGTGTCTTCTATGCCTGTTTTCCCTTTCCATATTGCCAAATGTCTTTGTTCTGGATTGAGATTTGCTCGGTTTTTTTTTACTGGATTCTAGTTGATAGATGGTATTTTTCCCCTTGTAATCATATCTCTCTCCCTCCTCCCCCCCCCCCTCTCTCTCTCTCTCTCTCTCTCTCTCTCTCTCTCTCTCTCTCTCATATATACACACACAATATACACACACAATCACACACTACATACATGTTATATACACAAAACATTGATGGAATTGTCGTGGAATCCTCTGTTCCCTATTTGATCCAGTGCCCTTTGGTGGTTTTAATTTCAGATCCATACCTTTCCCGCAATCACCTTTCTTTTGACTGGAGCTAAATGACCTACAAGTGTTGCCATCACCATAAAACTGCTAAAACAAAACAAAACAATTGTTTTTGAATGTTAATTAGTTAGGTAAACCATATATTTACATAAGACTCAAGTACATTGGTCAAAATTAAAACTTTATTTTTTCCATCCATTAATCCATTCATCTATCCAATAAATCATCCATCCATCCGATCTATCCATACTTCAGTGTCGGTCATCCTATCAATCGTCTAATACGTCTGTCATATCCTATTGTCCTTCTCTTTCTGTTTCCCTGTTTCTTATCTACTTATCTATCTATCCATCTATCTATATATCTATCAATCTATCTATCTATCTATCTATCTATCTATCTATCTATCTATCTATCTATCTATCTATCTATCTATCTATCTATCTATCTATCTCTCTATGGATGATGGGAATTGTCTTGGATCACGTAGAGTGCTCGACAATTTCTTTGGAGCGCGAATTTCTTACTATTCTCATTTCATTTGGTTTATTCCTCCTACAACGCTGTTTCCTTCATCCGCTGGTATATAGATGGATTCTTCAGGGAGGTATGCTGTTACGACAGAGAGAAATGTTGACCAGATATCGATAGCTATCTATTTATCTCTCTATTTTTCGGTGTTTTCTTTAATCACAACATACAGAGCTAAACCATCGACCGACCGGCCATTATCTTCCTTTCTGTAGTCAATGCTTATGAAGTGATAGCGCAAACAAATCGTCGGATTATCTGCAGAGCGTATGCCTATCTTGCGTCATTTTCCCACGGTTGACCGCAATTTGCAGGAGTAAATCTCGTTGCGCGTTATCGGGCCATTTGTGATTCGGCTTTGTTCGAGTATCTCCAAAATGCACACATAAGAGTAGCTCTCCAGAGCCATGAGGAGCATGGAGCCGGGGTATTTTTTCGGGTTCTTGAGCGTTAAAAAGACCCGTTGGATAGGACGCCAGTCTATCACGGAATATTTCCAACCAGATTTGAGCAAATATATACTGCTGAACTTTGTTAGGTCTGTGCTTCTCCAGTTAAGATATCGGGACCCCCACACACCCAAGATGGGAGCCATTGTATAAAAAAACGTGACTCGTTATTTTGTCACAAATATCTTTCAGTCATGTTTAAAAAGAAGTCAATTCATAAATCTCTTCATTTAAATATTATGATGTTCATACTTTTACTTATGTTCAGACATTTTCGAATTATAATCGTTGTTTACCTTTGCTTTTATTTTACGTCACTTTACTGCACTCTTAATTTTAATCGTCATAAACACAGTGTTTACCTTTTTAAATAATAAAAAAATTGGGGTTTCCTTTTACAGGAGGTTCCAGACTCGGAGTCTCTTGAAATGCCGGAGGTACTACTGAAAAATGCTGACGTCTGGCAAACGGTGAAAGAGGTCGTGATCTCCGATGAAGGAAGGCGAGTTAATGTTTGTAGTTCCTGTGATGGCATGATCTTTTTTAAAAAACTAAATGGGTGTGGTGGTAACTTGGGATTTATGTCGGAAGATATTTAACCTTTTTCGACGAGTGCGAATTTCTTTCCAATTACCATTTCCCCATTTTCATTTATATAATTATGCACAATTGTTTTCCCCCAAGCGAGAAGCTTCCTTCGCATCGGTTATCTATCTATTGGTTTAAAATGATGAGATATGATGCTACTCTATAGATATAAATTGAACTTCGCCTGTATGGAGTTAACCACACTTGATTAAATTTATATTTTTGTATGGCTTTTTGAATAGTATTGGAAGTTAAACAAGTTAATTTTCCTAAAAACATAATTCTTAAAGAACGATCCTCTGTCTTTACTTCTATTTGGACGCAATCACAGTTAAATACGTACTTACGTTTTCCCCTGTAGAAAAATGTTTACCAACATTAATTATATTAGCTAACCAGTTGACTGCCGAACTCTGGAAAAATATGTATTTAAAAATTTGGCCAGAAAACTCCTCATTCGAATACCAATCGATTTAAATGGCCCTCATCCTAGCAAACATTTTCAAACCTGACACCCCGAGATGAGGGTCATTTAAATCGATCGATATTTGAAGGGCGAGTTTTCTAACCAAATGTGTTAATACATATCCTTCCAGAGTACGACAGTAAACTGGTTAAACAGTTGTGAGGTTATTTATGGTTATAAGCTTCTTTTTTTTAATATTGGAACCATGTTATGTTGATGTTTTGTAGCACTCAAATGATTCAGTGTTTTATCAGTTTAAGCCTATTGATGTCAAATAATATGATCTGAAGTTGTCAGCATTCGAATTTCTTGAAAAGTAGATTATTTATTTTAGCAATTTCCCAATTATTAGGTAATTTTAAAAAGGAGTCCTGAGAGTCATTGGGTCCATGGAGCCGAGTTTTATCTATAGCATGAAATGGACAATAGCGATAGGAATGACGCTAATCTATCGCAAAGGTACTCCCAACCAGATCAAACAGACCCAGCTACCCAATCACTGCCTCGCGGAAAGGGGAGGGGTGTCAAAAAAAATAAATCTCGACTGCACACGGGGTCGATCACAGTCCCTTTGCATGTGAAGCGAGTGCCTCCCTCCTTCCCCCTTCCAACCGCCGGTTCCAGTTATTAGGCATTTCTTTTAAAATGTGCAATTGTTCTATTGATCTTTACCTTTTTTTGTAATCCCAAAAGGCCAATGTTTCCCTTCATCTCCGTGGCCGTGAACAATCTGGATCTGAAGACAATGTACGACATTACACTCCAGATAGATTCCATGGATTCATACCTATACGATTACATCGGGTCGGAATGGAAACCCATTGGCTACCAGAACGGCCCTGACATCCAAAACGTCACTATCATATATCAGCATCCGGACAGTCCTAGGACTGGCGGGGAATGGGGCGGCAACGTTGACTTTGACAGGCTTCGACTTAGTCAGAAACTAGGTGGAGAGAATACGGTAATTGAATAAATAAAAGTATAATGATTTATTAACCTTGGAAAAGACTCTCTCTCTCTCTCTCTCTCTCTCTCTCTCTCTCTCTCTCTCTCTCTCTCTCTTCCTCAATCTCAGTGAATAGTTTTACATCAAATATGTAGTTTGCTAGTTCTATAATCTTTAGACAAAACCAGCATCTTAATTTTTCTGAAACCGATATGACCTAATATTCTAAAAAAATATGTAAAGCTCCTAGTAACAAAACAACAACAACAACAACAACAACATCATTGACAGCGGCAACAACAGTAATAACCGCATGAAACTAAAATTAATTGAGTGAAGAGTAAAAGTTAACCCGACGTGTACTTATTTGCAGGTCTGATTACCTATGGTGATATGGGCTCTTCGTTGTAATTGAAATACTTTCAAAACAACGCAAAATATTCTCCATTGCAACGTAAATCAAAATCAAGGCCATGATTGCGTTCAGTTATCAGACTTGCTAATATGTTTACGTCACTTATACCTTTAAAGGAAAAGGGTTTGATCCACGATTGAAATCAGCTGATTGTTCAATGGTCAAATCATATTGTGCTACATAAATGCTCAAGTGTTGTTTTTAAAATAAATTTATAAATATCCCATAAATAACAATGTGAGCTTCAATTTAATAAATGAAAACAGATAATGTGGACGTTTCGGATTTTTCCTTTATCAACAAAATTCTTTCTTTTATTTGTTCATGAAGGGGATATCCGAAACGTCCACATTATCTGTTTTCGGTTATTAAATTGAAGAGTACATTCAATTTCACATTGTTATTTCTTTCTTTGAGCTTCGAGCAGCAGCATTTATATAACTTCCACAGGCAAAATTTGATTCATTCGTTAATTCTTTTTCAAACTATTTCTAACATGTTATAGGGGATTGTCATCTTAAGACGCAAGTATTACCCCACCTTACTCATCAAGGCAGGACAGCAAAAATGGGAGTATCCAATAAAAGAAGCGGCCTTTGTGACAGTAAATCCTAACAGGTTTGCACATATTATCATGTAAACCATGGGCCTGGTGTGTCAGTGAGTCAGAGGCTCAAATCTGAGTGTATTCCTTTGACCTCACATTGTGAGCAGGTGGTCACTTGCTGTGTCTTCTATCCCCGTATGTCTGTTTTTCTGAGTTGCTTTCTGTCTTTGTCTTGAAATCAAATGACATGGTTTTGTCCTTTCCCTGGGTGGGGATCCTGACCTCCCATAGTGGGCAGGGAGGTACATGCTGTGTCTTCTATCCCCCATACCCGTTTTCCAATTGTTTCCTGTCATTATCTTGGAATGAGATTACATAGTTTTGTCCTGATCCTTGCCGGAGTTCCTTGACTGGGAGGGAAACAGTCGAATGTATAGTTATAGTTTTGGGAGATGATATTTTTTTCCTTGTAAATCATCTCTCTGTTATGCATTTTATTATGTTTAGTTTACATGTTATATTATATGATTGGTAAACATTTGAGTGTATTCCTCTTAGTTGGGACCTGTGCTTGTGTCTGGATGAGACTTTTAGGTGATCTCAAACTAAGTACTTTGGCGGTGTGCTCTTGGAATCTACATCTGTTGCCTATTTGAACCAATTCCCCTTTGTCTTACCTTTTCTTTTGTGCTTTAATTGTAGTTCTAGAACTTTTTACTATCCCATTTTCTTCCTTTTTACTGGCGCTGATATGACCTTAATGTGTTGCAAGCGCCGTAAAACACTTAAAAACAAAAACAAAAACATTGTCCTTTCCCTGGCCTGAATCCTTGGCTGGGAGGGAAACAGTCAAATGTATAGTTGTAGTTTTTTGGGAGATCATATTTCTTTTCTTTGTAAAGCATCACCCTGTTGTGTGCTGTTTTATTTGTTTTGTTTTTTAAAATATATATTGTAAGCATTTGAGTGTTTTCCTCTTAGTGCTCGTGACTTGAGACTTTTAGGTTATCTCAAGCTATGCGCATTAAGTGTCTGCGTGGGGTCTTTTGACCTTCCATGGTGGGCAGAAGTTGGATAGGACTTTTGGGTGATCTCAAATTAAGTAACTTTGATGACTTGCTCTTGGAATCCACCTGTTTCATTTTTGAACTAGTCACCCTTTCTAACTTCTTCTCGGGTGCTTTTAATTGTAAATCTATAACTTTTATTATCGTGTCCCATCTTCCAGTTTACTGACGCCGAAATCGACCCAGAAGAGTCACAATCGTCGTGAAACCCATACAAACATAAACAAACATTAGCAGTTTGTACTTGTTCTGGATTGATATTACTCTGGTCCTGGCGGGAATTCTTAGCTGGAATTAAGACAGTGAAATGTATAGTTTATTTTGTCGAGAGATACTTTTTCCTATAAATAATATCTCTCTGGGTGGGGTTCCTAACCTCCCGTAGTGGGCAGGGAGGCACTTACTGTGTCTTCTATCCCCCTATATCTGTTTTCCAACATGCTCTCTGTCTTTGTCTTGGAATGTGGTTACTTGGTTTTGTCCTCGCCCTGGCCGGATACCCTGGCTGGGAAGGAAACAGACAAATGGATAGTTAGATTTTGGGAGATGATATTGCTTGTGTTGTAAATCAACTCTCCGATATGTACTTTGGGTGCTTTAATTTTAATTCTATAACTTTTTACTATCTCGTTTTCTTCCTTTTTACTGGCGCTGACAAGACCTAAATGTGTTGCAAGCGTCATAAAACCCTCAAAATCAAAACAAACATTCACCTCTCTGTTATGAGTTCTGAACTACTATAATTAAACTGTAAACATTCGAATGTTATCGGACATAGTGGGATCCTTTGCTTGTGCCTCGATTGGACTTTTAGATAATGTCAAAACTTGTTACTTTGGTGAATTACTCGTGGAATCTTCTGTTCCCTGTTTGAAATGGTCCCATTTGTCTGGCTTATTCCTCGGTGCGCTTATCTTCAGATCTACAACTTTTCCTCAATCATTTCGTTTTCACGGGTGCTGAAATGACCTTATAGTGTCGACAGCGCCTTTTGAAAAAACCCTAAAAGCGAGCAAGCTAGTACGAGTCATAGGTTATTTAATCAATAAACAGCGCATAAACAATTAAAAACGCTTCATTTGTCGTATAATTTGTTGAAACTAAACATTTCAATCGTTCTATTTTTCATTCGATAATATTAAAAATATTGTTTTTTGTTTGTTTTTTCTTGTCCTTGTCACCGCTCGATGACCATGAATCAGCTCTCGATTATAAGAGGGATAAGAAGTAATACTCGTGGTAACCAGCTTATTCTTTTTGAATGAATTAAGTAGATAAATGGATGTGTCATTGAGTTATTTATTTCTTGAATTCCTTGTATTTTTTTTCCTTCAAGTTTTGTTCGGCATGTCGAGTACAATTCGTTTCGCATCCGCTGTGATTATTTTACAGAAGCGTCTTGAGTCGCAATGAATAACGAAGACCCAGAAAGCGTCTGTGTATAAATCAACGGTGATTTTACACAGACGCTCGCTTTCTTAAAACTCCGCTCTTTTTCTTTTCTTTTTTTTTTTAAACATTTTTTCACGTTCCGAGAATACCGCAATGCCCATAGCAATATAAAAAGATATTGACTTACTGACTTAAGGCCTAATCATCCGATCGGGACGCCTCGGCTGTCTCTCTAATCATTCGTGTCATTTCCTTCCACTGTTCACGGTCTTTTGCTGTGGATGCTACTTTCGTAAGGTCTTCCTTTGATTTGAATACTTTATTATTTTGAAGGCGTTTTAGGTCTTTATTGAGGACAGTGTGAATTGACGTGGGTGGTCTACCTTGATATTTATTGTGTCCAGATGGGGTGAAAAAAAGTATTCATGGCTTTATTAGCTGGTATATTTACATATATATGCCCAAAAGCCGCAATCTTGCTTCCAGGATGTGAATGGATAAGGGTCTTTCATTACATTTTTCATACAGTTTTATTGCTTATTTTAGTGGGGTATCGTATATTCAGGACTCTTTTCAGTTGTTTTCTAAGGAATCTGTCTAATCTTTGCTCTTCGGTTCCAGTCAGTGCCCATGTTCCGCAGTTGTATATAAGCACGGATTTTACAAGGGTTGTGTATAATTTGATTTTAGTATTTAATTTAATTTAATCTTTTCTAATCCATATGTAATGTTTTATTAAGTGCAGCCGTCGATAAACTTTTTCTTCTATCTAAGTCTTCCTTGTCTCCTATTAATGATCCTACTTTTTTCGTGGTTCTCCATTCATCTTTCTTCCTTGACAGTAATGTTACATCTGTTTTGTCAGTATTAACGGACAGTTCATGATTTTGTAAGACTCTTTGGATGTCATTTACATTGACTTGTTTGAGGCCGATAAAGTCAATGATGTCTGCATGAGGAGTTCGTTTCCAAAACGAAATTGGGCCGAATGAACAGATTTACGCACATCTTTTAAAGCATTTTCTGGGTAAATGATAAATAAAACGGGGCTTAGGCTGTCTCCTTGTGGTGTACCGATGTTACAAAGGAATGATTTATTCTCTGAGGCACCGATTATTTTGGTCATTATCCAGGTTTCACTTATAAGGAATCTGATTAATCTAACTTCATCTTCCATAAATATTGGATAGAACTGAATAGAATTAGACCGATTGTTGAAAAATATTTGTTACATGGTCAAAGCGGATTCAGGACGGAGAGAAGTACTACAGATGTAGTTTGGACTCACAAATGGCTTGCTGCCAAAACACTGTCAGAAAAAATAGAAATAGTTAGATCTGGAATAGATATGTCTGCCGCCTTCGATACTATCGATCGCCAATCCTTGTAAAATATTATGAAAGGAATAAAAAGATATAAGTAAATAAAATACCAATAAAGTTGTTTTTTTTTTAATTGGCGCTGTGGATTTGATTCCCTTCTGTGCCACATTTTAATTATTTTTGTTTCTTGGCCTTCTTTCTACAGAATGTTGCAAATGATAAATGTCAAACTTTTTTAAAATTCTTTTAAATATTTTTTTTTCCTGAACACCCTTACCCAGAAACATAACGGAGGCAACAAAAAGTACAAACTGATTAAAAGATAGATAAATATATTATAAACATTTGAAAGATAATTAAGATAGTTTGACTTCTACAACGTTGTTTTCGAGCGTTGCTCTCATCAGGAAGTGGAAGTGAAAGTAGATTGTTGTTTTCGTATTTTTATAGATTCGTGTTTATGGAGGTTCGTAATTACATAAAAGGTGTTTGTTTCTATGTCTGCATGAGGAAGTTAGTTCGTTTCTTCTGTTGAGTGTTGCTATGTTCGGTTTAGTGATGATGAAGAATTTTTCTTCCAAGCAGAGGTTGCAAATCATAGAAGAGGGGGAGTACGACTGTGCTCTGGAGATGATTTTCCATGTGATGCTGTGTTGTGTGTTTTTTTTCTTTGAGGTTCCAATAAATGTGTTCGCTTAGTGTAGTAGAATGTCGTTTGTGTATGTTTCTGAAGGAAGATGTATGCAGGTTGTATCTGGTTTTGAATGGACACTCGGTGAGGCCAATGTATGTTTCTTGTATTGGTGTGTCTAGCCGTGTTACTGTGGCTTGATAAATTACGTTTTGAGTCAGGCAATTGCCGTTTAGTGGGCATGTTGTCTGGGTCCTACAGTTGCATTTTTTCTCTAGGTTGTTGCTGGGCTGATCTGGCTGTGATAGTTTTCGGTTATTGTTGGATGAAATAATGTTTTGTATGTTTGGCATGCAGGTGTATCCTATTTTGATGGTGTTTTTGTTCATGATTGGGTGTAGAACGTGACCGGAGGGAAGCATTTTTGTAGTAGATTGAAGAATTTGTTACCGATAGAAGTTGTCACATTCTTGCTGTAGGGTGGGTTGAACCATGTTATGTGTCGTTTTCTTTGTCGTTTTTTTTGTTGGGGTGGTAATGGTCTCTTCCTCATATTCTAGTTTGTAGTTATATCCAATTTTTTGTAGTGCGTTTGTGTACGGTGGGATTGCATCGTTGAATGTTGTTGTTTGTAGGGTTGTTAGATAGTCGTTTGTTAATGCTCTCGGGGATATTTTTTTATTATAGATGGCGGATGATTGCTGTGTCTATGAACGTACAATGGGATGTTGTTGGGTTTGAAATGGTTGATAGGTGCCGTCGTTTAGGTTGATGGTTATGTCCAGGAAGTCGAATGTTTTTTTTGTTGGCTTCGATTGTAATTTTCAGATTGTTGTCCTGGAAGATTTTGCATATTTTTTTCTTTATTAATTCTGTCTGTCTCGGTGTTTTATTGCACAATGCGAGTCCGTCGTCCCTGTATAGTCCAATGTTTATATCAATATTTTGCATTTGAGAAAGTAGATATAGTCCGACGAGCTCACATGTTTCTGCTCCATCGTAGCTTCCCATGGTGACATCAAAGTTTGTTGATTTTTTTTTGTCCATGCTATTCCATTATTGTAAAGTGATGTATTCTTCGAGTGCAGGATAATATGTATTTCTTCTTCGGTGATGTTGTCGAAGGTTTTCGCGAACTGTAATGCTTTGAGGAGTAGGGTTTTGGTGATTGAAGGGTAGAAATTACAGATGTCAAAGATGATTGCGTTTTGTCGTTGTTTTCTGTGTTTCTGTACAAGTTGATAACTTCAGCGGTGTTTCTCCATTGGTTGAATTTGGTTTCCTTGACGATTTTGGTGTTGATTCTGTCTGAAATCTGTTTACTAATCTACTAAATCTACTTTCACTTCCACTTCCTGATGAGAGCAACGCTCGATAACAACGTTGTAGAAGTCAAATTATCTTAATTATCTTTCAAATGTTTATAAATAGCTCCTTTTATACTAAAGTTGAGCACTATTATTTCATGGTTTTTGTTTTATAATTTATAGATAAATATATTAAGTAGACTTATTATAAGTTGACAATGGCTGTGTCCCATCCCTCTTTAATATCTTTCCAGAAATTATTATCACTGAAAAACATTTGCATACCACAGAAAGAAATGATGTAATAGTGGAAAGACCAGTACTAACTTACTCATGTTGACGACTTTGGCTTCTGGAAGCAATTAACAAAATTCAGTAACAGTTAGTTAAGGGCCTGGGAGTAACTTTTGTTTCACGGTGCATTTGGCGTTTAACCTCCATACTTTCTCGGCTCACGTGATTTGCACGACTACAAAAGAAAAAGATGCATTGAATATATTTTTCTCATAAAGATTACTGTTCAATACTGAATATTTTTACAAAATGACCCTGGGTTGATCGGTGTCAAAATGCTACGCCTTCATGCAGTAGGGACTTTCCATCTGTCCCACATGTACACGTTGTGGACGAGAATCTGAGACTGCAGAGCATCAAGTCGAGCGCTGTACTGACTAGATAGACCATCATAACATTGTAGTGTGAGACCATTAGAAGCTACTGCTGCCTTTATGCAGAGTTATTTACACGAAAAATGTGAATAGTTGCAGCAGTATAATGATTCAAATTGTATATTAAATTCTGTATTTATTTAATTTTTATTGCAGGGGTCCGTTGCCAATGAATTGCATCCCAATCCCAAAAATGGAACATCGGATGAATCTAAATAAGGGGTTAGTATTGATGCTATGCGTTTATGTAAAACACAACATCCTCCAGCCGAGTAAACGGACCAACACAATACTACGTGTAACCTTAAACGTTTATTGTCTGATTGATGTAAATGTTGCTGCTCGAAGCTCGAAGAAATTAATAATATAATGTGAAATTGAATGTAAGCTTCAATTTAATTACAAAAACAGATCAAATGAACGTTTCGGGTTTCACAAGTGATGTCTCATCGCCCCGGTTTCAGTCCCCACTGGTGTCTATATCTGGTGGTCCCGAGTTCACTCCCCAGTGTGGCTCCCATAGTGGGTAGGGAGGTACTTACAGTATCTTCTATTCCCCTATATCTGTTTTTTGAACTTGCGTTGTCTTTGTCTTGGAATGAGATTACTTGGTTTTTGCCCTGACCGGATGCCCTTGCTGGGAGGGAAACAGACAAATGTAAGGCTAGTTTTGGGAGATTTTTTTTCCGTGTAAATCATTTCTCTGTTATGCATTGTATTGTTTTGTTTCCATATTATATATAATTTGTAAACATTTGAGTGTATTCCTCTTAGTAGAGAACCGTGCTTGTGTCTGGATGAGACTTTTAGGTGATCTCAAACTTAGTACTTTGATAGTGTGCTCTTGGAATCTACATCTGTTTTCTATTTGAACTAATTCCCTTTGTCTTACCTTTCCTTGGGTGCTTTAATTGTAATTCTAGAACTTTTTACTATCCCATTTTCTTCCTTTTTACTGGCGCTGATGTGACTTTAACGTGTTGCAAGCGCCGTAAAACTCTTAAAAACGTAAAAACAAAACAAACACTCCCCAGTGGTCTCCACCTCTCATAGCCCAAGTTCACTCCCTACCGGAGTCCATACCCAATTGTCCTGCGTTTACTCCCAACCTCTCATAGCCCTGTGTTCACACCCATTGGTGTCCATATCCTATGGTGTCGTGTTCACTCCCACGACTCAGTATACTCTGATCAGAAAATGAGATGTCTATTGCATTACAGCAGGTGGAAACAGCATGGCGATTGTGAATCTTTTCGATAAAAACATTTTAAACATTTTCCAAAAAAAAATTACGCCCTTTCGCAACGGCATAAAAACATTACTGTGAAAAAAATTGCTGCGCAACTGTTGTACTTATTACGATGAAAACATTGCCTTCCTTTATTATTGTTTCTTTTCTTTTCTTTATTATTATTTTTTTTTAATTTTGAATGCGAGAAAGCGCGGAAAAAATCGCCTAAAATCGCGGGTCGCGGCCGTGACAAACGCAGATGCTAGATACAAGAGGAAAAATGTAAAAAAAGTAGTCTGTGATCCATCTTTACCGGTCTCAACATTGCTCATAAGCATGATACCCAGTAGGTAGTAGTGGACAAAAATGAATATGGCAATAACAGTAACAACTTCGAAAAAGCACAAAATGAATACTAACCCCGGAATATTTGGGGCTCAAACCCCTTAGAAATCCTGACCAGTAGGCAAGATGTTCCACTACGGAATGCATAAATGAGAGGAAAAAAAAAAAAAAGGGGGGGGGGGTTGAGTAAAGATGATACTCAACGTTGGATGGAGAAATATTAAGTTTTATACTCCGACAGCCTAGTTAGTATTTCTTTGTGAGCGTCCAATAATACAAGGTATTCTATGTTTTGGTTTTGCCATCCAGACTGTTTCTAGACCGTAATCAAAGTAAATCAAATTGAATGCGACCGATGTGTACAAAATGTGCAGGTCTGATAGCCCAAATTCCCTCCCGACGGATTATCACCTTGTCGTGGTGGGAGGGCTTGCGTATCTCGAACCTCGGACCTCCAATAAGAAAAAAAAGGAGAGAGATCAGACGAGTAATCCACCGGCCCTCCAGGAATGGGGGTTGAGCGTAGGGTTAACAACCCACCTCATAAAAAGCAAACTGTTACAGAAACAGAAACCAGATGTAAATCCACAACCGGCGGCAGCAGAGAAGCGGACCAGAATACTGGCTTCATGACGGTAGGAGGTCAAAGCCGAAAGGACGCCCCCGACCAGATTGCAGATCTGTTTCACCAAAACGCAAGCTCAATGTCTCATGCTGGAATGTTAGGACCCTATATCAAACAGGAAAACTGGCACAAGCCCAGTGTGAGATGTTGAACTACAAGATCGATTTGCTAGGCATATCAGAGGCAAGATGGACGGGAGCTGGGAAGCGCCAACTCTCTAATGGCGACCTGATCATTTGGTCAGGACGAAAGGATGACCAACACAGAGAAGGTATTGCCCTCTTGATAGCCAAGCAAAACAACAAATCACTATTGGAATGGAAACCGATAAGTGAAAGAATTTTATACACAAGACACAACTCAAAATACACCAAACTATCAATCCTCACATGTTACGCACCTACAGATGATGCAGATGAAGAAAATAAAGAAGAATTTTACGATATTTTAAGAATGGCCGTTGAAAACATTCCGAGACATGATATGCTCATGATCATCGGAGACCTTAATGCTAGAGTTGGCAATACAGTTGAACAACAAACAAATCAGTCAGTTGGAAAGGAAGCCATAGGGGTGATGAACAACAATGGAAGCAGACTGACAGAATTTTGCGAAGAACACAACCTCATTATTGGTGGAACTTTCTTCCCACCCAAAAACATATACAAATTGACCTGGAAATCACCAGATGGAAAAACAGAAAGTCAGATAGACCATATAATTCTCAACAGAAAATGGAAGAGCAGCTTAAACGATGTCAGTCAGACGATTGGCAGACATTGGAAGTGACCACCATCTTGTCACAGCCAAAATCTCTACTAAATTGGTGAACACAAAAATAGCAAAACAGAAGAAGAAACGTTTCAACACAGATAAATTGAAAATCCCAGATATTCAAAACCATTTCAATATCTCAGTAAGAAACAAATTCAGTGCAATACAAGATATTACAAACATGACAATCCAAGATTTCAACCACGTCATGCAGGAAAGTGCCACTGAACACTTATGACACAATAAATCCAATACAGAGAATTGGATATCAGCAAGGTCATGGGAGCTCATTAACCAAAGAAAATCAATCAAACTAAATCTCTTGAACGCTAAATCCCCCCGACTGAAAGAAAGGCTATCCAGTGAATACTCATTGAAGGATAAAGAAGTGAAAAAAATCCACAAGGAAAGACAAAAGAGATTTTGCAGAAAATTTAGCAACTGAAGCAGAAAATGCAGCTGTAAGACAAGACGCACAAACGCTATACAAAATCACAAAAAAAGCTCTCGGGGAAACAGAAGTTATGGTCAAGAGAAACCATTAAAATCCCAAGATGGTAGTGTCATCACAGACGAAAAGGAGAAAATTGAAAGATGGAGAGAATATTTCGCAAACCTTCTGAACAGACCAGACCCATCTTCTTACACAGATATCCCAGAAGCAGAAATGGACGTAGAGGTTAATCTTGGTCCAATCACTGAGCATGAGGTGCACGAGACAATACAACAGCAAAAAAATGGCAAGGCCCCAGGTATTGACAAAATCAGTGCGGAAATGCTTAAAGCGAACTCGCAAGAAATGTCCAAAATTCTCAGTAAATTGTTCACCAACATTTGGGAAAAGGAAGAAATACCAGAGGAATGGCAGAAAGGCATCATCCATAAAATAGCCAAGAAAGGAGACCCGAGAAATTGTGCTAACTGGCGTGGAATCACACTCCTGTCCGTAACGAGAAATCTTTAATAGAATCCTTCTGAAAAGAATCTCACCTCACATTGAAAACGTTCTTAGAAAAGAGCAAGCAGGGTTCAGAAAAGGGAAGTCATGTAGTGACCACATATTTACCCTGAGACAAATCCTGAGCAAAGCATTGAATGGAACAGCCCCCTCTACACCATTTTTGTCGATTTTGAAAAAGCCTTTGACAGCTTACACAGAGAGTCCCTGTGGAAAATACTCCGCCATTATGGTAAACCGATGAAGATAGTCAACTCAATAAAAGCAATGTACCGCAACTACCAATGCCAAGTGGTCTGTGGTAATAATTTAACAGACAGCTTTAATGTAACAATTGGTGTAAAACAAGGCTGCATATTCTCTCCGCTTCTGTTTATCCTGGCTCTAGACTGGCTCATGAAAAATACAATTGATGGGAAGAAGAGAGGCATTCGCTGGACACTGACATCCTTTCTGGAAGATATAGACTACGCAGATGATATCGCGTTAGTTTCCAGTACACACAGAGACGCCTCAGAGAAACTAAAAGTACTACACAAGAACGCCTCGAAAATTGGACTGAAAATAAATTTCGATAAGACTGTGTACATTAGGGTGAATCCAAAACATGACAGTGAAATTAGGATAGATAAACATATAATTGAAGAGGTAACAGAATTCTCCTACCTCGGATCCAAAATAACAGACGACGGAAATGCAGAACACGATATCAAGCACAAAATTTAAAAGGCAATCCAGGCTTTCGGCATGCTGAAAAACTTTTGGAAATCAAAGCAAATAATGAGAAAGACAAAGCTGAAAATATACAAGATCAATGTTTTAAGTGTACTGCTTTATGGAAGTGAAAGCTGGAAAATACAGAAACTAGAAGCCTTTCGGAGCAAGTGTTTAAAAAGAATTTATTTATTTTGGCCTACAAAAATAAAAAAGTGGATCTATTAAAGAAAGCTGACTGCACTAGCATTGAAAGCCAAATCAAAAGAAGAAGATGGCGTTGGCTGGGTTGGGTCATGTGGCCATAATGTAAAAAGGGTCACTTCCCAAGACAGCCTTGTACTGGACAGCAGATGGGATGAGAAAGCGGGGAAGACCCAAAGAAACCTGGCGAAGGACCATGGAGAAAGAATTAAAGGAAGCAGGCTTGTCCTGGAATACAGCCGATCGCAAAAAATGGAGATGTCTGGTGGATGCCCTATGTGCCTCAAGGCCCGAAGAGGAATAACTAACTGATAGCCCAAATTGTTATGGGCTCATTGTTGTTGTTATGGAAATACTCTCAAACCAGCGCAAAGTGTTGTCCATTACAACAATGTTAAATCAAGCCCATAATTGCACTCGGTTATTAGACTTGCAA
Organism: Berghia stephanieae; assembly: GCF_034508935.2. NCBI lineage: Eukaryota > Metazoa > Mollusca > Gastropoda > Nudibranchia > Aeolidiidae > Berghia > Berghia stephanieae. The sequence goes on from NC_088361.1 coordinate 35,234,528, forward strand.
ATATGTGCACCTTGAATGCGACTAGTATCCATCATATTCGTCTTTTAAATTCAAAATAAGATATAAATAATATTTTTCGATATATATATATATATATATATATATATATATATATAATATATATATATATATATATATATATATATATATATATATATATATATATATATATATAAACATTTGAAAGATAATTAGGATAGTTTGACTTCTACAACGTTGTTATCGAGCGTTGCTCTCATCAGGAAGTGAAGTGTTGTTGGACTGAGTCCAACACTCAACAGAAGAAACGAACTAACTTCCTCATGCAGACATAGAAATAAACACCTTTTATGTAATTACGAACCTCCATAAACACGAATCTATAAAAATACGAAAACACAACAATCTACTTTCACTTCCACTTCCTGATGAGAGCAACGCTCGATAACAACGTTGTAGAAGTCAAACTATCTTAATTATCTTTCAAATGTTTATAAATAGCTCCTTTTATACTAAAGTTGATTGAGCACTATTACTTCATGGTTTTTGTTTTATAATTTATATATATATATATATATATATATTATTTTAAAAAAAAATAAATACAAACTCAATACTGACTAGTCAATTACGAGTAAGGCAATGGTAATAATTATGACGATGATAAGGAGGAGGAGTAGTAGTAAAATAAAGTTATTTTGACTTTAAAAACATATCAAAATTTGTGAAATGTGTTAATTATAATATTCGCTTTTTTTCACCAGAGAACCGGACCGAGTTCCCTCAAGTCAAATAAACTCAAGTGAGTTGTATTTTATTTGAGAGGTCGAGAAGATTATTAAAATTAGCAATTGGTGTAAATAATAATTAACAAAAGTATATATCGTACTTAAAGAAATGTTATAATCATGCGTATATGTGTGAGCATGAAGGATTCCTGAGTTAGCGTTTATTGAGGTTTTTGATGGCATGGTATATTTTAAAAAAAATGAGCTTTTATATAGCGCAATATCCACTAAACGTGCTCAAAGCGCTTTACAGTGGGTCCCTGTCCAACAGCAACACTTAACATTTAGGACGGGACATGACGCCTGTCAGGCGATATTACATTTTTTTTCAGACAGGGACAACTCTGTTAACGACCAGTTACTCATTTTACACCTGAGCACGGTGAGAGAATATGAGTAAAGAGCCTTTTCCAAGGACTCAACTATGCGAGGCTCGAACTCAGGACCTTCCGATCCGAAAGCGAGAATCATACCGCAAAACTACATAGCCGCACAGTACAGTAATAGGAGATTGCTTTTAGGATCTATATTCCAACCTTGAACAAGTCAATTCCTCTTACTCGAGAGCTGGGCCCAATTTTATGTAAGCGGAATGGATCTAGTTCTTTACTAGTCTACTAAATGACTAGCTAGTCTTAAGACTAAACGGAGCAAGTGTCTAAAAATAAATCGGATTTCATGAACATGTTATAGTCTCTGACTAGCTAAGCTCTTGCCTAGAAGTGGACGTTGTAAGGACGGTGACTAATTCGGCTATTTTGTGTTGGTAACATCATGCTCTCTAGTAGACGATGGCGGGTAAGATACCAGCCTTCATACTTTAAACGCAAAAGATTTCCATAGAAGAAATTAGCAACACATCCGGTATAAATATTTCGTTCCGTTTCATAGAACTTACTTTTGCCATGATGAATCAAATAACGTGATATTGACTGTCGACTGATCAGACAACAATGATGCCCATGGTCGACTGTCAACTCTATATTTAAGGCAAATGAAAGTTTCATTGAAACTCGAACAAATTGAACCAAAAAAAACAACAACACAAAAATCAATCAAACAAACAAAACAGAGTGTTCTGATGTAATCACTACAATAGACAACACAGTGTAAAAGCCATGATGGAGCATTTAAACTGGTTCTCACTTATTGAACAAGAAAGACGCAAAAGCTCAATATGTTGTTCAAGGGCCTACAGGGAACCACCACCACCACAATTAACACATTGTAAAAGTAAAACCACGGAAGAAAAGAAAATGCATATGATCTGCCTATTCCAGAATCAATGCGCACAAACAGTCGTTCTTCCCCAGTACCATTCGCGCATCCCTGAAAATGTCAGAGCTACCAATAACCCAATAATATTCTATAGTTATCTCTACGAGTTTAAAATCAATAGATAGATATTACGTCAAAACAACCCAATAAACATAGGGCCGTTTTCATGAACGCGGACTAGCGCTTAGTCTCTATCTCTGACTTGAGTTAATGACTTGAGAAAATCTGATTTCATGTGAGCTGACTAAGCAAGTCCGGGACTAAAATCACGGCACCTTCGGACTAAGTGTGGCCATGTTATAGTCATTCACAGGACTTCACAAGCTTAGACTGAGACTAGTAACTAGGATACGTCATAGCGTCAACAAGATAGCAGCTTGAGTGCGTTTCGATCCGGAAAAATAAAACACGTCGGTTACGAATGACGGGGGCAAAAGTGTCCTGTTGCTATTGACACTGGCTTTAAAATAAACTATAAGATAAGTGCAGATCGTCAAAAGTAAACATTTTTGTGTGTAAAAACTAAAGAAAAAAAAACCTGAATTGAGTTGAGAGTGAATGAAAGACTCCGAAAGCAAAGGGTTTGCGTCAAAGAACAACAAAATAAATTATTCGAAAGTATAATGGAGACAAAGGTTATTCTGTTGACATTGCAATTGACTGAAATAATGTGATTAATCAGAACACACTTTCTCTTTCGTGTAATTATTATTATTTTTGGGCTCAACTTCTTTGAGTTTCAATCTCGGTGTTCAATCTCTCAATGAAACTGCCATTGATCTAAATATAGAATTGACAGTCGACGATGGACACCATTGTATTCTATAACAGTCGACAGTCAATATCACGTGTGTTGTAATGTCTTCTTTGAAAGTCTTTTGCGTTCTAAGTATGAAAGTTGGTGTAGCTTAACCTGTCTTCGTGTAGTAGAGATGATGTTACCCGCACAAAATATTCAAATTAGTCACCATCCTTACAACACCCACTTCTTCTAGGCAAGAGACTAGAAAGGTGTTCATGAAATCCAATTCTTTTAGACACCTACTTTGCTTGGGCTTAAGACTAGCTAGTCATTTACTAGACTAGTAAATTACTTGTCTACTTTCTAATTATTATTTTTTTTAATGTTGTTTGTTCTTTGAAGCGAATTCTTCTCTTCGACTTCGTGTCTCCGTTAACTCGCGACGATTAGATTCGGGTGTTTTTTTTTATTTTTACTCACAAAATGTACTTTCGACGATCTTCACTTATCTTAGTTTTTTAAGGGCACTTTTTGACCCTGTCGGTAGTAACCGACGTATTTTCCTTCCGAGTCGAAGCTCTCTCAATCTAAAAATGGCTGCAATCTTGTCGACGCTATGAAGTAATTTAATAAAATCTAATTTAATAGACTAGTAAATAACTAAATATAGTCCGCTTACACAAAATTGGACCTAGGTGTTGCTCCAATGATGGACTACTATTCTTCCATCTTTCCTTGTGTTTCTTGTTGCTGTTGTCGTCGTCGTTGCATGTTTTTGTCGCATTCCTTTTCTTCTGAAAGTAGGTCGGAAACGCTTTCCCCGACTCTAGAATGCAATCAATCAATAACTACACTAAAACTAGATCTATATAAATATAAAATAATATGCAATGATTTTAGACCTTGGAATAGCTTTTTAAAAATTAATAAAAGGAAGTGGTTATTCAGTATCAGATACTGAATAGTGCTTTTCCACTATTCAGTATCGACAAGGAACTCTTTTCTATAGAGTGAAAAGTGCGACAATCTCGGTTGAATGTAAATAAACTGCTGACCTAATTCCAGATTGAATACGTGCAGTAACTGACAGCCCGATTCAAAGTTGTAAAAATATTTTGATAGTAATATTTAAATTTCTGCTATTGTGCAATTAACATATCTAGTTCAAAATATCAAAGTAAGAGTGGCATTCAAATACATTTTTAAATGTCTAAATAGACATGATTAAATGTCACTAAATGTTTAGTGACACCATGGCTTGGTGGATATAAGCTGTTTGACTCTGAGCTTAAGGTTCGAGAGTTCAAATCCCGGCTGGGATAACTTCTCTTTTTTTTTTCTCCAATATTTTAAGAATTCCTTCTGTCTATTGATATTTTTTAAACTTTAGTTTTAATAATTTTATTTGCTTGTAATATGCTTTAATGTTGATATTATACTATTGTTCTTCTTTTATTATTATCATTATTATTATTATTATTATTATTATTATTATTATTATTATTATTATTATTATTATTATTATTATTATTATTATTGTAATCGTCATCATCATCATTATTATTATGATTATTATTTTTGTTTGTTTGGTCATCTAAGACAAACCCGATTCATTATAAATATGTGGCCAGACTTTCTGCCATTTTTAATTGAGCGATGTTCTTCCGTGAATTAATTGCCGTATTATATTAAAATTTACGTGATAATAATAATAATAATAATAATAATAATAATAATAATATAATAATAATGATAATGATAATGATAATGATAATGATAATAATAATAATAATAATAATAATAATAATAATAATAATAATAATAATAATAATAATAATGATAAAAATAATAATAATAATAATAATAATAATAGATACTGAATATTAGACTACAACTGACATCTATTTACTGAATACACGTGGTATTTTTAGAGGTGTTTCTTTTTTCACGAAACACGCCAGGAAGTAGGCAACAGTGGGGAGTGAACCTGGGACTGGGTTTCGTAAAAAAAAAGCAATTACTTTTTTGTACGAAACCCGACAATATCCAACAAAGTTATGGAAAGAAAGTAGGCAACAGTGGGGGGTGAACCCGAGACTCAGGGAAGTGTACACTATTGGGGAGTAAACCTAAGTCTATGGATTTTCGACAGCTTTTGGCGGGTTTCGTAAAAATGTAATTGCTTCATTCTCGTCTGGTACCCACCTCCCATAGTCCGGCTTCATTTCCCACTGGTATCCATCTTCCATAGTCCCAGGTTCATTTCCACTGTTAACCTCTTCTCACAGTCCCAGGTTCACTCCCAACCGGTGTGCACTTCCCTGAGTCCCGGTTCATTGCCCAATGGTGCCCACTTCCCATAACTTTTGACAATATCAGTAGGTTTTGAAATAAAAGTACATTCTGAGCTCCCTGTCCACTGGTATGAACCTCTCGCAGTCCCAGGTTCAATCCTCATCGGTGTCCGAATCCCAGATTCACTCCCCACTGCTGCCTGCTTCCCATAACTTTGTCGGGTTTTGGCGGGTTCCGATAAAAAGTAATTCCCCCTTTCCCTTGGTCTTGCTTTTTTACAAAATCCAGAGTCCCAGGTTCACTCCCCACAAGTGTACACTTCCCTGAATCACAGGATCACCCCCCCCCCCCCCCCCCCCCCCACTGTTGCCTACTTCAATAACTTTGTCGGATATTGCCAGATTTGTCTGGTTTCGAAAAAAAGTAATTGCATTTATATGAAACTCGCTGAAACCCGCCGAAAACCAGAGTCTCCGGTTCACTCCCTACTGGTGTACACTTCCATGAATCTCAAGTTAACCCCCCAATGTTGCCTACTTCCCATAACTTTGTCAGATATTGCCGAGTTTCGTAAAAGGTAATTCCTTTTATGTGAAACTTGCTGAAACCCGCCGAAAACCAGAGTCTCAGGTTCACTCCCCACAGGTGTACACTTCCATGAATCTCAGGTTCACTCCCCACTGTTGCCTCACTTCCCATAACTTTGTCGGATATTGCCGGGTTTCGTAAAAAAAGCAATTGCTTTTATATGAAACTCGCTGAAACCCGCTGAAAACCAGAGTCTCAGGTTCACTCCCCACTGGTGTATACTTCTATGAATCTCAGGTTCACTCCCCACTGTTGCCTACTTCAATAACTTTGTCAGATATTGCCAGGTTTCGTCGGGTTTCGTAAAAAAGTAATTGCTTTTATGTGAAACTCGCTGAAACCCGCCGAAAACCAGAGTCTCAGGTTCACTCCCCACTGGTGTACACTTCCATGAATCTCAGGTTCACTCCCCACAGTTGCCTACTTCCCATAACTTTGTCGGATATTGCCGGGTTTCGTAAAAAGGTAATTGCATTTATATGAAACTCGCTGAAACCCGCCGAAAACCAGAGTCTCAGGTTCACTCCCTACTGGTGTACACTTCCATGAATCTCAAGTTAACCCCCCAATGTTGCCTACTTCCCATAACTTTGTCAGATATTGCCGAGTTTCGTAAAAAGGTAATTCCTTTTATGTGAAACTTGCTGAAATCCGCCGAAAACCAGAGTCTCAGGTTCACTCCCCACTGGTGTACACTTCCATGAATCTCAGGTTCACTCCCCACTGTTGCCTCACTTCCCATAACTTTGTCGGATATTGCCGGGTTTCGTAAAAAAAGCAATTGCTTTTATATGAAACTCGCTGAAACCCGCTGAAAACCAGTCTCAGGTTCACTTCCCACTGGTGTATACTTCTATGAATCTCAGGTTCACTCCCCACTGTTGCCTACTTCAATAACTTTGTCAGATATTGCCAGGTTTCGTCGGGATTCGTAAAAAAGTAATTGCTTTTATGTGAAACTCGCTGAAACCCGTCGAAAACCAGAGTCTCAGGTTCACTCCCCACTGGTGTACACTTCCATGAATCTCAGGTTCACTCCCCACTGTTGCCTACTTCCCATAACTTTGTCGGATATTGCCGGGTTTCGTAAAAAGGTAATTGCTTTTATGTGAAACTCGCTGAAACCCGCAGAAAACCATAGTCTCAGGTTCACTCCCCATTGGTGTACACTTCCCTTAGTCTCACGTTCACTCCCCATTATTTGCCTACTTTCCATAACTTTGCCCCATTTTGTTGGGATTTGGCGCATTTCGTAAACAAAAAGTAATTGCTTTTTTTTTCCTCCAAAACTCACCGAAAACCAGTCCCAGGTTCACTCCCCACTAGTGTACACTTCCCCGAATCTCAGGTTCACTCCCCACTGTTGCCTACTACCCATAACTTTCTTGGATATTGCCAGGTTTCGTCGGGTTTCATAAAAATGTAATTGCTTTTATATGAAATTATCTGAAGCCCGCCGAAAACCATAGTCTCAGGTTCACTCCCCACTGGTGTACACTTCACTGTCTCAGGTTCAGTCCCACGCTTTGCCTACTTTCCACAAGTTTGCCGCATATTGTCGGGTTTCGTAAAAAAGTAACCCCCCCGCCCCCCCATTTTGTTACTGCTGTTTTACAAAACCCAGAGTCCCAGGTTCACTCCCCACTGGTGTACACTTCCCTGGTTCTCAGGTTCATCCCTTGCTCCCCCCCCCCCCCTTCTCCCTTACACACTCACACACAAACACACACACACGCTGCTGCCTAACTCCCATAACTTTGTCGGATATTGCCAGGTGTCGTCGGGTTTCGTAAAAAAGTAAAATTGCTTTTTATTATGAAACCCGCCGAAACCCAGTCCCAGGTTCACTCCCCACAGGTGTACACTCCTCTGAGTCCCAGATTCACTCCCACAGCTGCCCTCTTTGTCAGGTTTCGGAAAAAAACAACACCGTATTATAGTGCAAAACCACTATTCAGTGTCAGATACTGAATAGTACAAAACCACTATTCAGTATCAGATACTGAATAGTGGAAAACCACTATTCAGTATCAGATACTGAATAGTGCTAGCCTTAATAAAACACAAAAAATCCTTATGTATTTCGCAGATGAAATAGCCACCACCAAAACCAAAACGGAGAGTAGCACTGTCAAGTCAAACTATACTTTTGAGTCAAAGGTAACTCTAGATAAGGAAGGGAAACATTGTAATGTGAAGAAAGAGGAGGCAGAGCAAGAGGAGGACGTTATAGTAATATAATACTGTCAACCATGGAGGAGGACCGAGAGAGGAATATAATAATGAAATGGCAAACGTCCGTTCTGCTTATGTGTGGGATTGTGAAGAATTCGTAAACTTAAGTCGTTCAGAATGAGTCTTACCATTTGTGTTACTTTACATCAATAAATGGTGATGCAAACAACTTGACGAAACAATAAAATAGCATTCTAAGAGTACGATCCAACGAAGTGATGAATGAGTGTTTTTCATCTAAATGGAAAATCAACAATCTATCTTAGTCAAGCTGTATCGACATTCCACCTAAATGAAAGTGCAAGAAGTCGTGAACATATTAAATATTATACAGATGGGATATCTAATGAATGCTTGCGCGCATGTAATGGAGACGATATAAAAGCACGATGACTTTACTGGAACAAACAGGAACCATTTCATTTGTCTTCAAGTTAACAGAGAAAATACTTCGTGATGCGTGCCATATGTTTTCTGTTTTTATTTTTGGTTTAAATGATGTTTAAATTATTCACTCGTAGTAGATTTGAACAAATTACGAAAGTCAATTTTTATTGTAAAAATTATTGTATTATATTAGAAATCGAAGAACATGTTTTTATTAATTATAAATACAAATTATATGTATATTTACTCATGATAGAGATGTTCTTTTGAAATTTAAACCTGAACATATACGAAGATGAAGTGTTATGTGTTTTTTAATGGTTTTACGGCACTTGTGACACATGTAGGTCATTTCAGAGTCAGAAAAAAGGAAGAAAACAAAACCAAAACTATATCTATTATCTGACTACTACAATACATTGAGTGTTTCCCTCCCAGTCAAGGCCTGACAAAACCATATAATCTCATTCCAAGACAAAGACAGAAAGCAAGTTGGAAAACAGATATAGTATTATAAGGGAATAGAATACAAAAGTGACCTCACTGCCCACAATATGAGGACAAAAGAACCATCCAGATTCATATTGGTATGGCAACCCCCCTCCCCTTTTTGAGGAGTATCCCTCTGACTGGGAGATCTCGGAGGTGCAATTTTAAGATGGTTTCATCAGATTAGCTCTCGGATCTACCTGTGATATGTTGGACACCCCCCCCCCCCCCTCCTCCCTTTTTTTTTTTACCTTCCTGTTAGCTCTAGATATGACTATCTATTAGTAATTAGTCTGTCTAGACCTGTAAATGAGCTCTATAAAAATTGACTGAAACTCTTCGACAAACTGAAGATTCAATTATTTTTTTAAAAAATAAGGGCATCATTGGAGAGGAGAGTGATAAATACAATATATCAAAATAGTGGGTGTTATTTCTTACTGGAAGTATGACTGCCATAATTTGATGTAGAAGGAATGCTAAATAAGCATGTCATTCATATAGGTAAAGATGACTTCATCAGTCATATTCCTGCCTCTGGAATTTTTTTGACATAGAAAAATAATCACCATTATCATCTTTAACTTCTAGCCATGACCAATTGAATTTATTCCTCACGGGACTCACATCTTTATCGATGCTCGACAAGTCTGAATTGCGATCCACGAACAGCTCAGCCATTGTGAGAACATTAGAATAATGTAGCAATGAGCAAACTTGATTTTCAATCAGTAAATGACAGAGAAAAAAACTTAAATAAATATGACTTCAGGCCAATAAACTGAATTATTAAGTAGAAGTGAATTATCAAGAAGACTTAGAAGAAACTTCGGCAGGCGTAGCCTAGCGGAAAAATTCAAAGAATCGAAATGAAGGTAAATCGCCACAAAACAGCAAGCTCGCTTGGGCTTGAGCAAAACAATGCCAGAAAACGTCCTGATTTGCACGGGAATTAATTAGGCTACTTACCATTGTTCCTTATGATCAGGTACTCAATCAGTGAAGAAACGGTCAACCAGTTTGTTTACACGCGAGGCAATCGAAATGTGCTTGTAGCAATCTATCCTACCTTTCGATTTGAAGATGTCTATGTACATAACGGACTTGCGGCATTCGCAATTTACTTTATCATAGTTTTGAGACTCGAAGGGTAAATGTGGTCAATTTTGGCTTAGATGAAACAGTGAAATTTATCGCTCGGTGGCTCAGTTAAAATTGGCTACAGTTGGGATCACGACGGATTGGAAAGTGAAAAAATAATTTAACGAAGGATGTGTGAAAATACCCAGGGAAGTGTTCAGACACGCCTTTTATAAAAAGCGTCGCTTTGTCTTGGCAATATATACATCGTTAATATAAACGGTCCCCATAAGCTATGCGTAGCGCTGTGGAACACTCCTAATTATTTTACGGTCATTCGACTACGATTTGGGAATTCTTTCTTTTTTTTATTTCTTTCTTTCCTTTTTTAAATATTTGAATTTGACAAATTGACTGATTTCATTTCAGTTAATTGACTGAGAATTTACAGGTCTACACTGTCGCACTCTTGGGTACCAGACTCCTATGAAAAGCACCTATCTCCCCATGCGTGTCAAGAAGTGAACTTCTGTTGTAACAAGAGACAAATGCCCAACCTTTCTTCAGAAAATTGATGCTGCTGGCAGAGGATGAAATGGAGATTCTTTCATTCGGGTTTATAAATAACAGGCTTGCCAATTCAGGAGGCAAGAATTTACTGAACTTTAACGCAAACTCATCGACTGACCACGCTGTCTGAGCTCGAACTCTAGAAAAAAGACTATGTACTTACTTTTTTTTTCCATTCAGAAGATGATCGGAAAATATACTGAGGTGTTTTAACATACTGAATAACTAGCTCAGCAGTCATAGCCTCTTATGTTCCAACTAACACTTTCCAACTTAATTGCAGAAAGGAAAAGTTTAACTTGCCATTGTTCTGATCGGGTATAGTAAAAATTCAGAGAATTACAAATATAAGACGGGTATTTGTAAGTTTATTGTACAATTTGATGACAATTAAAAGGCAACAGTTGTCCTCTCCTGTAAACTCGAACATACTTCTAATCATATGTATTGAAAATGGTTTAAATAGACGTTATGTACATCATATAGCAATTATCATAATTTGGTTTTTTACAATAATGCTGAACCAACTCAGATTGTGTGTATCTAACAGAAAACATAACAAGTCTTGGTAAAAGTAGTCCTTAATGAAGGATAATTTTGATTTCAAATTAGCGAGGGGTGGGGGGGGGGGGGGGGGGGGCTGGATCCAACAAAAAAACCCAAAAAAAAAGCCATCCTAGGGTTTTAGTTTTACGTCCTTGCGACACATTTAAGTGCTAATAAAGTGGAGGAAAATGGGATAGTTATTAGTTATAGACTTACAATTAAAAAAGAACACAAGAAAAGTAAGACAGGGGAATGGTACAAATAGGGAACAGGTGTAGATTTCAAAAGCATACTATCATTGTGCCTAGTTTGAGATCACACAAGTCTCATCCAGACAAGCACAGGATCCCACTAAGAGGAATAGACTCAAATACTTACAATATAAATTCAAAACAACAAATATAAGATAAGATGATTTGCAAGAAACAAATTATATCATCTCCCAAAATAAAAACTATACATTTGACTGTTTCCCTCTCAGCCGAGGACTCTGGCCAGGACAAAACCAAGTAATCTCATTCCAAGACAAAGACAGAAGCAAATTGAAAAACAGATATAGGGAGAGAGAACTTGAGTGCCTCCCTGCCAATTGGATTCAATAGTCTGACGTCACGTCGCCCAAAAATCGGTACTTTTTATTCTTCATACTGGCTAGAACTTTTCATATGTCTTATGATCAGAATGTGTAAAAGTCAAAACATGATCAGATTTACAAGGTTTTTTTCCCCTCTGGATATGCTTTTAAGCTCCTCGGAGAAATATTTCATAAGGGCGTCCACCATTGTTCCAATAGTTTAGAGCCAGTTACTAAGTTACCATGCGTCATTACGAGGGAAATGATGTTACAACCGTTGGAGCGTATTATAGGAGGTCAGGAACCCCACCCAGAAATAATATATTTCATCTTCATACAAGAGGGAAAAGATAAAATGTTTGAAATATTCCTCCATAAAAAATTACTGGTCATAATAAGGTTTTTAAAGATATTGGCTAGGTAACTGAAAAGATCTGTATCAAACTACAGAGAAAATTACAAGGGAAATGTGTTACATGTTTGAAACAGATATAAATTATGTCTGTAACTGCACTCCGATTTCAAAAGGACACTACAGACAAGACGTAGTGAGATAGAAGTAGAAGAGACCAATTTTATGGCAATAATAACTATTGTGTGTATCTAACAGAAAACATAATGCAGCAAGTAAGTCTTGGTAAAAGTAGTCCTTAATGAAGGATAATTTTGATTTCAAATTAGCGAGGAGTGGGGGGGTGGATCTCCAACAAAAAAAACAAACAAAAAAAAGCCATCCTGTATTGTCCTTTAAAGGGTTTTAGTTTTACGTCCTTGCGACACATTTAAATTTAAGTGCTAATAAAGTGGAGGAAAATGGGATAGTTATTAGTTATAGACTTACAATTAAAAAAGAACACAAGAAAAGTAAGACAGGGGAATGGTACACATAGGGAACAGGTGTAGATTTCAAAAGCATACTATCATTGTGCCTAGTTTGAGATCACACAAGTCTCATCCAGACAAGCACAGGATCCCACTAAGAGGAATAGACTCAAATACTTACAATATAAATTCAAAACAACAAATATAAGATAAGATGATTTGCAAGAAACAAATTATATCGTCTCCCAAAATAAAAACTATACATTTGACTGTTTACCTCCCAGCCAAGGAATCTGGCCAGGACAAAACCAAGTAATCTCATTCCAAGACAAAGACGGAAGCAAATTGAAAAACAGATATAGGGAGAGAGAACTTGAGTGCCTCCCTGCCAATTGGATTCAATAGTCTGATGTCACGTCTCCCAAAAATCGGTACTTTTTATTCTTCATACTGGCTAGAACTTTTCATATGTCTTATGATCAGAATGTGTAAAAGTCAAAACATGATCAGATTTACAAGGTTTTTTTCCCCTCTGGATATGCTTTTAAGCTCCTCGGAGAAATATTTCATAAGGGCGTCCACCATTGTTCCAATAGTTTAGAGCCAGTTACTAAGTTACCATGCGTCATTACGAGGGAAATGATGTTACAACCGTTGGAGCGTATTATAGGAGGTCAGGAACCCCACCCAGAAATAATATATTTCATCTTCATACAAGAGGGAAAAGATAAAATAATGTTTGAAATATTCCTCCATAAAAAATTACTGGTCATAATAAGGTTTTTAAAGATATTGGCTAGGTAACTGAAAAGATCTGTATCAAACTACAGAGAAAATTACAAGGGAAATGTGTTACATGTTTGAAACAGATATAAATTATGTCTGTAACTGCACTCCGATTTCAAAAGGACACTACAGACAAGACGTAGTGAGATAGAAGTAGAAGAGACCAATTTTATCCCCCCCCCCAAAGGGGTAGCTGTTCGTTTCCCATCCTGGAAAAAGATATCTCAAAATTGCTATACATGCAATTAGCATGTGAAAAATAACACAAATCTGCCAAATACTTTTTTCTCCAATAGGTTTTATCCAAAAATGTCAAGGGCAAAATATCTTTTACAAATGCAAGTTCAAGAAAACAGCAAATAAAAAAACTGCCATTAAAATCACTATCCAAGATATACCCACGGAACTTCACATAGTGAAGAATTATGTTCATTCATACTTGATCGACATGTTATCACACTTATTAAACTATAATATAATTTTAAAATTAATTCATACGAATTCAACTCAGGACGTAAAAATTAATGTAATTCCATTATTGTCTAAACTGCTAATCTCTCCTTATTATAAAGACTGAAAACATTATACAGATTAACAATATGTAACACAGACCAGGCAGCTAACAAGGGGGAAATCTGAATTTGAAGAGAAAAAATCTGAACCCAAACTGAAATTTCACCCATTTTTAAATTACTTCCAAATTGGAGTAAAATAACAATTTTCTCTCATCTTAAATTTAAATAAAATAATCCGAATCCAAAGCAAAGAATCTGAATTGACCAAATTTGACCCCAAAACAATCTGTATAAAATATTGATTAAAATTTTAATGAGTAGCAGGCCTGAATATATTGAAGCACTGTAATCTAGATCAAAATAGTTTAACGCAAATTTAAAGATCCATCACCTAGAAAGAGATTCATGACGAGACTAGCGGTCAATGATTTGAAAATAAAACAAAAATTAACTCACTTCTTTTGGCAGAAACAGGTCATGAATTATGACTCAATAAGGCCTTTGTAATGATGTGGCAATAGAATGAATGATCAATCTTATGAAAGGCTGCTCTTATATTATTGGTGTAAAATGGAATCTTAGTTTGAACAACTTTCACTGTAACTGTAAGGTGAATAACAATCATTCTGAACACTACGAATGAATGAATTGTTTGAAAATGGGCTGATCCTTCAATTCAAAATGTTGAAGAAGCATACACTTGAGCTTTCTGATACTTTATCGAGCAGTATGACAGCTGGCATTCATCCTTCACAATTTGACACAGTATTGTTCATCCTTCTGTAATTGGCCATGGTGTGATGCATCATTCTTCATATTTCCACTTGGACAGTTAACAATCATGTTGAAACGATAAAGAAGAAATGTGAATGACTATTGAATCACTGAAAACAATTTTGAGACAATACCTGATTTGAAGAAGTTTTGTAACCAAATATTTGACAAGCTACCAAAATTGTGTACTGATACCTAAGTCGTGGGACCAAATTGATTGCTCAAGAGACGAAAATCAACAAAACTGATAAAAGAGCATAAAAAATAAAGTTGCATAGAGGTGGTTGAACAGACAGGAAGGTCTACAGTAATGTCATTGACCAAAATAGGACACCTTAAAATATTTTTTGTAACAATTTAAACCAAAGCTGAATGGCCCAATCTCAAACAATTTTTTATCCTTGCTCAGATCGTATCGTATTCAAGAAAGGCATAAGAAAAATATATATGAACTGTGCTAATGAAGACGGGTAACAGAATAAAAAAAGAACTCATTGTACAAAATGTATAGTTTAATGTGCTTATACTTTTTTTTTTGGTGACATAAATTAACATTTGAAATGCTGAGAGCCATCCCCCATTACTAAAAACCCTGAATGATTCCGAGTTAATAACAATTGAGATTAGGATTTCCTGTCAGTTAAAGAAAAAAAAATTATATGTGAAACAAAATGAAAATGTGGAATTATTCCGTACCATTTTTTTAAAAAAACCATACTCGCATATTATACAAATATAATTTAACAATGCATATATGCATTATACATTTCATTGATGATTGAAATTGAGGTTTCATAAGGCTGGCATGAAGCCCTGTGAAAGGATTCCCACCATTTAAATCTACACAGTATAATTACAGCTTGCCTATCTGTCCAATGGCATTCCTGCACAAACTTCTATCTTAAAAAAAAAACAATAAAAAAACTTAATCATTTGTTTACAGGGTAAAAATTTACTTTTACACATAGCTCATGGATCTCAACAAAAATTAATATACACCAATATATATTTTTAAAAATAATAATTTAAAAAAAAGGTATGATAAAAACTTACACCTAACTCTAAAATCTATTCCTCGGTTACTACAGGAAAAGGCAAGCTGGATCGTAACTGAATAAATAGAATTAATGGTCAAATGAAGCGTCTACTATCATTTCAAGTATCATCCCAAAATACAAGAGCGATAAAAAAAAAAGTGATATACTTTAAACTGTGGAATAACTAATCCTCATGAAAATATACTAGTGTCTGTGTTGTAGGTGTATATTTTAACAAAAAAATCATTTAAACAAATCAAAATTAATGTTCTGCAAACTTAACATTTTTTGGGGGGTTTGTTTACAGGCAATTACTGGTACTTGTATCATCTTTAGGCACTGTATTTATAAGTCTTTCAAAAAATTTTCAGGGATGAAAAAAAATAATTAAAAAACAATTTTCGTTAAAAAGGAAATTCCAATTCTCAGCCTGTATTTTCATGTGCACCAAACTGTCAGGAAAAATACAACATTATAAGGGCAATAGCGATTTTTTAAAACTGTAATTTGACTTTTCTCAAAAGGGGGGAAAAACAGTACCAAAATTGATAATAATAAAATAAATAAATAAATAAATAAAATAAAAGAAATATATTATGAGGCAGCACTAGATAAGATAAAAATTCTTACAAAGATAATCCGAGAAAATATTACACAGATAAGGAGGATGTGCAGCTCCATAGAACAAAAACATCTTTAAAATGGAATACCAGTCACCCATAACTTTGATGCTAGACAGTTGCTGGAAGAGTATTTTCTTATAAAATAGCTTATATGTACATACACTCACATCATTGCCGTTTTGGAAATATTTCATACAATAACAGAAATGTACAAGTTCATACTGTGATAAAAGCTGTTATACTTTACCAGTAACTGTCGAATCAATGGTGATCTAACAATTCATGATCTAAGCAAAGGATGAGAAACAATCACGTTCTCATTCAACTGGCAATGTAATGAATAAAGCTGTATCAAATCTGAGTCCCATTATATGCAATGTCATAAACGGAACTAATGATTCAGAGAAGACCCAACCCTTGTTTCACTATGTCGGACATTGACTCATATGTCGACATCCTTTTGAATCAATAATAAACAATTTGTACATTGACCAAAATTCCCAGTAATTTTAATTAGTTTAATAGTCGTCTAGATCAAAATCATCAAATTCTTCGTTCAGCATAGGATCCATCATTTGAAAGTCAACTTGATACCGCAATATGCCTGAGGAAAGAAAAACAATTGCATGAATATAATGAAACTTAAAATATGTTTTATCAAATTATCTAAATTGGAGGTCAGCAAATATATAGGGGAGGTTGACAGGTCAGTCCGAAAGTATGGCAACTTGTTTTTGAATGGGACCTCATTTGAGGATTGAGCAAGCACTTGAGTTAAGTGGTGATTGTCATAATGCTCTGTGATCAGCATGCACAATATACAAGAACTGAAATTGAACTACAATGATGTAAACAGGTAGCCCAAACAGCATTTGGGTGAAGTAGTCATGATATCAAACAACCATAATCCACAACATGGCAATTAACTATGCATTTAATGACCATGAATGGTAAAATTTAATTAGAAGGAAAGGAAAAAAATTGCTTCTCTATATGTTACAGTAAAAAAAAAAGTACAACTTTCTAATACTGTAATATAAATTGACTAGACAGACACCTAAGGTTATGAGTTCATACCTCCTATTCCTCCGAAGCCTCGAACAAACTGTGCACCTTCTTGTGACTTGTCGGTAATAATTTCTAAAGTTGCTCCTGAAAACAATGAAAAAAATGGAATTGGTTTCTATCATCTAGGTTGTCATGATTTATCAGGCTGGTGAAAAAGTTGTCAGATTTTTGTTTGTTTATTTTTAAGGGTTTTACGGCGCTTGCGACACATGTAGGTCATTTCAGCGTCAGTAAAAAGGAAGAAAATGTGATAGTCAAAGATTCGCGATTTACACTTTCAAAGCACACAAGAAGTCTGAGATCACCTAAAAGTCTCATCCAGACACAAACACTGGTCCCCACTAATAGTAATACACTCAAATGTTTATTCATAACAAAATAATAAATGCAATAGTACACAAGAGAGATGATTTACAAGGGAAAAATTGTCATCTCCCAAAACTAAAACTATACATTTGACTGTTTCCCTCCTAGCCCAGGACAAAACGAGACAATCCCATTCCAAGACAAAGGCAGAAAGCAACTCGGCAAACAGATACAAGGGGATAGAAAACACAGCATGACCTCCTGCCCACCATGGGAGGTCAGGATCCCCACCCAGGGACAGATTTTTTTGAAAACTCGAAAATGGACCAACAGGACAAAAAAAATAATTTTAAAAATGGATTAACAAACACAACAGATAGGACACGTCAATTGCAGACCTGCCGACCCTCCATGTTCCAAAAGTGGAATCAGAACATCAGAAAATAGGAATTTGAGACCAAAAATAGGAATTTCTTTATCAAAATTGCCACCAACTTTGCCACCAAACACATAAATACAGCATTCGGGCACAGCTGGCAAAACTACATATTCACATGTATTAGGTAATGGAATGGGAAAGAAGTGCAATTAATTTCCCTAATTAGCTCCCCTTTGGCAATCATTAAAAAGAAAATTCACCTTTTTTTGAGGCACAAAATAAAACTTTTATTTTCTTATCCGTTGGTCCTGCCTTTTGACGTTACGAAATTTATTTTTACTTTTAATTATTATTTTTAAAAATGTCAAAACCTAACAGAATTTATCAAGCAAAATCATACTGTCAGAAATCCGACAACTGTCGGAATATTTACAGGCTGCTTAATTGAAATTTCATGTGTCCCAATACACTCATAATAATAATATAAAATTATACACATTTAAACAGGGGAGGGAAGTAGTGATTTCCCATCTTTCTCAGTTCTAGTACAAAACTACTTGGAAGTGTGTAAACAGTCTTACTGACAATGTGTAAACGATGAATAACTTACATATTGAATCATAAAGTGGCAGTATGTAGATTCTTAGGATTACGCGACATAAAAGAGCCAAGATGGACGGTCTTCATTGAAGACCAGCATTCAGCATTTAGGCCAGAAGATGGCATCACTCTTAAACTGGAGGATCAGTTGCACAAAGCCAGATTTCTGGAGAACCAGCTTCACACTTCCAATCAAGGAGATTGGAACCAGAAATTTGACATCACACTTTTGTTCCATATTCTGATATTGGATAAATTATACTTTCAGTTCCATAAGTAAAATGACATCAATTAATATCATAACTCACCAAAACTTTTGTAATTATTGGCAAACCATTCTAGAAGAGGCATCTGGTCAATCAACTCCATTTCCACTCCCGTCTAGAAAAAACATAAATAAAATTGAAATGCAATATGAGAAAGTACAAAAGTAATCGAGCTAGAATCGATCGGAAAAGAGAGAAAAATAATGAAAGAAAAGAATCGACGAACTTTATTTTACTATTTTAATTTTTGTAGCTTAGCCAACCAACCAAACTATTTTAAATACAATAAATATTTTTTACCAAAATTAGGCGAGTTTTCCCTATATTCAACATATGCAACAATCCAAAATTTCAAATATAATATTCTCTGAATTTATGGAGCCTTATCAAAATAGTAGAGTGAAGTAGAAATAAGTAACTCCTGTGACAATTATCTGTCTGGCTACTCAGGTTAACATCTAGTTGGAGACATTATCCTCAAACTCTTCCACCTTGGGTTTGTTAACTCTCGATTTCAGATTTTGTACAGCAAAGAATATTAATCAATGCTTACTTATTCCCATTTCTCCTTGTGGAGAATAGGACTATGCCAATAAATTAATGAGCAATTAAATCATTGATGTTTTGTTTTTAAGGGTTTTACGGCGCTTGCAACACATTAAGGTCAAATCAGCGCTAGTAAACAGGAAGAAAATGGGATAGTAAAAAGTTCTAGAATTACAATTACAGCCAACAAGAAAAGGTAAGTTTTTTTTGGATCAGTATCATCCATCCACTCACTGATCATACACAACAATGCTTGATTTTGTTACGAAAAGAGCCTCTGTTTAGGCTGAGTCAATAGTAACATTGAATTGTTCTATCATGATTTTTAAAAACTATTTCAGTTTGTCATACATCTATCTGTGTTGATTTTATAAAGCATTCTGCCTTGCTGCTTTACTGGAGAAAATAAAAACTGCCTTCGGGGGCACTTACTTCCTTGTCTGTGAAATAGGTCTTGTCTCTTTCTTGATCTGCCCGCAAATGCAATATCCTCTCCTCTGAGAAAAAAATGTATTGAGAATGCAATAAACACTAAAGACCAGATTTACCTGTATTAATAAAACAGTAAATGTGTTAACTACAAGGAAAACCTGCATGAGGACCTGACCTGATAAAGAATAAGTGGAGTCAAGCCAAAAGGATCTAGAAGAACCAGTGTGGGAAATCATTGTCAAGTAAGTATAACGTACATGTCATTGCTAATCTCAATAATCAATGATTGGTTTGACATTGAAGATGTAGAGGATTTACTGGTTCTCTATACAGAAAAGAATTTTAAAAAGGAGTTTATTTTATAGAGTTAGTGGTAGTGATGGTTGTTGTAGTAGTGACAGTGACGATGTGCTGGTGGTTGTAGCTGTAGTTGTAGCGATATTGATGTGGTGGTGGCTGTAGTAGTGTTAGTTAAGATGATGTGGTAGTATTGGATGTAGTAGTAGTAATGATTATATGGTGGTGGTGGTGAGTGTGAGTGATGATGATGTGGTGGTGGTGGTTGTAGTAGTAGTGGTAGTGAAGATGAAGTGATGGTGGTGGTTAAGTAGTCGTGGTAGTGATAATGATGTGGTGGTGGTTGTAGTAGTATTGGTAGTGATGATGTGATGGTGGTGGTGTTTGTAGTAGTAGTGGTAGTGATGTAATAGATTGGGTGAACATATCTCCAACAAAAGAACGTTGTCGAACGGATGTCCCCAAGGCTGTGTGAGTTCCCCAATCCTGTACATCTTATACACCAACGACTGCAGACCATCCTTTGAAAATTGTTTTATAGTGAAATATGCAGATGATACTGCTATTCTTGGCTTATTAAAAGATAAAGTTACCGAAAAGAATTATTTCAAACAAATAAATATATTCACCGATTGGTGTAAACAAAATCAGCTTGAATTAAATGTTGAAAAAACGAAAGAACAGGTGTTTGGTGTAAAAAATAAAAACTACTTAAAGTGTGTGGAGATCGGTAAAGATGATGTTGAGATAGTTGACTATTTTAAATATTTAGGAATAACCATTGATAGTTCCCTCAATTTCTCTCAACATATTAATATAATATCTAAGAAAGTTGCCCAAAGATTATACATCCTAAGGAAATTGAGAACATTTCAAGTAAGGAAGAAAACTATGTTAAGAGTTTATGACTCATTGATTAAAAGTGTAATTGCGTTTGGCTGCACCATATGGTTTGGAGGATGCCGACTTAAAGATAAATCAAAAATTTCAAAATCTATCAAAGAGGCATCAAAAATAATAAACCATCCTCTTGATGGAGTAGAAAGAATTCATGGAAAAGCGATAGAAAGGAAAGCATTCTCAATTACCAACAATAAAAAACATATTTTATACCATGAATTTAGTCTTTTACCATCTGGGAGAAGGTTTTGTCAGATTAAATGTAGAACTAACAAGTATAAATCAACGTTCGTTCCATCAGCAATAAAAATTTTGAATATATTTCATATGGTACAGAAAAACCAAGGATTGATTCGTTGACTGATTAACTGATTAATTTATTTAATGTAAGATTAACTGGCCAATTGATAATGATGATAATTTTTGGTGTCGAATTGCCACAATCGTAACAAATTGAAAACGAAATGAATATGTTTATGGTGTGTATATCGCACGTGTGAAAGAAAGAAAGAAAGAAAGAAAGAAAGAAAGAAAGAAAGAAAGAAAGAAAGAAAGAAAGAAAGAAAGAGAGAGAGAGAGAGAGAGAGAGAGAGAGAGAGAGAGAGAGAGAGAGAGAGAGAGAGAGAGAGAGAGAGAGAGAGAGAGAGAGAGAGAGAGAGAGAGAGAGAGAAGAGAGAGAAGAGAGAGAGAGAGAGAAAAAAGTAGGAGTGAAATATCTGTTCAATCTTAGTTATCGTTTAACATTATAACAAGTGTAACTAAATGACAAATTGCCATATTTATGGACAATAAAGATCTATTATTATTATTATTATTATTATTATTATTAATAGTGCTGGTAGTGATGGTTGTAGTAGTTGTGCTAATAATGATGATGCAGTGGTTGTGGTTGAAGTAGTGGTAGTGATGATGATGTGGTAGTGATGATGATGTGGTGGTGGTGTAGTGGTAGTCATAATGATGTGGTGTTTGTTGGTGGTTGTAGTAGTTATGGTAGTGATGATGATGTAGTGGTGGTGGTTGTAGTAGTTGTGGTAGTGATGTGGTGATGGTGGTTGTAGTAGTAATGGCAGTGACGATGATGAGGTGGTTGGAGAGGGATATCCTTGGAACAAATTGACCTCACCGGAATTTGATGGAAGTTGCACGTAACCCGGAATTTTTTGCTTTAGACCGGAGTTTTGGCATCACTGTACAATATCAATCAATTAAAATACAACAGTTGCCCTCACCCATATGCCCTTTCTCGTCCTAACAGATTCTTTAATCAATTCACTATTCCAAATATTTTGCTTTTATTTCACCCAAATGCTCGTTTTTAAACCAATGACAAGCACAAAAGTATATCATTACAGTGGTTATCACTTAAGGGGCGGTTTGGGTCTTTTCTAAAAAAATTTTAATTACCAATATTCAGCGGTTTTAATCATTCAATATCGTCATTATAGGTTAAAAAACAACATTTATGGTGAAAAATTTTAATTATCTGTGTTGATTCCCATTTTGCGACCTAATTTGGGGGTCTGACATCAAAAAATATAACAATCTCGTGGCAAACTTTCCACAAAAACTAGTGAAGGAATGACCTCCATATTCTTCCCTCTTGTCAACATTGTACCATAGTGTGTCACCATAGAGAGATTTTACGGCTTTAGCTTATGGAATTTTTATTAGAACATTATAAAGTTGAGAATCAAAATGTTATGACAAAATTGATGTTAAAAATTCAGAATTAGGATTATAATTCAAAATTCACATATCTTATCAAAAAAATCTCTCTATGGTGACACAATACATTATCTCTGTGATAAATGTGGAAAATTTCAGACAATTTCATTGAATAGATTCTGAGAAACGCTTGACACAGTATCCCATACCCTTAGAAAAATGACATATTGAGAAAATGGGCAAAATAGCTTCCCGTTTTTCACACTTTTCTTACTACCTGTACAATTTTCGACTGTGTTTTTCGTGCCTTTATAGTCTACATTAAGAATTTGAACTTCACTTATATTATTTCTAGGATAATAGAATATTATTTTCCACCAAAATCTCAAAATCAATTTTTCGAAGGATTTTTCCAATAATTAGACCCAAACCGCCCCTTAATAAGCCATCCCTTCAAGGGAGCGGGAAGGAGTTAACACTGAAAAGTTTAGTATGCATGACACCATCAATTGTAAAGTGAAAAGAATTTGTATCTACCAGCGTAAAGTATACAGGAGAACATTAGTTTCAACTGTGAAGAATGTAATTGTTTTTATGACTGTACTATATTAGCAGAATAATAATCAAATTTGCAATTAGGAGAAATATATTCAAATTACACCACAATAAAAATAACACTCACCATCTGTTGAATGATTCTTGAGGACAAATCGTTGAATATCTAAATTTTCCCATACTATCAAGGTATCAACAGCACCCATTTCCATCGCCCTGAGGGTATCGTCCACTCCAAAACAATATTTGCCTGTGTCTTGTGAAATTTCATCAAAATAACGACCTAGGAATAAAATGTACCATGACATGAAGGTAATATCACGACAAAGCATTAGCAACATTTATTAATATTTTTTCCATAACTTTGACTTTAGCAGAATGCAGGGAAATTGTCCAGCTGTGTATTTATGAGAAAAATGAGAAACAAATAAAAACAAAAACAAAAAACGCCCCCCCCCAACAAATCATTGAAAAGCGGAACTAGATTTTTATGGAAGACTTATTTGGATTTTAATAATACAGCCCATTATTGGGTTGATGCGATAAAAAAAAGTTTCCCTTCCTGTCAGATTTAATTACACTCGGGCAATACATTCACTTCGGAGTCAAAAGGGCAGAAACTTTTTGAAAAATCATGAACTTTGTATCGCAGTAACATCATGACATATCACAGTTTAAACATCAACTTTGTCTCTTAGTGCAGACTGCATCAATTCCAACCCTCACGCCTCCTTAGTTTACTTACCTATCAATTTCTTTTCTTGGATAAATTTGACATTAGCAAGGGAATCTGATGCTAATTCAATAGCTTGATTAAAACCATTTTCTCCTCCATAAGACACATCCACAACCTTGATAACTTTGGATTGCAAACGCTGTTGACACCAAGGTAAAATAGTATTTGTAAAATTTAATTGATATTTGATTTAAGGTGGAAGGAGTTTCTGAGATCATAATTGACCAAAATATCAATATTTAGATTGATCAAATGTATGTCATTGGAGGAACTATTTTTCTTCAACATACTAAAATATTCAAGGGAACAAATCACAATTCCCTTAAAAATGACCCGTTTTAGGTAACAATATTTTTTTAAAAACAAAAAATCACAAAAACAACCAGTAATCATAAATCATATGAATAGAGTTTTGATATAATCTCTAACAAAAAAAACAAAAACAAAAACAAGTAAACTGTTTCTTTTTTCAGAAAATGACTCCAGACAGGCCCTCTAGAAACTGATTGGTTTTATTCTAGAGCAAGGAAACAAATTAAAATGTAAAGGACAAGAGATGTTGGGGATAGAAGAGATAAACGAGGCTGACAAATGTAGAATACACCATTCTACACCATCCTCGAGAGATCTCCACTCACCGACAGCCAACAAAGTGTCCAGAAGATTGGGGTTACCACCATGACCCATATCTAGCCCAAAGGTTTTGAAATTGTCATTGCTATAAATAGTAAAAATTGTGGCAAAACATATTTTTAAAAAGATGATCCAATATGCAAAGTTACAATTTATAAACTATGCAAAAAGACAAAACGTTGTAACAGATAAATCCTTACCACATCAAACATGTCGGACTGGCTTAGTTCTGTTTTGAAGTCAGCAGATCCTGCTAATACCAATCCAGCAATATTTGGTTTATCGTTGACTATGAACAACTGTACAGCAACCTCTGCAACTTTTCTTACATAGTTGTGTCGTTTTTCCAACCTGAGACGAGCAAAACGAAGTGCTGACTGACCTCCTCTTCCTGTAAGCATGATTTTTAAAAGATAGAAAAGTAAAGAATGAATGTTCAAATAAAATTTTAATATGGGATGAAGAGAAATAAGGAGACGAAATATAAATCTAAAGTATATGATTAGGCTTACAGCTAAGAGGAAAAACTATGTTAATCATGAATTTCAAAATCAAATGTTAAGTGAAAACTAGGAATTTATTACAACACAACAATAAAAACAAATCCCTCCAATGCTGCATGTAATTTTAGTAGATACTTTGCATGCACAAATTACAAGTTAAAACTTAAAACGTTTTAAAATCAAATCTAAAATAACATCAATCTATCATACAATCTGAAAAAAGCCTTGATGTTCAAGGTTCAATGGTAATGGTAGTTATTATTGTTTAAACACATATATATCAAACTTACCGTGTTTTTTAGGCAAGTCGACCGTGAATTTGTGTAAAATATCTCTGGTATTTCCAGACAGAGTTCCAAATAAAGATCCGTTTCCATCCATGACAATGAAACCAAACTTACTGTCATCAGCTAATAATGCAGATAGGGCCTGGAATTAAACCGTTATCATACAATATATGAAAAATAACTTTAAATGAGGGATAAATCAATAAACAGCTTGTAATTCTAAAATAAACATAACTCCATTTTTCCCTAATCTTAAAAAGAAACACTTTACGAAGTGAGAGTGTCAACCAACACTTCGATGTGAATCAATGACATTTCAAAGCTCACCATCTAATATTTAATTTATTAATTGAAGCAGACTTACCAAACCCAATAAAGTTTTGGAGGTAGATATATGACAAATAGAAGATTTTTCGGCAAACCAAAATAAAAGCATAAGGCCATTATCAATTTGACAGACATGAAGAAAATGACCAATAGGCTATATTTATCTGAATGCAAATGCCAACATTTGAAAATCAGTAACATATTAAGGCAATCATTATATGGAGACAAATAGAAGAAATTCACTATAGCAGGTCAAACACATTCTATCAAATAACCATAATTTTGCTTTCACAATTTTTCAAGAGAGCCCACATATTTGTCTTTTGTTAGGTCTATTTTCATTTTTTCTTTTCCTCACAGGTTTTCTATGTTTATAAATGATTGCATAGCTATTTGAAGTTCCAAGTCACTGACATCAATTACACCCCTCTATGTTCCGAACTTACAAGGATATTTTGGATTAATATTGTAACTAACAAGGTTTTGGCTCCAAATAATTCACATGCTGAAAATAGTCTATAGAATGAAATTCAGACTCAAGATTTACTGTGTTGAGGCAATGATTTTCTTACCTCAGTATGAAATTTATTGTCACAAAGATATAATGAGGTATTGATGGGGCGAAATGGCTCAAAATCGATGTTAACTTTCTTTTCTTTTCCTTCATCTGTTATGATCGATCCACAATAAATGACCAGACCATTTGGAGGGACTGAAAACAAAATTCAAATATATGCTAATTTCAAATGGAGACAACAAAATGCAATACAAAGCAAATAATTAAGTGGAATTCATAAAAGAGGATGACAAGACAGTTGTCATTAAATCCAAAATCTTGTTGAGAATAAAGTGCTGTTACACATATTCAAAATTCAATTGTAAAATTGATTTCCTCTCAAAATCCAGATGTCCGTTCTCTTTATTCAATTCAGAACATTATCTTTCAATTAGATTTTTTAAAAAGCTACCGAAATACGAGGGCTCTTTCATAATTAACCGAAAAATGCCTGTAAAATCCGCGTTTTTTATGCTATCAACAAAATTCTTGCACGTGTTCATACCTTGACTCGTCCTTCATTTCTCTACGTAACAGCCAAGTCTGTCGACACACTTCTGCCAACGCCGCACCATGGAATAGATACCCTCTCGGAAGAAATTTCCGTTAAGGTTTTGTAGCCATTTCCGCACATGGTCAACAAGCTCTTCATCGACATCAAAGCGCTTTCCTGCCAGCTCACGTTTCAGTGGCCCAAAGAGGTGATAATCAGATGGTGCGAGGTCTGGACTGTGTGGTGGGTGTGGCAAAATCTCCCATCCATATTTCTCTAGCCAACCTTGCGTCACTCGTGCTGTGTGGGGTGTAGCGTTGTCGTGTTGCAAAATGACCCCGTTGGTCAACTGCCCTGGGCGCTTTCTGCGAATGGCCTCCCTAAGCTTGTCAAGAGTTTGGCAGTACCTTGCAGCATTGAGTGTTTCTCCAGGTTGTAAGGTTTCGAACAGAATAACACCACGACTGTCCCAGAAAACAGTTCCCATTATTTTCTTTGCTGAATTTCTTCGTGACAGGTGAGGATGGATGTTTCCATGTCATCGAATCTTGCTTTGTTTCTGGGGTGCAATGGTGCAACCAAGTCTCATCACCGGTGACTATGCTGTCAAGAAGAGTCACATTGTACCCTAGAAAGTCTCCGCCGGCGTTGGCAGTATGCCCGTGAACCCTGCGTGAGCTCTTGCTTCTTCTCAAAAGTTCCCTGCAGATGTCCAATCTTTGTTCTTTGTGATTGTCTGTCAATTGCTTCGGAACCCATCTTGCGCTGACTTTTCTGTAGCCAAGTTCATCAAATACAATTCTATTTCTATGGGCAGAAGTTTCCGAAATTTCAAGACTGCTTGCGATTTCATGAAGTTTCAACCTCCTGTCTTGACGAATAAGCTCATTAACTCGCTTCACATTGTCTTCTGACGTCGCAGTTATCGAACGCCCTCTCCCTTCCCTGTCTGTCAAGTCGGAATGGCCGGCTTCAAACAAATTACACCAGTGATAGACTTGTGTACGGCTTATAACATGCTCACCATATACACTCTGAAGTTCTTTATGAATTTCGGTAGGATTCAGACTTTTGGCGTTCAAAAAACGTATGACAGCTCTGATTTCCTCCTTTGACCAAGTTTCAAGGTGGGCCGCCATCTTTAAAATCGTCTAGAAATTCATTGTGCAAAATGATGCACTTCATAATTTCTGGGAATATCCGTAAGGAAATAAGGAATATCATGTCGTTTACAGAATTAAAAAATCTCCACTGGTTGCTGAGCAATGGGCATTTTTCGGTTATTTCTGAAAGAGCCCTCGTAGTACGAGCATAACACCCTTAAAGGAGAGTGAAAAAATGTATAAATAAAATCTCCTGCACTGTTAATTGAATAAATCTGTGATGCATTTATGGCAGCAACTTGTAACAAATTTTAGAAAAAGAATAATTAATAAATAGCTTCTTTTAATTATAAAAAAGCACAATGTATATTACAATAGCAGGAAAAAGTTTAAAAACTAAATTAAATTACTATTTTCATCCATCATCTGGGTAAAACTTTATCTAATAAATATCAATCTAAAAGAAAAGAAGAACCACCTTTATTGTACAATTTGAGTCTTTGCTGTACAGAGGTAATAGCTCCAAGGACTGACAGTCGATTTACACGACTCTTGATATTTGATGCTGTTCCAAATTCATCAGCCAACATTTTGTTTACACGAGCAATCTGATCTCTTGGAGGGATGATCAAAGAAATCATACTTGTTCCATTTCTGTGGAAAATTTTTAAAATATTGAAAATGAATGCCTTTATCCAGACTTACCCAACAGAAAAATTATGACGGTAATAAATGAAATTGAGCAAATCCGTCACATTATGCTCACTAGTTTTAGTCAAGTTTCCACAAACTTATGGGCAACTTAAACCCATTAATCAGTGCTGATGACAACAAAGTGAAAAAGAAGGAAAATTTTGAATGATTGCCTTACAGCCCCACCCCCATCACTTTTAGAGCAAGACAGATGATAAACTAACATTAATAGACAGAAAAACTCCAGCTGGAGAATGGGTCACTGAACCTGTCCTTTTTTTTTCACCACAAACATCAACTTTCTCACTGCCATGGGGGAATTATAATTTTTAAAAGTGAGGAATTTCTCCTCTGATTACAAAATCGCACATTTCTGTGCAAAACTAACAGCATTGATTAATATATGACAACAGCATTGATTAATATATGACAGGTGTAAAAATTGATCAACTCTCTAGATGAGAAAATCACTTTATTATCATTGAGTTTGAGCTCAACACAATTTGAATTTACATAATTTTCTTGTTGAGAAATTTGTGATTTAGTTGCTATGTGACTGTCTATCGGTTTCTTTTCAATTGCCAAGGACCGTGTCAGTTCATCAACTACTCATGTGTACTTTTAACTGCCAGAGTAATGTTTTCTCGTTTCTTTCTTTCTTCAATTTTCTTCTTTCTCTCTCACTCATTCCCTCGTTAACTTTTAATCACGGACCGTGCCAGTTGGAAAATGCGTCAACTATCTACTATTACTATTAACTGCCAAGGACCGAAGTCAATCTTTACTCTCATTTTCTTTCTCTGAAACTCATTTTTCTTATTTCTCAGATGTTCTTTCTCTTTTTTCTCAGTGATGCCAACAGAAAAAGAATGAAAAAGGAGGAAAATGATCGACGTCTCATCATGCCCCCCAAAGGCAGGCTCTGGCTGCCGATGGCAGCCTCCTACTAGGGGGGTCCGGGGGCATGTCCCCCTGGAATTTTTTTTTTTAAAGTGCCAAAATAAGGCTATCTGGGACTAATTTCCATGAATTTGGGAGCACTTATTATCCATTCAAAGATCAGGAGTCATAAAAAACATAAAATCGCAAACGGAGGAAAAATGGGAGGAACCTCCAAAAAGGAGGAATTCCTCGGATCCGCGGAAGATTGGCATCACTGTTTTCTCTCTTCTCTCTCTCATTTCCTCTTTTTGCCTCGGACCATACCACTTGGTAAATCTTCAACACTTAACAGTCACTGTCACAGCGTATGAAGTGATGATGATACGTTAATAATGATATTAATACCCCCACCTTTTCTTCTCCATCTCCGTCTTGGTTTCATTTACTAATTTTCTCCTCCTCCTCCCCCCCTCTCTCACTATCACATATTATTTCATCTTTTTGTCGCAGACCTTGCCAGATGGGAAATCGTCAACTATTTACTATTAACTGCCACGGATTGGTCTTGTGGCACAAATGTTTTACGTTAATTGTTCCTTATTATGACAATGTGCAGTATAAAACAAAAGAAATCCTTTTTTTAAATCCAGGACTTGGCAGGGATTTGACACTTTGTCCTGTTATTTTTTCCCCCATTGAATCCGAAAACAGTAATTTTTGTTTGGCAGTGTCTACGTACACGGTAACCGGGCACCTAGCTTCAGGATCTATGTACATGGTAGCTCCGGTAACTGGTTTGCCGCTAAAATACAAGCAATGGATGGACCTTGTTCTACTGTATGTGTGTGTGTGTGTTATTTTTAAAAAATCAAACAATACAATTTAACCCATTGAAGTGGCGAGATTCAAGATTACAGTGTAGGTAGATCCTGAGGCTAGGTGCCCGGTTAGTAACGAAAATAATGATACCAAAATATCTGCGATATTCCTCTTTACAACGAAGTTATTCATCTTTAAGGGGGGACCTGTAGTCATTTTTGGTTAAAATTTTTTTTTTCGGCCAAATTGGGCTAGTCCATTTTTCAGGTAGTTTAGTTATTCTAGAATCCTAAAATATAAAGAAAATTTCATATTTTCAATTAAAAACGTGTTTTTGATGCAGTTTTATAACGTAGGTATCCACGTTTTATTTTCTAAAGGTCTATATTGTCAAATGTTTGGGTCTTGACAACAGCTATTCAAAGTCTATCCACCCTGTCATGGCGCATATCGATGGAAAGCTTAGCCATTTCTCTTTTTCAATCTGGCAACATCGACATCATGATTATAAACATGAATTATCACAAGGTCAAATAGTGAATACCATTTATACAATGTCACGAGCTCTCATTGCTTGATTTGAGAGGTCAGGTCACGGTGCGTCTTAATTTAGTAACAAAACATGATTCCGATCTAAATTTATCCTCGAAGTGGCAATAGTGACCCACAATGCACCACGATAGCGTCAATGGCCGCTCCCTGACTGTCCCTGCCTTTGTTTACAATATTATGAATTCATTCGCTTTCGGACCTCACTCATCGCATTACAAGTTGATTTTGATGAACTTTGGTAATTCTTCACTCTATTCAAGTCACAGAATACTCAGTTTACAAGGTAAGCATAAGAAATACACCACATTTTAATTTATTGCTTATTTTTATAACTAAACATGCCTTGTGAGATTGTGTGTTTGTTCGACTGTGCATCAGCTGACACACTCTCACTCGTTATCGCAAGTTAACTTTATTTTATGAAAAATAACAGGGCCAAACAATAATAAAATACTACTCCCCTCCCCCCCCCCCTCCCCAAACAAAATCAGCCCTCCATGTCAGGGGATAAAACCTAGACCTGATCAGATGTTTCAAGGTTCGATTCCCAGTCAAAATGTTTCCAAATTTGTCAAGATCAAGACTGTCAAGAGGGTTCGTGAAGTTCATGCGACTCACAAGAAGAAAAGACATTCTCAGTCTCAGGATCAGGACCCTTTTAAAAAAAGTACTTTTCATTCAGTTATTGTAATTATCTTTATTTTGGCTGATACTGCATACATCGTCCACACTTTTCAACTTTTTTTTTCTTTGGAGGGGGGGGGGGGGGGGGGGGGGGAATTTATATCGGAAAATTGGGTTTGGTATGTTATGTTCGAGAGATAGTGATAGAGAGGGAGAGAAAGAGAGAGTAAATATCTATGATAGATAATGATAAGGTCTGTAGTGGTAGCAGTTTTAGTAGTGTTTGAAATGTCTAGGATAATGATAATGACAATGTTAGATAATGTTTTTTTTCCAAATTATTTATTTTATTATTATTATTATTATTATTATTATTATTATTATTATTATTATTACTATTATTATTATATTATATTATTATTATTTTTTTATTATTATTATTATTGTTGTTGTTGTTGTTTTAAACTTTAGCAATGGCATTGGCATGTACCATTTTCACTGCAGTGAATTTAATTTAATTTTTTGTTTTCATCGACAGCTAACATGAAAGAATTCAGTTGACTGTACTGGTGTCCTGACAATAAATAAAGATGCTGGCTCAAGGGCTATTCTTGAAAGGTGTGTTGAGGCCCTCCTGTGGCAAACTGATCAACCAGCAAACCATCATCTGGGCCAGCACAGCAGAGTGTCTGCATGTACTTTTTGACACTGGTTAGTAATGTTTCCAAATCTTTATAGCGCCTTTACATTTTTGATTAATGATCAATAAAGTAAATACTCATTTTTCTAAATGAAAATGATAAAACATCATTTGAAATGAATTACTACTGAATATATTAACTTAATAACAGAAAATTGTTTGTCGCCAAGAGTTCTGTTCTGTGGATGTAAAAACAATGAAATTTCAACTGTGTTGGTGTGAATGATGACCATTTTATTTATTGGTCTTTCTTTGACAGATGCATTTTATGTCAATGACTTATAATGTATTTCCAAAAATTGCTAATGAAATTTCTCTTTTTTTTTTTCAACCAGAGCAATATCAACCCTCTTTGTGGAACTACGGTACTAAAAAAGCGGTGGCAAAACAAGTGGTGTTGATTTTTCCTGCATTGAGGCGAAAGGAATTTTTTTCCAAGTTTTTTGGGAAAGCAAATTGCTTTTTATTCTGAGCTACGAGGGCTCTTTCAGAAATAACCGAAAAATGCCCATTGCTCAGCAACCAGTGGAGATTTTTAAATTCTGTAAACGACATGATATTCCTTATTTCCTTACGGATATTCCCAGAAATTATGAAGTGCATCATTTTGCACAATGAATTTCTAGACAATTTTAAAGATGGCGGCCCACCTTGAAACTTGGTCAAAGGAGGAAATCAGAGCTGTCATACGTTTTTTAAACGCCAAAAGTCTGAATCCTACCGAAATTCATAAAGAACTTCAGAGTGTATATGGTGAGCATGTTATAAGCCGTACACAAGTCTATCACTGGTGTAATTTGTTTGAAGCCGGCCATTCCGACTTGACAGACAGGGAAGGGAGAGGGCGTTCGATAACTGCGACGTCAGAAGACAATGTGAAGCGAGTTGATGAGCTTATTCGTCAAGACAGGAGGTTGAAACTTCATGAAATCGCAAGCAGTCTTGAAATTTCGGAAACTTCTGTCCATAGAATTGTATTTGATGAACTTGGCTACAGAAAAGTCAGCGCAAGATGGGTTCCTAAGCAATTGACAGACAATCATAAAGAACAAAGATTGGACATCTGCAGGGAACTTTTGAGAAGAAGCAAGAGCTCACGCAGGGTTTACGGGCATACTGCCAACGCCGGCGGAGACTTTCTAGGGTACGATGTGACTTTTCTTGACAGCATAGTCACCGGTGATGAGATTTGGTTGCACCATTGCACCCCAGAAACAAAGCAAGATTCGATGACATGGAAACATCCATCCTCACCTGTCGCGAAGAAATTCAAAGTCATGCGGTCAGCAAAGAAAATAATGGGAACTGTTTTCTGGGACAGTCGTGGTGTTATTCTGTTCGAAACCTTACAACATGGAGAAACAATCAATGCTGCATGCAAGGTACTGCCAAACTCTTGACAAGCTTAGGGAGGCCATTCACAGAAAGCGCCCAGGGCAGTTGACAAACGGGGTCATTTTGCAACACGACAACGCTACACCCCACACAGCACGAGTGACGCAAGGTTGGCTAGAGAAATATGGATGGGAGATTTTGCCACACCCACCACACAGTCCAGACCTCGCACCATCTGATTATCACCTCTTTGGGCCACTGAAACGTGAGCTGGCAGGAAAGCGCTTTGATGTCGATGAAGAGCTTGTTGACCATGTGCGGAAATGGCTACAAAACCTTGACGGAAATTTCTTCCGAGAGGGTATCCATTCCATGGTGCGGCGTTGGCAGAAGTGTGTCGACAGACTTGGCTGTTACGTAGAGAAATGAAGGACGAGTCAATGTATGAACACTGGCAAGAATTTTGTTGATAGCATAAAAAACGCGGATTTTACAGGCATTTTTCGGTTAATTATGAAAGAGCCCTCGTATATATATTTGCATCATTTAGCTGTTTTATTGTCTAAAATAGAATTGATTTTGCAGTTAAAATTGACTAGATATCTAATTTTATATGACTTGTCTCTCAAGCAGCATTGAAAAATGAGGGTAGCGCGCCATATCATATTTTACGAAATCATATTTCGAGACTTTTTAATATATATATATCTAGAAATCTCTTTATAATCTATTGTATACAGTAAATAATTAGTTTTTGTGATTACAATTATGAATTCTTAAGATATAAATCATATTTGACCTCAAAATTATTTTAATCTCTGAATACGGAAAAAATTGAATTTTATAGTATTTTTTTTTTTTAGGGGTATGCGTTAGCGAATCGATTATAAATTTTTTAGACTTAGATTAAATTATAAAGTTTTCTTGTTTTCTTGTCCTATAATGGTCATATTTTGAAAGTTTGATGGATCATTTCTTTTACTTTCCTGCAAAATCAGTCTCAATGTCAAATTATTAAAAAAGTTTGAGCTTTCTCAAATTTCCGATTTATGTCATTTTCTGATTTTCTGGCAATCCTATCTTAGTCATTTTCCTTTAGATCATCTTCAAATTTATTCAGAATCTTTTCTATGATATGTTTTACATCATGATGGAAGTTTTTGGGGGTAAATTAATATTTAGCAATGTTATAAAATGTTAAATTCATTTTTTTTCTGTCGATACGCGCCAAATTTTCAGTCAAAATCAAATAAAAATTCTAAAAATTTTATTTTCCAGACTATTGATAAATTCTTCCATCACGATATAGCTATTTATGTGAGAAACATTATGTTTAAATTTGAAAGAAATTTATATGCTAGTTTTCGGTGCATCTATGTTAGAAATTTTAGGGTTTTACGTCTAATTTTAGCCTATAATGCCCCTTAAAAATTTTATTTAAAAAATTCTGAGTTTTTTTTAGGTGTTTAACATCAAATTATACATCCACTATGAGTTTATGCGATTTAATTGATGAATTTTATAAATATAAAGCATATATGATCGCTAAATTATTTTTTTTGTAAAAAACTGATATCATTCAATTTTTCCGCAAATTTTTTCTTAGGGGTATGGGTTAGCGAATCGATCATAATTTTTTCAGAATTTGATAAATGTACAAAATTTTACTGTTTTCTTGTTCCATATTGAATATACTTTGAAATTTTGATGGATGTTTGCCTTTGCTTGTCTGCAAAATTAACTTTATTATCAAATTAAAGACAAATTTTGCGTTTTCTCAAAATTCCATTTTGCGTCATTTTCTGATTTTCTAACATTCATATCTGGATTATTTTCCATCAGATTGTCTTCAAATTTGGTCAGAATCTTTCTTATAATGTGTTTTGCACCATGACGTAGGGGTTTTGGGGTAAACTAAAATTGAGCAGTTTTATGAATTTTTAAATCGAATTTTTACTGTAATTCCGCGCCAAATTTTCAGCCGAAATCGAAAAAAAAATTCTTAAAAATTTATTTTCAGGACTATTGCTAAACCTGTACGTCATGATGTAGCTCTTGTTGTAAGAAACATTGTGTGTAAATTTGGAAGAGATCTATTCATTGGTTTTGGCTGCATTACTGTAAGACATTTTGGGATTTTTGGTCTATTTTTAGCCTATTTTTTCTCACTATGTCTAAAAAAATTTTTTTTTTGGCTTTTTTTGGTGTTAATCATCAAATTAGACCTCCTACCACCTGAAAATAACAAGGGAATAGCAATATTAGCATTACAATCAAAAATGGATTTTTGACTACAGGTCCCCCCTTAATTGAACTCCCCTAAAACTTTTAGTAAAAGCGAACGGCAATTTCCGGTCATAACTTTCTTATGGGCGGGTTGGGTCACAATTTCACTCTCACTGCTGCTGCTCACTATTAAATTGCCTAAAGTTACCATGTACGTAAACACTCCATTTTTGTTTTGCTATGTAGGGATCTCTAGCCGTAAACAATCGTACGGCTAGTGACCTTGGCAATGGTCATTCCTACTTCCGCTCTGCCTCGTCCCGAGCTGACCCGGCTCATATAAAGCCAAGTGGACCTCGATTTAGACACACTTACCGACACACTTACCGACAGAGACACTACACACTTACCGACACACTTCTTCAGACTTACCTACGACAGACACTACACTTACCTACAGACTACCTACTGCCACACTTCAAGCTCTACACTAAACTATATACCATACCATATCTGTTGCGACCATACCTATCTACCATTACGACTAACTAGATTCAGGGTAAGCCATATTTTTATACTAACTATAACTTTGTCTATTTGATATATATTTTTAACTCAGTAATTCCGTGATTCACCGGCCATCTGGACCCATCCTAGCCATGGAGTCCTACAGCCAGAATACCGAGTTCTGGCAATCACGGTAGTTACTACAATGGCGTCACGAGCGAAAACTTTTTTCTACTTTTTACATTATCCATTTTATTACTTCCTACCGTCGTATTTCGTTGAATAGGATTTCGAATTTCGTTGATTTTTACCGTGTGAATACTTCGTTATTTTTCATCATGTATTTTCTACACTATAATTCTTATATTCGATCTTGAATGAATTCTGTGCTGTGATATTGGTGATATGTATGACCACGCCCCCTTCCCTTTTCTTTCAGTTGTAGGTAATTTCAGTTCGTGAATTTTGTTTGATCGTGTCAAGGTCATCCTTGTCCTTGACTCCAAGGTCACACCTGTCTGGTGACCTTGTAGACGGTGTCATGTTTCATGATTTAAAAAAAAAAAATTTTTTTACATTTGATTTCTTTTTTATTCTTTTTACTTTTTTTGTTTTGTTATTGCCTATAACTGTGATTAGTGATAAGTTTATATCTTTGGTAATTTATTGTGAATTCTTGTGATTTGCTTTGTCCTTGACTTGACTTTGTTTACTGCTTATGACTGTGATTAGTTGAATTCTTGTGATCTGATCTGTCCTTGAATTGATTTTGCTTGTCCAGTGCTACATTGTGATTGTGGTTACTCTTTCTATTGATTTTATTATATATCTTCAGTTATTCTTTTTCTTTCACACACCTTCCTCTTCTGAGAGGAAACCTTGGTGATTTGTGAAGTTCATTTTTATATTTTTTAAAGTCTGTTTTTTTTCTTCTTGATTTGTTGTTTGATGATCACTCGGGTCAGGCAGCATGGTGCGGTGAGATGTTGGAGCATGATCCGACCATGGCCGCGGCCTTGGGGAGTGGTCTATCTTTTACCAGACCGTACCTATTTTTATATTTAGTATAATTTTGATTTATTGTTTGATGGCTACTCGGGTCAGGCAGCATGGTGCGGTGAGATGTTGGAGCATGATCCGACCATGGCTGCGGCCTTGGGGAGTGGCCTATCTTTCAATAGACCATACCTAGTTGTTTTTATTTAGTATTTGTACAATTTTGATTTATTGTTTGATGGTCACTCGGGCCAGGCAGCATGGTGCGGTGAGATGTTGGAGCATGATCCGACCATGGCTGCGGCCTTGAGGAGTGGCCTATCTTTCAATAGACCATACCTAATTTTTTATTTAGTATTTGTATAATTCTGATTTATTGTTTGATGGCTACTCGGGCCAGGCAGCATGGTGCGGTGAGATGTTGGAGCATGATCCGACCATGGCTGCGGCCTTGAGGAGTGGCCTATCTTTCAATAGACTACACATGATTATTTGTATGTTGCTTGTCATGGATTTTGATTTAATAGTTCTTTGAGCATTTAAATTTTGATTTATTGTTTGATGGTCACTCGGGCCAGGCAGCATGGTGCGGTGAGATGTTGGAGCATGATCCGACCATGGCTGCGGCCTTGAGGAGTGGCCGATCTTTCAATAGACCATACATAATTACTTGTGCATTAATTTTCTTCATTTTGATTTGTTGTTTGATGGTCGTTCGGGCCGGGCAGCATGGTGCGATGAGATGTCGGAGCATGATCCGACCATGGCTGCGGCCTAGGGAGCGACTATCCTACAATAAACAACCCCATGTTATTATTGATCATTGCTTGTGGTTTTATTGGTTGGAGGTCACTCAGGTCAGAGAGCATGGTGCAGCGAGATGTTGTAGCATGACCTGACCATGCTGTGGCCTCGAGTGACAGACCAGCCAATAGATAGTGTTAGTTCCCTAGGTTTGCTTTCGAGTGGCCACTGTGATTGGGCAGCATGGTGCAGTGACATGTCGGAGCATGTCCTGACCATGGCTGCAGCTGTGGAGATGACCACTCGGAAGCAACCATCTGATGATAGTTTGGATTCACTGAGTTTGATGGTCACTCGAGCTTGGTGGCCAGCGCAGAGAGATGTTGGTGCATTATCTGTTGCGACCAAGGTTCGAGTTGGAGGACCTAATTCTCAGTGAATCACATGATACATATTGTGATGTTCATGCTCAGGTCGCGCACCATGGGTCAGTGAAGTGTTGGTGCACGACATGGCCATGACTGCGACCTGGAGCAATTGCTTTGTTGTGAAGATGTGTAGATTGTTGTTATCATTAGATTACTCTGTGATCTTTACTCTATTATATACAAATGCTTCATATATTATATTTTTACATTTGCTTGCTTTGGCATGAGCTTGGCCTAATTATATTGTTTTGGCTTCATGCTTGTGCTA
Organism: Berghia stephanieae; assembly: GCF_034508935.2. NCBI lineage: Eukaryota > Metazoa > Mollusca > Gastropoda > Nudibranchia > Aeolidiidae > Berghia > Berghia stephanieae. Next base: position 35,273,065 of record NC_088361.1, read on the forward strand.
GTTTTATTACTTGGCTTTAAGCCCGCTCGATTTTGTTTTGTGCTTTTAGCTTGCATTGATTGCTTGCATGGCGTAATAGTTCCTTGAGGTTACACTATAATTTGCTTCTTTGTTACTGACACTGTTTCCCATAGTCTATTCTCAGAAGATTAGGATAATCGTGCCAGTGAATATCATCATGGTGAATAAATTCTAATGGACTACTGCTCTTTTGAGCAGCCCATGGATTATTGTCTCTGGGCAGACTGCCAGACAGTTCGTCCTGCCCTATCAGGAGAGTATAGATGACCAAGAAAGACTTCTGTAGTTCCAAGAACATCATTAAGTTTATGCAGCCTCAGGAAGCCAATAATTATTAATTTACACTCATGGTGCCCAAAATGGAAGATACCTTCACTGATGCTCCAGAACCCAAGGACCCTTTCGATACCGACGACCACTGCTGATATAAGAAATAAGGAAGCCTTGGCACTAGGAGACAGTGGGGATTCGAACCCACCACCAGAGTGCAGAAATGTAAAGAAGCCCACCATCTAGACTGCATTCAGGACGAGGAGGGGCCTATTTGAATTCAACAAGCTGCCATTTGGACTCTGCAATTCTATAGCACCTACAGCAGAGTAATGGACCTCGTCTTGAAGGACTTACACTGGAACTCTGTCTTGGCCTACTTGGACGACATCTGTGTACTGGGGAAGTCCTTCCAGGACCACTTCAACAACTTGAGGGAAGTGTTCACCAGACTTCGTGCCTTCCGGCTGAAGCTCAAACCCAGGAAATGTGAGCTCTTCAGGAAAGAAACTAAACTTCTTGGTAGGAAGGTAGGAAGAAACCAGTTGTCTATGACAGAGGAATCAATTGCCACTGTACGGAATCGGCCAGCACCTACGTCATTAAGGGAATGGAGAAGTTTTTGGGCTTAGCTAATTACCACCGCTTCTTCGTAAAGGATTTTGCCGGAATATCAGAACCCCTCGCTCGACTTCTGAGAAAGAAAATTTTCATCTGGGGTGATGAGCAGCAGGCAGCCTTTGAGGAGATCAAGCTACGCCTTACTTCCCCACGGTCTTGGCCATTCCCACTACGACAGGCCACTTCATCCTCGATACTGATGCTTCAGATTGCGCCATCGGAGCCGAGTTGATTCAGATCCAAGAAGAGGAAGAGAAGGTGATTGCATATGGGAGCTTCACCCTGACACCCCTTCAGCGGCGCGATTGCACTACCAGGAAGGAGCTACTTGCAATTGTGCGCTTTACCAATCACTTCCGTCACTACCTCTTAGGCAGCGAATTCACTGTATGAACGGATCATCGCTGCCTTACTTGGCTCATGAACTTCAAGAGGATTGAGGGCCAACTGGCCCGATGGATCGAAGAACTCAGTCAATACAACATGAGGATAGTTCACCGCTCTGGTTCACTGCACATGAATGCTGATGCCTTATCTCGACCTCCCACGACGGACACTTGCCAACACTACCGTCCTCACAAGGCGTTATCAGAATTGCCTTGGGGCGGATGCGCATATTGCACCCGAACACAGGAGAGATGGGGAACCTTTGAATCAGAAGTAGACGTCGTCCCCCTCGGGTCCCCTGACACAATTGTCACTGGGTTGGATATTATAAACGAGGGCGAATGTAGGACACAGCTCAGAAGATTGGACGACACTGCCCGAATGACGTCAGGAAGGAACTGCACTATCCCCCTCGGGTCCCCTGACACAATTGTCACTGGGTCGAATATCATAAACGAGGGTGGACGCAAAGTGCGACAGATCAGAGGATCGAACTACTCTACCCGGATGACGTCAGGAGTGAGCTGTGCTGTCCCCCTCAGGTCCCCTGACACAATTGTCAATGGGTTGAATATTACAATGAGGGTGGACACAAAATACAAGTCGTAAGACAAGACGACTCGACACAAGTTGGCCTTGACGACATTGACATGGATGTCAGGAAGCTGCAGTCGGATGATCATCACATGACCCACCTGCTATTATGGTTGAAATTAGGAGCAGACCCAGAAATGTCGGACTTGATGTTGCCCGGCCAGGAAGAAAAGTTCTACTGGGTGCACCGCAACCTGTTCTTCCTGATCGATGGAGCCTTATACAGAAGAGACGAAGGCCCACGAAACCTCCTTGTCATACCTACGCCTTTAACAAATTGATGTTAGGAAGGAATTGAGCACACCGGTGGAATTGGTTATACCAGGGAAACGTACAAACCCACAGTCTCCTGAAGATTATGTCAACTCTCTACAGCAGGGTTAGAGATAGCCCACGAGACTGCGAGAACCACCCTCCGAACTGAGCTCAAGAGGACAAAGAGGGACTACGACATCAAAGCCCACGTCCATTCCTTCAAGAGGGGACAGGCGGTTTATTACCTGGTTAAATCGAATGTGAAAGGAAAGTCCAGCAAGCTGAAACCTGTATGGACTGGACCAGCCATCATCTCCACGGTCCTGACCCCCACCACATACATTGTCAAATTCAGGAACTCGGAGATTAAGACAGTCAACCATGACCACCTTAAGCCATGTTGGGACCGGACTATCCCAGCCTGGATCCGAAAGGAAAGGGAGGCCATCGAGTCTGGCCAGGAAATTACGTACTGTACTTGTGGAAAGCCGGACGATGGAGACCTCATGGTTGCGTGTGACAGGTGTTTCGACTGGTTCCACGGCAGGTGTGTCAACCTGACGAGGAACCAAGCGAGGCAACTGAACACTTTCATTTGCCCATCCTGTTCTCACTGATCTTTTTCTTTAATCTCCGCAGATGACCTCTTTCTCACGGGATGTGACCCTCTTCCGGGATTTCCTGCGGTTCCGAGAAGAGATGCCGAGAGCGGCCGGCAGGCGCTCTCCTCCGGGCGTAACCCGGAGCACGCGATTCGGAATCGCAGGCAGCCCTGGAGAAATTCCACTAGACGCTCGAGGACTCCTCCAATCACCTCGAGACTTGGGAATAGATCCCGGACCTCCGCCGTCGCCTCTAACTCTAACCAGGAACGGAGGCCCCGTGACCGTAGGAGACGGTCCCGCTCGCCCCGTCGGGCCCACAGAACTAGTACCCCGGCCTGACAGAGCCGCGATCGGCCTCCCAGCAGGCATAGGAGGGAGGACCAAGAGCAAGCTGACCGCCGAGACAGATCTCGCCGCCGCCGGGGGGACTTCCGCAGCCTGCGGAATCAGCTTAAGAGGGCCAGGCAGGAGCTGGCCTCCCTCCGGACCGAGGCGGCTGAGGTCACCCGTCTCCGGGAGGAGAATAAAAGAATGAAGGAGAGAAAGCCCTCGATGGAGCTGTCCCTCCACAGCTCTGTCTTAGACAGCTAGATGCTAGGGCGAGCAACCGTGCAAATAGAGTTATTTTTGCCCCTGCCCCAGGAAAGGGCTTTCCTTTTATTTCAGCCCTAAGTAAGGGCCTTCTTTATGTTTTGTTCGGCCCTAGGAAAGGGCCTTCATTTTTATTTTACCCCCCTTTTTTTGTTGCTACGCCCTAGATAAGGGCTCCTCTCCTTTAGTTCACTGTAATACCGAGAGCTCCAGAAAGGTGCAGGTGAGTACCCCACATCCAGCCACCCTGCCCTTTTTGAGGGGGAGCAGTGTAGGGATCTCTAGCCGTAAACAATCGTACGGCTAGTGACCTTGGCAATGGTCATTCCTACTTCCGCTCTGCCTCGTCCCGAGCTGACCCGGCTCATATAAAGCCAAGTGGACCTCGATTTAGACACACTTACCGACACACATACCGACAGAGACACTACACACTTACCGACACACTTCTTCAGACTTACCTACGACAGACACTACACTTACCTACAGACTACCTACTGCACACTTCAAGCTCTACACTAAACTATCTACCATACCATATCTGTTGCGACCATACCTATCTACCATTACGACTAACTAGATTCAGGGTAAGCCATATTTTTATACTAACTATAACTTTGTCTATTTGATATATATTTTTAACTCAGTAATTCCGTGATTCACCGGCCATCTGGACCCATCCTAGCCATGGAGTCCTACAGCCAGAATACCGAGTTCTGGCAATCACGGTAGTTACTACAGCTATGAATTTAACTCGTCTTGGAATTCATGAAAAGACTTAAATAAAAATTTAAAACAAATGCAAACCATCGATCCTTTCCACGATTGGAATGAATTATTCCAGTGCGGTTATGTGGTCTAGTGGTATGACACTCACTTTCAGATCGGAAGGTCCTGGGTTCACGCCTCGCGCTCGGCGCATAGTTGAGCCCTTGGAAAAGGCTCTTTAATCACATTCTCCCACCGTACTCAGGTGTAAAATTAAAATGAGTACCTGGCCGTTAACAGCGTTGTCTTTGTCCGAAAAATGGTAATATCGCCTAACAGGCATCCCCGCCCTACATATTAAATGTTGCTGTTGACCAGGAATCCCCTGTAAAGCGCTTTGAGGACATTTAGAGGATATTGTGCTAAATAAAGCTCAATTTTTAAAATCTTTTTTTTAATGATTGGAAGAGAGTGACGGGATTCAAGATTCCAATGTGCGCAAATCGAGATGCAGCTGAAGAGTTCCAATTTGACACCTTGGCAGTTGATGAACCGTCAGTCCTTGGCAATTTATGAACCTTCAGTCCTTGGTAGTTGACGGTTCATCAACTGCCAAGGACTGGGTTCATCAACTGCCAAGGACTGACTCCTTGGCAATTGACACGTCCTTTCTTTTCTGTTTCTGGACAGATCTTCGTTGACATATTTGAATTTGAACATAAAAATAAAAGGCAAAGGCAAGGTAAGGCACCGACACATCATCACCACATCGATATTGTTTATGAAGGCATGATGGTCGCGAGTCGGTGCTGATGTGGATGGTAATCATCATGATTCATCATGACACACAGCGACACTTTCACTGTCGAAAGAGAAATTTAGACTCACCCTCTTGCAGCCTCTAAACTCTTGATGAGTTTCTTGATTTTCCACATTTCGACATTTCTGTCAGCGTTTGATTCGCTGTCGACTCCATTCGAGTTTGATGCCATTTTTTACGCTCAAATTGTCTTTGTCGTGTGAGGCTCGTCTTGCCGTATGTTTTGGGGAAGTGAGATGTCACTTTCTCACTCTTTAAAAATCCTTTCGATGTAGTTCAGATGTGTTAGTGGTGTGAGACATTAAAAGACACTATCAAGTTTATAAACCTCAACCACAGACAATGAAAATTCGTAAATTAATCACTGAATATTGATATCATTCAGTTGTGCAATATTCCGTTCATAAACTTCGCACTTCACATCAGTATCAGAGCCATGTGAAAAAGTGACGTCACATATGTAAGGGCAAGTCTCGCGGTCACTGAAGTCATTTCCAAATGAGGAAATCTCATTCATTGGGTATAATTTGTTAAAAGTTAAAAAGATTCATCAATATTATTTTGTACGCAAATAAATTGAAGAGAGATTGAGCATTCTAAATGAAAATGTGGTTTTTCAGGCATACAAATAATGGATCTAATTTCTTTAATATTTATAGAATTCACTGCCTTAAATAAAGATGTTCCATATAATATAATTGTAGGTATTCCAAACAAATCTGAAATAATCCAAATTAGCGAAGAGTTCTGATATGTTAATACCTTGTTATTTCCAACTACTGGGCATGCTAATTTAAAGTATGGTGTGTAATAAATTCAATTTTATTTGACTTCCTTTTTTGAAATTTTAATTCATTCATCATGGTTTGTTCTAGTTCTAAAAGGCCAAATGATTGAAGTTTAATATAGAGGCACTACGAACTCAATATGGCTGCTCCCTGTTATTAGTTTCGAAAGAAGATGAAGAGACTCGGTAGACACGGATGGGCGTGTCAAATTACTCGAAATACGGCGAGTCCGCGAAAAGCGGGAAATCGCAGGCGAGATAAAATCGCACTTGGATGGAAAAGGGTTTCCTTGTGTGAGTGGGTGTACATAGCAACCGCGATTAAAAATGACCAACGAAAGATTGAAAATGAAGTCTTCGGATGGGAACAATACAGACAATTGACGTTACGGGTACAACCAAGGCCCTCTATATAGCTAGAAGGCCTTGGTACAACCCCTTTGTCAGTACAACAATAAACAAATTAGCGTGGAATACAAATAAAATAAAATGCAATATAACGTATATCGCCTGTACTCCATGGTGGTTGGAGTATGGATGAAAATTTAGAGACAGATAAAGTGAGTAAATGTTGGCTCATTTAGGCACCTCAAGTTTTAATGAAAATTTAGCGTGGCGTGGGTAGGGAGTCCCAGGGTTGTGATCGGGATGATAAGAGAGGTCAGCGTGTGAAGGAACGCGAACTTACTAGAAAATAATGGAAGATAAAAGACATAATAGAATTGTAATATTAGAAGAAGTAGTAGTAATAGAATAAATAGTAAAAATAGTTATGGTAGTAGTAAGTATTAGTAGTAGTATTAGTCGTAGCAGAAAAGCAATAGTGGTAGTGGGAGTAGCAGTAGAAGTAGTAGTAGTGGTTATAGTAGTAGTAGTAGTAGTAGTAGTAGTAGTAGTAGTAGTAGTAGTAGTAGTAGTAGTAGTAGTAGTAGTAGTAGTAGTAGTAGTAGTAGTAGTAGTAGTAGTAGTAGTAGTAATCACGACAATAACCACCTTGAACTGAATGTAAGTAAGACTAAAGAATTAATTATAGAGCATATTATTGCCTCTCATCAACGCTAATCTCTTTTGACTCTTGCAAATGTTGAGAAAAAAAGAGTGAAAGTTAATCCAATCTGAATAAGATACTGGCATGCATCAAAACTGCTTTTGCTTATCTAAATCTGTACATGGCTGCCATATAGTTTTTACTTCAATCAAATTGCTCGTTCTGTTGTAGACTAGGAACAACTGGTTTGAATTTACCATATATGGTATTAAACTGATCAGTGAACAAATCAAAATTGCTATTAAACTTACAACAAATGGTGGTGAAAACAGTGTTCAATCAATTTCTAAAATCGACCACAGATACCGCAGTTGGAAAAAGCACGAAGACTAGTCACTGAGAAACCATGGCTTCCCCTAACGAGAGGATCGATATCACTTTACAAGAAAAATTATTAATAAGTTCAATTCGTCTCCTAAACAAACTTAGACAGAACTTGCCCCCCCCCCCCCCCATTCCCTAAAAAAAAATTTATTAAATATAATGAAATAAACGCAGCATCTCCAAAAATGTTGCAAGAGAGCAAGAGAGGAAGGGTACTCATCTCCGGTTAATCGCAATATTTTCGCCGATCCCAAAGTGTTACGATTTTCCGGAGTGGACCGTATATTATTATTATTATTATTATTATTATTATTATTATTATTATTATTATTATTATTATTATTATTATTATTATTATTATTACTGTTATCATCATCATCATCATCATCATCATCGTCGTCGTCGTCGTCGTCGTCATCCTCATCATCATCAGGCTGTAGGAGATGAAAGTGACTAAGTTATTTGACATAAATACACTTTAAAGATGAAGATCAACTTTTAACCACTAAACATTATAACAATAAATCATTTTATTCAGACAAAATTTTAACAAAATTGAATATTATCCATCATTGGTCTTTTGTTACCTTACGAATTATTTCATTTGGAATCAATTTATCTTTTGGTGTTTTCTCCTTTTTTTTTTTCGTTGTTGTTATTGTTGCTGTTTTTTTTTTTGTGTTTTTTTGTTGTTTGGTTTTAATTGTTTATACATTTCCTTTTTAAACTTTTTATTGTTTAATGTTTTATTTCCTTTTTCTTTATTCATGTTTTCCTCTTTTTTAATGTGTCCGTCTGTCTAAGGGGAGGGGGGGGGGTTAATTTTTTATAGCTAAAAATTTCAATCCTTGTTTTCAAATAAATGCAACATGTAAATTTGCTTTGTTGAGCACGTTTCGCGGATATTGGTCTATATAAGGGTTGTTTTTTCTTTTCTTTGTTTCTGTTTTTCATTCTTTTTGTGAATGGGCTTTAAAACAAGATAAAAATAACGTACCTGTTTGTGTGGCACGAAGATTAAAAGGTAGCATCCGGTCGACGTGTCATAGGGTTAATCTAGTGGGAACAGGTGGTCGAGGTATTGTTTTTTAAAAACAGGCAATCATTATTTCGTACATCATCTCCACTAGTAAATCATCTGAACCATAACCGGTAGATAATGGATTTTAATCCCAGAAACTGATAACCGAGCAACCGTGATATTTATAAATGCTCAAAATGATTATAATATATTATATGCTAGACTTAAAGGCCATTGTCAATACAACCCCATAAAAAATGAAACAAAATATTGAGGTTGCAATTATAGGCATACTTATTCTTTTTAATCCACGAAAACCCAATGTACATCATTTACATGACGTACTTCGATCACTTTAAATAGGATATCGCAGTACTTCTCCTTCTACATTGAACCCCCCCCCCCCCCCCAAAAAAAAAAAAAAAACAAAAAAAAAAAACATAAAAAAACACCAAAAAAAAAAAAAAACAAAAAAAAAAAACAAAAAAAAACAAACAATCTGATAATCAAAGCTCTGAACTAACATCAGAGTGCTTTATCATCTTGAAACAAAAGAAAAATGCGTGCTTATATCTGAAGTTGACATCAGAGGTTTGATCAGCGGATTGGCAAAAACGCTACTTCAGAGGTTAGATCAACGGGCCATCGAAATAGAGTACACATTATATTAGGTGCGATGAGATAATTTTGCCTTCCGCATGTCTTCACCGCATATTATGTTCTTCATGGTGCATGTCAAAAATAAATAAAATATTAATTTAAAAAACAGGATTTTTGACTATTTTTTTTCACCACCTGACATACGACAGTGATACGTGGTATAGTCCGTTCCTAAATCCGTGCGCACGCTTTGACGTGGATATCTTCACATTCTTCTAATGATAATTGGCTCCAACACGATGACGGATGGGTGGATATCGCCTCTCCAAATTTACCTTATATGAGATCTTGAGATTCTTGACCAATCAACGATTCCTCGTTTGACAGCTCGATTGTTAACAGTAATCAGATCATCTCTTGATATTATATGGACAGGCAGCTTTGCGTAAAGGCGGTACATAACATCAAAGAGCACCACTGACCGAAAGTCGTGAATGGTTGTGTAACATCGAAAACCCTATCGACTCGACCACGAGGTTTTGTATGTAATAGTTCCGTCACTATCCAAACGCCCATGAATTAATGGGAGCCAGCTATATTCATGTTTTCGTCCAACCTCGTCATCGATCACAACGATTGGACATTTCTCAATAAATGTACACGCTGCTGTGTTTATGAAATTTGAAAACAAACTCATGAATCTTGTTGAGCAAAACGACCAATTGTAAAGTTGGATATTTCTCAAACTATGAACACTTTTCACTATGTGGGTCATTTTGAGCACACTTTGCAATGTGACCAATGACCTCGAGCACATGGAAAGGTAATATAGATCATGCTCATAAGTGAGGTAGGACTCTCAGTCAAAAGGTCAATGTGAATGGGAGCGATCTATATTCATGTTTTCGTCCCACCGAGTCATCAATCACGTGATTTGTTGCTGTCCAACGATTGGACATTTATTCTGAACAAATGTAAACACGCTGCTTTGTTTATGAAAGTTGTAAACATACTCATGTGTCAAGCTGAACACAATGACCAATCGTAATGTTAGATAGTTCAAAATCTGTGAACACTGTTCACTATGTAGGTCTCTTTGAGCTCATTTTGCAATGTGACCAATGACCTCGAGCACGTGGAAAGTTAATATAGATCATGCCCATTCTATCGTAGCCATCGTATTATTATAGCCTGACACTGAAATCCAAAAGGACTGACAGTTTGACGTCATTATTTGGTTTTTGCACCGCCTAGTGAGTTGTCGTTAGTAGAGCTCACGGAAACAAGTTATTTCATTGGTTGAACTATTGAATATAACTCACGATTTGTTTTCTTTTTGGGGCAAAAGACTGGCATTTTGACGTCATTTTTTGGCCAGTGTCAGGCCATAACTTACAATTCTATACGCTTTTGAATCACACAAGATACATCAGCGCGCTCGTCCAATTGAAAATGAAAATGACCCCACCCTGGGCCCCGAGCTTTCGTCGTTGGAGATAATGGTGTCAATGCATCGTTATGATTTTAAAAATGATGACTACTGTATTTTCTTGCACCATTGCTCCAGAGTTGACACTGCAGTTTTTCTATACATCATGTTTCATTTGTTATGTTCTTGTGCTCGACGACAATTAAGCAAGCAGCATGTCCTTGGACCATTACAGTTTGATTTATTTGGGATTTTAACATCGGACTCCATGAAGCTTTTATATTTCTAGGAAAAGCCTCACGAGGCATATTGTCACCCAAATTCGTTTTCGCGGGAGCGTTAGAGTTAGAGTACATGTTCTGTGAAGCCCAAATCTCGTCCATTGAATTGTTATTGATCGAAGCATTGTTTGCCAATGTTACTCATTGTTATTGAATACCAATTGAGTCGATGTTGAATAAGTTTATTTTTCATAATTTGACCGATTTAATGCTTATTGACAAAATTACTTTTTAAACTTAATTATTGCATTAATGTACCGTGTAGTTTGATTGATGAAAAAGTAGGATTTGCCCTAGTTTCAACATGGCTTAGTGGTCACAGTCACATGTTCTCGAATTTATTATTAATTTCATTAAAAAAAAAAACAAAAAAACATTACCTTCATTCATCCCCAAGGGGAAATTTGTCTTTAGGGTCTATTCTAAGGGAAGACTGGAATAACCCAGGCGTCAGCCGCAGTGCAGCGCCGCAAAGTGAGCTAAGGCGAGGTGACTTGCTCAAGGCCACACATCAAGGAAAGTAGTCGAACTCGGTACCTTTTGGGTACGCGGAGCAAAGACCGGAGCCAGGCTGCATATATATATATATCGTCCTCTTCTTTTGTCTCAGCTTAGTAATTTTCATTTAATCTTTAAATATTATTTCACAACACGTTAATTGAATCTGTTATGGCCCAGTGCATATTTATATTATCTTGCAACGAAACTCTGCCCTGCCCGTGGTGTCAAAGTAAACAGTGAATCTGTGTCGGACAGCTTTTGCTTCTTGTATTGGATTATTGAGAGATGTTTCAGCAGTGTTTATTTAATTTTGGACCTCCTATTTTGAGTTCATCTAGAATATTATCAGTGGAGGTTTCTTCACGATCCAGTTGGTCAATAGGCGTATAATTTTGTTTTGGGGGATTTTTGCGGTTCACCTGAATGGTGTGGATAACACTATTTGTCACGGTATAGATAGTATGCGCTTGGCTAAGAAGCTCATAACATTGTCATCCGGAAGTATAACGGACCAACACACAAAACTGTGTGTATCCATGAACGTTTATAGTCAGGTTAATACAGTTTAGTGAGAACTACTCATAAACGAGGATGGCAAATAACAACAACAAAGACCTAGTGACGTCATCTTCGTTCTATCTATAAATGACATTTTTAAATGACATATCTACCGGTAGGTGTGTAGCGGGCATAACACTTGAGAAATAAAAAAACCCAACCCCCCCCCCCCCCCCCAAAAAAAAAAATAACCCAAACAAACTTGAACGTGAACATTTATATAGCGCATTATCTACTAAATGTGTTCAAAGCTCTTTGCAATGGGCCCATAGTCAACAGCACGACGTAATATGTAGGCCAAGACATGAGGCCTGTCAGACAATTTTTTCAGAAAAAGACAACGCTGTTAACGCCCAGGTACTCATTTTACACCTGAGCATGGTGAGAGAATGTGAGTAAAGAACGTTTTCCAAGGGCTCAACTAATACACCACTCAGAACAGGACTTGAACCCAGGACCTTCCGATCCGAAGACGAATGTCATACCACGACCACACAACCGCACATTAACATAATGCAATCATTCAAAAGCAAATGTAGAGACAAAAAGCTCTGTTTATTACATAATAACATTAATCTCAACTTGAGTAATACGATAGAAACTGATTAAGCCAAGATTTAAGGGGTTTGGCGATCCTCTAGCTTAGAAACAACAACTCACTCACTCACTCATCTCCGGACCTCCTTGAGGCAAAGCAAGGGATCTCCATTTTGGTCCTCTTAGCTGCTATTCTTGGGGCCAAGAAACAACAACAATAATTTATGAATATTACAGACGGTTGTCTATAGAGACAGAGTTATCCCCCCCCCCCCCCCCCACCCCCATGTCATAAAATGATTTATTTATTCATTCTTTCAATAAAACCTTAACACATCTATAACATTTTAAAAGCAATAACAAAATAACAGGTTTAACAAACTCGCCTTCGTGCCCACTGAAATCTATTTGTCCTTTGTTCAATAGTGGAGTACCCTAACGAACAGCCAGAATTTCCGGCTTCTGACAACATGTGTGAGCATCTAGCAACAATTCTCCTTACTGTGAATGCCAAAGGGATGCCATGTCCAAATCTACTTACAAGAAGCACTTACAAATCAGAAGATGAAAAAGAGGAGCCAGAATTACAGGTCAAGACTGAATGCTCTTCAGAGGCCTAAAAATTATGCTTGCAAGTTTTCAAACTGAGCATGAACTTATGCTCTAAGCAGTAGTGAAAATATTTTCCGAAGAGATAAGGAAAAACACATTCTTGATGAAGAAGAAAAGGGGAATAAGCAAAATGAACATAAATCCCTTCTTCACCACCTTGACTAAGAAATAGGATTATTTATAAAATAATTTTAATTCTTTCCAGAGCACAGTACTAAATAGTCTCAGATGCTGTATAATATTAATATTTAGGAGACATATCTCATTGGGAATAGGGAAAATAGAAAGATATGTGGCATGGAGGAATACGTGCAAAAGCAAGGGGGGGGGGGGGGGGGTGACAGAAAATATATGATTTGTTGTGTGAGTAGCCGACGAAAATAAAGAACAGCTGATATTTTTTTAAAACCAAAAAACTATTGCTTTCTGCCCTCGGGTTGTTCATTCTATCCATGCTTTACTAAACATGTAAGTCAAAAATATATTTGAGGTTTGGAGGTGAAATAAAAAAGAAAAAAAATATATCACAATCATTCGCATTTTTCATAAAAATTGGCAACTAATTAAAAAAAATAAATAGGATAGTGGTCATGAACTTTCAATTTTAAACTCCATTTCCACAAGACCTCCAAGACCAGCTTTGACAACATCTCCTGCCTCTAGTCGGGATACACCAGATGGAGTGCCAGTCAAAAGAACGTCACCTGGCTCCAGGGTAAAGAACTGGCTGGTGTAGCTAATTAAATTTTCCACAGAAAATATCATGTCTTTGGTGTTGCCATTTTGACGAATTTCCCCGTTGACAGACAGCCAAATATCCAAGTTGTTGGGATTTTGTATCTGAAAAGTAATTGTACACAAATGATCACAGCAAGAATTGCATTTTTTTCTAGTCATCATCACTCTCTCCAGAAAAACTAAACATACTACATATAAAAGAACACCTCGAAAATTGGACTGAAAATAAATTTTCGATAAGATTGTGCACATGAGGGTGTACCCAAAACATGATGGTGAAATAAAGATAGATGAGCATCTTATTGATGAGGTAACAGAGTTCTCTTATCTTGGATCTAAAATAACAAACGACGGGGACGCGGAACACGATATCAAGCACAGAATCCAAAAGGCAAACCAGGCTTTCGATGCGAAAAACTTTTGGAAATCAAAGCAAATTATGAGAAAGACCAAACTGAAAATATACAAATGTTTTAAGTGTACTGCTTTATGGAAATGAAAGCTGGAAAATAACATCCTCCATAATACAAAAGCTAGAAACCTTTCAAAATAAATGTCTAAAAAGAATTTTCAACATATTATGGCCTACAAAAATAAAAACACTAGATCTATTAAAGAAAGCTGACTGCACTAACATTGAAAACTAAATAAAAGGAAGATGGCGTTGGCTGGGTCATGTGGCCAGAATGGAAAAAGGGTCACTTCCCAAGGGAGCCCTTAACAGTCCTGGTGAGAGTTCAGGGGGCAAAACCCCTGAGGAATTTTGAAAAGAACTTCATGAGAGTACATTTCAAGAACTTGCAAGAACTTGCAAACAATAATTATGACATGTCTTTTTAAATCAAACTTCATTTACACTAAGTTTTTAAAAGAACGAAGGGATTGAGAGAAAAAAAATCTTGACAATAGAGTGGTTGTGTAGATGTAGACATCGGAGCAACTAATATAAAACACATGGGATAACTCACCATATACCAGTGCTCTTAACAGGTAAAAATTTTAAAAGTCTGAATCTTTTTAACAGCAACCGTTAACCCCCCCCCCCCCCCCCCCCCCCCCCCTCCCATGATGCGAAAAGTTCATAATTCTGTAAAAATAAGGATGATTGGAAGCACTGAGGAAAGCATTTTAAAGATAATAAAATGAACATCTATACAACACACATACTCCTTTGCTAAAAAAATTCTTTTTTATTTTTTAAAACATTTTCAGAATAAATGCATTGCAAAGTTAAGCTTTTGATTAATTTTCAAAAAAGTTAAGGGATTCCTCCTCTCCATTACGTTGAGGTATAGTATTTCATGCAGATGGCTCGTAGTGATAAAAAGTTCTCACAATACTTATACCAATAAACTGTTTATATATAAAATGATCTCTGAAAGTGTACATTACATATTTATTCTATGTACGTCCACTTTCTAACAATAAAAAAAAACACATATTCGGTCCCATACCTTTTCCTTTTCAATAAAATCACTGATGGGGCATGACGTATCGAACCCTTTAGCAAGACTCCAGGGATGTCCTTTCTTCTTGGCTTCTGACTGCCAGTCTCTGGCTGTCATATCCAAACCTAGAACATAACCTCCAATATAATTCAAAGCTTCACTCTCTGGGACTTTAGAAGCTTTGGCTCCAATGACAACTCCTAGTTCCACTTCATGATTCAAGTCATGACAACCAGGTGGTATCTGGAACAGAGAAAAAAACATTTGGAATCTCAATTTATTCAAAGGCTTTACCAGGAAACTAATGTTGAGTCCTGAATCTGAAACAGAAATTGAAGATTGCCCTGTTTGCTTTTGACGTCTCTGTCATCTCTCTAATGGAGAATACTACTTGTTCAATTTCTTTCCAGATACATATGCTCATATGTTTTGCCTTCAATGAAGTCTTATTGAATCGTGTTCTTTCACCCATTTTAACAACAATAATAACAACAACAACAACAACAATTATAATAATGAGAGAAAGATAAGGGGATTAAATGTGACTCACAAATAAGGGAATACAACAAAACGAACGACGTTTCAGCCTTTGGTCTTTTTCAAGTAAACATGAAATATATATATATATATATATATATATATATATATATATATATATATATATATATATATATATATATATATATATATATATATATATATATATTAGATTGTCCTAATAGGACGGGTGCGGGGTGGGGGGATGGAAGGATGGGGAGGTGTTATTGAAGAATACTAGATGGCAATAGTGTTATTGTTGGCCCCCTACCCACCCTATTAATAATATTCATTAAGATATGAAAAGAAAATAATAAAAATTTTATATATATATATATATATATATATATACAGTCCACTCAGGATAGTCGCAACACCTTGGGATCAGCGAAAATGTTGCGATTAACCAAAATTGCAATTAACTGAGTTGCAATTAACTGAAGTTGAGTTTCCAGTCCACTATTGCAACATTTTACACTTATATGGTGAACTCAAATCAGTTGTTGTAAACATTGTTCTTAGCCCACCACAGACTAAGCAATATGATTGAATTAAAAACCATAGGGCAGCCTGTGTGGATTTTCTCAAGCAAAAGCAGCTTTGATGCAGGTCGACATCTTAGTCAGATTTTATTCACTTTCACTCTTTTTTTCTCAACATTTTATATTGTTTATTTATTAATTCTTGTAACCTACGTTGACACTAACAATTAAAGCAGTAAGGAAATTACACACCGCTAATCTCATAAAGGTAATCTGCGTTCAACAATAAAACTATTCAAAATAGCTAATCAGGAGATTATCCTATGGGGGGAGGGGGAGAACTTTAAGTACGACAACCAATTAAAAAAAAAAAGAAGAATATTACTTATATTGAAAACTGTACATTGAATATTAGACTAAAACACAACTTACCTTTATTGCTTGTCCTTCGGTAACATAAGAGGAAGTTGGTTTCAAAAATATGATAGGTTTGCTTGGAACTGGATTACCTAATTCTGCAGCATGTTCACTGAGGAAAAATAACACAGACAAGTTTGTAGCATTTTCTTATAATAACTCAAACATGCTGAATATTACTACTGTCAATGATATAAATATTCTTTATAAAAAAGTAAGAAAAATTGCGGTGCTTTCCTGGCCGATAGTTTGTAGTCCAACTTCCAAGGTCTTAATTCCACTCAAATGCTTGATACCAATACAAGCACAGATTTTTCTATAATAGAAGGTACAGTCCAAGCCGGTTTATTGGGACGGCTTGGTCTCGACAAATCGTCCCAATTAGGCAGCATCCCAATTAAGCGACGGCCATGAAATTGAGCAATTTTCAGATTTACCATAGCCCACTCTGCATTTATTGTGTCCATGAACATGATGACGGGAGATTGGTGACTTTGACAAGGGATACAGGTAAATTCTATTGTTCACATCTCTGTGATGACTATGACGAACGGTTCAACAACACACCAGATTGGCTGTCGCGATAGACACTAACAGGGGATACAGGTAAATTCTACTGTTCATACCTCTGTGATGAACGTATGACTACACACCAAGTTGACCATCCCATTGGACTAATTTGCATTTTATGAACCATCATTTTAAAGGATTGAAGACAACAAAAAAGCTCTTTTATGGGGATGGTAATTGTCAAATTTTGTCCCCATTAAGTGGCGGGCCATCCCAATTAAGTGGCTGGGAATTGGAAAGGGTATGACTTTTCATATAGAAAAAACACTCTTTTTGAATTTGGGTTTTTAAGATAAGTTTAAATGATACAATTGAACACATATTATGGATTCATACAATACAATCACTCTAGTACAATTCATTCCAAATATCTGATGAAAAAGAAAATCATATGAGATTTTAGGCTGTAAGATTGAATATGGGGGCGAGAGAGATAAAACATAACCAAAATAACCTGAAGGTCAACCTCATTATTAAATGATACTTAAAGACAGATTACAAGAGCTTTCTTTAATTCCAAATGGCTTTATTTATGGTTATAATCTTGGTGCAAATAATTAATTATATAAAAAACCCATTCTGTTTAAAATTTATCTGGCAAGGGTCTGTCAATAACAGCCTGTGATTATTGACATACGAGTCTGTGAATAACGGCATTGACAAGTCTTAGCCCTTGATAAACATTGATTTGACTTATTGCCGTCCACCTCCTAATCAACCAACCGGGACGCCTAGGCAGCTTCTCTCATTCTATAGATGAATTCTCTCCATTGGTCTCTATCTTTTGCCAGGGACTGTAGGTCTGTAAGATCTTTTTCCAACCTTAACTCTAGATGGTTCTCGAGGCTCTTCAATTTTCTATTTAATATTGTGTGAATGTTTGTTGTTGGTCTACCTCGATATTTGTTTTGACCTGATATAAATGAATAAGGCCTTGTCCTATTTCAATCTCAACTTTATTTCAGAGATACAGAACATCGAAGAAAGACAATTGCATCATCTGTGAACAAATACATAACATTGAAACGTAACAATAACCGATATCGTAAGGCTTTTATAATTCTCTAGTGTAAAGTATGCTTTCATGGCTTTGTTTGCTGGCACATTGTTGTTTCTTCTTAGTATAAGTCTGAATAGTCTCAATCGTGTTTCTAATATTTGGGTTGAGAGTAACGTATCTGTATCATTATCTATGAAGTACAACGTAAAGCTCTTAATGGAGAATCACATGCAGGGGGTGGTGGCACAAGTGCCTGCATGTGGCTAGTCTCTTCGTATGAGTGAATTGAAGGCGTCCAAAGTGTTTCATGTGACTGCATTGTCATCCAGCTGATTCCAGACCTTAATTGCTCGAACTAGAAATACTAAAAACTAGGCGTTTCATTGTATTTTTTTATAGAGTGATTTGTTTGTAATATTTGTAGAATAGTGAATGTTAAGCAGGATTCTCAGTTTTTTTCAAAGGGATGTGTCAAATTTTTCTTCTTCATTCTGCATAATAGCTCATGTTCTAAAGTTGTAAATGAGGTAAGATTTGACAAGGGACTTATAACTTATTCAATAACATTGTGGTTATACAGAGCCGACTCCAGATAACTATATACAGTTATTCAGAGTTGAGATTCGTGTTGGTTTCTCATGACCTGAATAATTTTCAATTTGATACCAGTTTACAGGCTTGTTACTTTGGCAATTTGAGTGCCAAATTACGATAAGTTAGGGATATATCAATTTCAGTCACACTAGACTACTTAAATATTTATTATGGAACATTTTAAAAAAATGATTTTGAACTTTTTTTGAGCTTTTATATAGTGCAATATCCACCAAACATGCTCAAAGCACTTTACAAGGAGTCCCTGGCCAACATCAACATATAACATTTAGGACAGGATATGATGTCTGTTAGGCGATATTATAATTTTTTTAGACAGAGACAACGCTGTTAATGGCCAGGTACTCATTTTACACCTGAGTACAGTGAGAGAATGTGAGTAAAGAGCCTTCTCCAAGGACTCAACTATGCGCTGTGTGAGGCTCGAACTGAGGACCTTCCGATCCGAAAGCGAGTGTCATACCACTCGACCACATAGCCACACATGATGGTTCAGATTATTTCAGCATAGCTTTAACAAAGAATTACTGAATACAGATGATGAATATCTCTCAATGTCGCCCATGTTGATTAACATAAAAGTGTAGTGTGTTTATATGTCACTAAATATATGAACTGCATTGTTTTTTGTTTTATTTTTGTTTTTTAATACGGTAAATCTACTATTTTATTGTGCAACGCAGCATCCTGGATTTTTATAGAACATTAATAAGCTAACTTTTGAACCAGTTGTTTTTCCAATGAACAAACAAAAAAAAAAGTAAATAAAGTCTAGTGCAATGTAAGCCATCATGTCAAATAATGAAATTTATCTGACGGTTTCAAAGATGCAAGCCAAATGGTGAGATCCAGAATTTTGAAACAGACTATAATTTGCACTGTATTTCGTCAGACATGCTCCGGATTATATATTTCCGAACACGGGTCCATGACGGAATGAATGTGACGTTTAAAATGGAGTCAAACCACCCACTGATTAAGAGAAGGGGTTACATTTGTGTGTGTGTGTGTGTGTGTGTGTGTGTGTGTGTGTGTATGTGTGTCTGTGTATGTCTGTTGAAGAGAGAGAGAGAGAGAGAGAGAGAGAGAGAGAGAGAGAGAGAGAGAGAGAGAGGGGGGGGGGGAAAGAGAGTCAATATTGCCACAAAAGGACAAGAAAAATGTATTGTGTTGTGGGATATAGCAATGATAAGAGTACTGTAGTCAATCTACTAACGCAACAACTGTAAGGATAAAAAAAAAGATGATGATAAAAAAATAAAAAAATGAAGGGAAAAAACTGTGCTGGATTGCCGATAATTTTCAACCTTCTATTATGGCACGGTAATGTTATTACAATACAACGAGAAGTAATAATAATAATAATAATAATAATAATAATAATAATAATAATAGTAATAATAATAATAATAATAATAATAATAATAATAATAATAATAATAATAATAATAATAATAATAATAATAATAATAATAATAATTTTTAAAAACGGCTTTCCCAACAAAGAAATAAAGACAAAGATATCGAAGTTCCCTCTAGTCCTCTAGCAAAAATTGGCTTGGTCTCTAACTCTATTAATGCCCATGGAGACCAAATATTTTTCAGAAGCAAGCTGTAAGAAATCAATGACAATAAAACAATTATGAGTTTTGACCTTTGCCTTTACTTTAACGTAAAAACTTACACGTAATTTCGTCCAACACAAACGATTTTCTTTCCCAATTCTCTGAACTGAGTAAGTGAGAAACGTGACATTTTTGATCGATTCCTTATTAAGTTATTCAAACAAACCGTAATTTTTTTTTTCTTTTCAAAACTGATATGTTAGAAATATAAATATATCCTTGCAACAGCGGAATGTTTCAACTAATATATACTATGATTATTCTTCTAGCAGTACACTGAAGACCGGCCTGTTAAATGGTAAGCGAAATAGAGGTGTCACAGGTGCAGGGTTGCCAGATTATTTTTCAACAAAATGCCAGGGGAAGACTCAAAAAATGCCAAAACACTCAAAAAGATGCCAAAGTCTGTTGACTCCCACCCCCACTAAGAAAACTACTCACTTTTGATAGACAATTTACTATCATATCCTGGTGGCTTGCGTGTTTTCTTTTCTTTTCTTTTTTTTTTTTTTTTTTTTTTTTTTGTTTTTTTGTTTTTTTTTTTTTTTTGAATTATTCTAAATTTCCTGTTGGGGTAATTATTTACCTACTGACTACTAAGTGGAGTGCTAAACCACTACACCACGGTTGGATTTTAAGAATGAAAAAGAAATGTGAAGATGTTTGTTTTTACGCGTTTAGAAATAATTAAGAAAAGGTGTCATTTGAAGTATAATATACAAGAAAAGAAAATGCCAAATGAAAATGCCAAATGCCAAATGATTTTTCTAATGCCAAACGGTTTTCAAAAATGCCAGATTTTTGGAATCTGGCATTTAAAATGCCAAACTGGCAACCCTGCACAGGTGTTTTGTTATGCATTGTTTATAAAAATTGACCTCTGCACTTTCAGACAGCTGAAAAGAAAACGTCAGTGGTCTCCCTTGATAAATTCTCCTCTCTTCTTTTTGCCAAAGCTCCACCCCCCCCCCCCCCCCCCTCTCTCTCTCTCTCTCTCTCTCTCTCTCTCTCTCTCTCTCTCTCTCTCTCTCTCCAAGAGAAACTAGTCCTTGATGCATTTGGGAAAAAATAATACGGGTATGTGGTCTAGTGGTATAAAGGTCCCGAGTTCCAGTCCAGAGCGGCGTATGGTTGTGTCTTTGAAAAAAACCCTCTTTACTTACATCCTCTCATAGCACTCAGGTGAACAATGAGTACCTAGCCGTTAACAGCGTTGTCACTGTCCGAAAAAAATTGTAATATCGCCTCACAAGCATCATGTCTCGCCTACATATTCAGCGTTGCTGTTGGCTAGGGACTCTTAGTAAGCGCTTTGAGCACGTTTAGTGAATATTGCGCGATATAAAAACTAAAGTCAAGTCCTCATAAAATAATAAACATAAAACATGAAAATATATAAAATAGACAAAACCAATAAATAAATAAACAAACAAAGGGGGAAAACCAACAACTCACAACTCCTATTTCAATCTGATGATGCACACGTGGTAGGGTAAGTTGGGGATCAAAATTACAAACGCATCCTGTACTGCCCTTTCCTATGAATCAGCGCTATTGTGCACAATGGCATGGGTGTGAAGCCGGGCAGAAGCCGATTCCTAATTTGGTTTCAAAATATATGGATTTAACTCATTTTGATTTGCTGAGAAACTGAGTACCTTGTTTAATCCCTGGCAGAGAGAATACACTTACTTATTTTGGCCTTTTGCTTCTTCAGGATTATAGGCCATAAACGAAGGTTTTCAACTTTTTTTCTATCCTGCATCATCACTTCTTTCGTTTGCCTTGTGGTTTGTTTGTTTGTTTTAAAGCGTTTTACGGCGCTTGCAATACAATGAGGTCATATCAGCGCCAGTCTAAAGGAAGAAAATGGGACAGTAAAAAGTTCTAGAATGACAATTAAAGCACCCAAGAAATGGTAAGACAAAGGGGAATTGGTTCAAATAGGAAACAGGTGTAGTTTCCAAGAGCGCACTATCAAAGTACTTAGTTTGAGATCTCCTACAAGTCTCACCCAGATACTAGCACAAGATCCCACTAAGAAGAATACACTCAAATGTTAACAAATCCTATGTTAAAAATAAAAAATAACTACATAACAGAGAGATGATTTACAAGGAAAAAAATATCATCTCCCAAAACTATAACTAGACATTCGACTGTTTCCCTCCCAGCCAAGGACTCCGGCAGCATCAGGACAAAACCAAGTAATCTCATTCCAAGACAAAGACAGACAGCAATTGAAAAACATAAACAGGGGGATAGAAGATACAGCAAGTACCTCCCTGCCCACTATGGGAGTTGCCCTATGGATTCCAGGTTTGCCGGGTGTTGCTTGTTGTCAGTTTTCTAAGAATGTGACCAACCCTTTTCCATGTTCTCTTCAACATTCTTTTTCAATTGCTTGTTGGTTTGTTTCCTGCTACAGCCCGATGTTGCTATTTTTTAATTTTTTTAAAAAGACCAATGTACTTTTAAAATCTTTCGAAGACATGGATATTAGTTATGACATTTTTGGCGTCCTCCATGTTTCCAATCCCTGCATAAAAACAGCTTTAACATTTAGATTGAACTCACAGACTTTTGTGCAATTTGTCATGATTTTAGATTTCCAGAAGTTTTTCAAAATGTTAAAAGCAGTCCTTGCTCTTTTTTAAAATACGGGCCTTTACTGCCTTTACATCTTCATCCGTGCCTCCAGTAACACTGATAACGCTACTACCAAGGTATGTGAAGCTGTCCACTTAATCCAGGACTGTTCCATTTAGTTGTACAGAGTCGTTATCAGTGTGAACTTTTGATATTTGTGTCTTCTTTGGCTCGATTAAATTTGGCCAATTTAGGTGTTTTGGATTTCAACTGCTTATGGCTTTTGGCGAGAAGCGGAAGACCATCTGCAAAATCGAGGTCTCCGAGTTGAGTTCAGGGAATCCATTGAATTCCGTTTCTCTCTCCGCTTGTTGTCTCTCTTATGGTCCAGTCCATGGAAAGTAGGAATAGAAGTGAGAGGAGGCATCCCTGCCGTACGCCAGTTTAAATGTCAAACACCCGCGTCAGTTTCCATCCATGACAAATCATTCCGTCATAGAATTTCTCGATCAATCTGGACAGCTTTACAGCCAGAATGGACAATATTAATTTACTTGTATTTATCTCTCTGCTTTGTCTGGCCACGGACTTCGTGATCATCCTCACGAAGCCGTGATCTGGCAATGTTTCATACACTCCTTTTCATAACAATATTTTCGTGTAACAGAGAGTTAACCTATGATAGTCTCTAATATCTGGTTGTGATGTCCCCTCTACCGTTACTAATCACGTGTAGCGAGGAGTGACTGTCACGAATACGATTTAACCTGCTTTTAAAAAAAAAATAACTAACAAAAAAAAAAAAAAAATGCTTTACATAAGCCTCAGAATGAACTTTTATAATTTTTACCAGCAGCTCCAAATAAGACATGCTCTCCTGATACAATTCTTACGTGATTAAAAAGATGGTTACTCCATGACCGCATATTACCATGCCAGGCAAACTAATAACATGGACGCATTTTTAATATTATCTTAATCTTATAGTATGAGTCCCGGGTTACACCTTTAAAAATTAAGTCAATTACCGTATATTTTATTGGTTGAAACTTGAAATTCCTCATTCTCCTCCTCCTCCTCCTCCTTCTTCTCTTCATCCTCATTCTTCATCGTCCGGAAAAAGAAAACAGATATGGGACGATACAAGACACAGCAAAACGAACCTCTCTGCTCCCCATGGGAGGCCATAAAACCCCTTCCAGAAACCCAATTGACACAGGATTCCACTAAGATGATTACACTCAAATGTTTACAGAATATATCCAAAAACAGAATGCATAACTAACAATACATTGCAGAGAGATGATATTTAATATCACAAGGAAAAATAATTATCACCTCCCAAAACTAATACTAAATATTTAACTGCTTCCCCCTCAGCTGAGGACTTCGGTGAGGACCAGGACAATTGTTTTTTATTTTTGTTTTTAATGGTTTTGCGGCGCTTGCAACACATTAAGGTCATATCAGCGCCAGTAAAAAGGAAGAAAATGGGATAGTAAAAAGTTCTAGAATTACAATTATAGCACCCAAGAAAAGGTAAAACAAAGGGGAATTGGTTCAAAGAGGAAACATGTAGATTCCAAGAGCACACTATCAAAGAACTTAGTTTTAGATCACCTAAAGGTCTCATCCAGACACAAGAACAGGTTCCAACTAAGAGGGATACACTCAAATGTTTACAAATCATATATAATATGGAAACAAAACAATACATACAGTGCTTAACAGAGGGATGATTTACAAGACAAAAAAATATCGCCCAAAACTCTAACTATACATTTGACTGTTTCCCTCCCAGCTAAGGTTTCTGGCCAGGACCTGGACATAACCAAGTAATCTCATTCCACGACAAAGACAGAAAGCATGTTGGAAACATATATAGGAGGATAGAAATCACAGTAAGTGCCTCCCTGCCCACTATGGGAAGTAAGGAACCCTACCCAGTAGTAACCTCTTGCCCACCATGGGATGTCAAACAACCCCACCCAGTGGTCATGGATCAGTCACATGCACACACCTACAAAGAATATGATAGATCAACAAGAAGTCTGATGCAGCATACAAATCACAGCTATATTTTTACAAAACATCGTACATGTGAATTAACCAATCATGATAACATACATTAAGTGATTTCAAATGGATTTTAAAATGAGACATTGTAAATTAAAATTTGACATTCAAAAACTTAACGAACCCCCCCCCCCTCCCAATATAAAAGAAAGGAAACGAAAAAAATTCCCAAAACAACAACCCTCCCTCCTCCCCCCAAATAAAAATAATAATTTTGTTTAATTAAAAAAAAAACAATAAAAAAAAAACAAACAAATGATTCATCATGTCATAGAAAGTCAATTCATTCAAAATAAAGAATTATAGTTAACACTTTATTTATTTATTTTTTTTTTTTAGAGAGAAAAGATTTTGTTATTAATTGACTTGAAAAAATCATTAGAAAAAAAAATTAGATTTATGGTCTCGTAATTAAACGATGAAACTTGCTCTTTATTTCTTCAACGAAAAACAAATTAAATATTTAGTAAGTAACAACTTAATTAATTTTTTTGTTCGTTTTTTTTTTTTTTTTTGACGAGAGCCAAACATGGCTATTTTTCCAGGTATCTATTTAAGTATATAACACACACACACAGAGAGAGAGAGAGAGGGGGAGAGAGAGAGAGAGAGAGAGAGAGAGAGAGAGAGAGAGAGAGAGAGAGAGAGAGAGAGAGAGAGAGGGGAGAAAGAAGTTTGATTTTTGTTTTAAGGGTTTTTATGTTGTTTTTTTTTTGTTTTTAAGGGTTTTACGGCGCCTGCAACACATTTAGGTTATATCAGCGCCAGTAAAAAGGAACAAAATGGGGTAGTAAAAAGTTCTAGAATTACAATTAAAGCATCCAAGAAAAAGTAAGACAAAGGGGAACTGGGAACAAATAGGGATTCCAAGAGCATATCTTCAATGTACTTAGTTTGAGATCACCAATAAGTCTCATCCGGACACAAGCACGGCCCCCACTAAGAGGAACACACTCAAATGCTTACATTATAAATTATAACAAATATAATAATACATAACAGAGAGATGATTTACAAGGAAAAAAATATCATCTCCCAAAACAATAACTATGCATTTGACTGTCTTCCTCCCAGCCAGGATCCCGACCAGGGCCAGGACAAAACCAAGCAATCTCATTCCAAGACAAAGACAGAATGCAAGTTGGAAAACAATATAGGGGGATAGAAGACACAATAAGTACCTCCCTGCCCACTATGGGAGGTAGGAACCCCACCCAGTTAAGGGTTTTTACGGCGTTTGCGAAGAGAGAAAGAGGGAGAGAGAGAGAGAGAGAGAGAGAGAGAGAGAGAGAGAGAGAGAGAGAGAGAGAGAGAGAGAGAGAGAGAGAGAGAGAGAGAGAGAGAGAGAGAGAGAGAGAGAGAGAGAGAGAGAGAGAGAGAGAGAGAGAGAGTACATAAAATCGATAATGATTTGTAATTTTCTGTGAATAATGATGATGATTTTGGGACATAATAATTTAACATAATTTAATTTCACTTCATTTAACTCTGATACTGTGAAATATACAACAGCTGCAACATCAATAGAATCACTACAATCCTAAATGTAATAGATATGGTCAAGAACTTTGTGTTCTTTTTAAATCTTAAAACATCTTATTGTGTAATATACAAGAAAATAAGAGGAAAAAAAACAACAACAAACAAAATAAACGATGATTAGGGGAAAAAGTCTTGTTTGTTTGTTTTTGTTTTGTTTTTAGATGTTTAACGGCGCTTGCAACACACTTAAGGTCATTTCAGCCCCAGAACAAAATAAGAAAATGGGATAGTAAAAAAAATATTTAAAAATACTAGAAATACAATTAAAGAACACGAGAAAAGTAAGACAAAAGGGAATTGATTCTGATAGGGTACAGATGTTGATTCCAAGAGCATACCATCAATGTACTTAGTTTGAGATCACCGAAAAGTCTCATCCAGACACCAGCACATTATCCCAATAAGAACACACACAATGTTCACAAGGTATGTTTAAAACAAAAAATATAACTATCAATACATAACTGAGAGATGATTTACAAGGAAAATACATCAACTCCCAAAATGAACACTATACGTTTGACTGTTTCCCTCTCAGCCAAGGCTCTCGGCAATGGTCAGGACAAAAACAAGTAATCCCATTTCATCATCATGACAAAGACAGACACCAACTCAGAAATCAGATAAAGGATAGAAGACGCAGCAAGAAATCTCCTACCCACCATGGAGGTCAAAACACCCCACCCAGTAACAGATATCGTAAGGAACTTTTTTTTTAAATTACGAAACATCCTATTGTAATATGCAACTTGTATTACAAGCAGGTAAGAAACAACCAAATGATGATTTAGGAGAAAAGGTCTTGTGAATTATTTTGTTGAAAAAAATTAATTGGGTAAGAAATCTCTTCTCCTATATATCCATAATATGTATTAATTGATATTTATTATGCACTTGTATCCTTATCAATCAAAATTATAATTTTTCGTCCCAATTACAAGATATGATTCTTTTTAAAAATGTATTGTTACATCGTGTATTGTGCAAACGACCCTACAAATTGCTTATTTTCGAGAATTTGTCAGTGCTATCACCATCAGGTCATATGAATAACAATGAAAAAACAAAGACCCTATCTGACAAACTGAAGAGCAGATGGAGATGATACATAGTATGGTAAAAATGGGAATGTTGTTTTTCTTCCCTTTCTTCCCTTTTTCGTTTGTTTGTTTTATTTTCTTTCCTAGTTTGTTTTAAGT
Organism: Berghia stephanieae; assembly: GCF_034508935.2. Classification (NCBI taxonomy): domain Eukaryota; kingdom Metazoa; phylum Mollusca; class Gastropoda; order Nudibranchia; family Aeolidiidae; genus Berghia; species Berghia stephanieae. Next base: position 35,300,473 of record NC_088361.1, read on the forward strand.
GGATGGGTGTGGGTAGGGAGGGAGGGGAGGCGAGTTTTTAGGACATCTATAGATCAAATAAGAACTAGAGAAATTGAAAATGATACTGTTTTTCCCCACTTAAGGTGAGGGAATTTTAACCATGACATAGACGAAGTATTCTCATAAAAGACAAGCTTGGGGGGGGGGGGGGGGGGGGGGGGGGGGGGGGGCAAAAGATATACGGGATTAATAGTGACAGTGGGAGCAACCTCCTTTCTGGAGGATCTTTGTAGACAGTACAGGGTCTTGCCCTGAATGATAATGATGATGATGATGGTGAAACAAATATTCTGAACGCCTCCTACACAAATATTGTGTGATTAATGACATTATCTGTGAGTGGTGAGAAAATGAATAAAAAATAATAATGAGGTGACAATCATTAACTTTATTCAATGAACAAAACATAAACATAATATGTATATATATATATTATAGTAAAGCGGTGATATTTTATAGAATCAGGCAGTGTTCTTTAAGATGTATATAATTGGAACTTTCATATATATACAAATGCACAGCAATTTAATCTGACCACTATTTTTGGTCAAAGTAATTAATAATGACAGTTAATAAAATGTACAGCATGTAAACAACAAAACAATAATTATTAAAAGCCATTCTTGTCGTATGAGCTAGATAAAATGCTATGCTAGATTACAATCAACATTTCGCCCACAAAAGGATATTCCTTGTCTTTGCGATTTATTTCTATTGTAAGAATGTGAAATTTTGTTTGTTTTGTTTGTTGTTAAGAGTTTTACGGCGCTTGCAACACATTAAGGTCATATCAGCGCCAGTAAAAAAGAAAGAAAATGGGATAGTAAAAAGTTATAGAATTACAATAAAGCATCCGAGAAAAGGGAAGAAAAAGGGGAATTGGTTAAAAAAAGAAACAGGTGTAGATTCCAAAAGCACACTATCAAAGTACTTAGTTTGAGATCACCTAAAAGTCTCATCCAGACACAAGCACAGGTCCCAACTAAGAGGTTTGTTTTGTTTTTTTTTGTTTTTAAGGGTTTTACGGCGCTTGCAACACATTTAGGTTATATCAGCGCCAGTAAAAAGGAAGAAAATGGGATAGTAAAAAGTTCTAGAATTACAATTAAAGCACCCAAGATAAAGTAAGACAAAGGGGAACTGAGAACAAATAGGGATCAGATGTAGATTCCAAGAGCATACCACCAATGTACTTAGTTTGAAATCACCTACAAGTCTCATCCAGACACAAGCACAAAATCCAACAAAGAGGAACACACTCAAATGCTTACATTATACATTCAAAATAAAAATAATAATACATAACAGAGAGATGATTTACAAGGAAAAAAATATCATCTCCCAAAACAATAACTATGCATTCGACTGTTTCCCTCCCAGCTAGGCTTCTGGCCAGTGCCAGGACAAAACCCAAGTAATCTCATTCCGAGACAAAGACAGAAAGCATGTTGGAAAACAGATATAACGGGATAGAAGACACAGTATGTACCTCCCTGCCCGCTATGGGAGGTCAGGATCCCCACCCAGCCAACTAAGAGGAATACACTCAAATGTTTACAAATCATATAATATAATGTGTAAACTAAACATTATACAATGCATAACAACAGAGAGATGATTTACAAGGAAAAAAATATCATCTCCCAAAACTATAACTATACATTCGACTGTTTCCCTCTCAGCCAAGGACTCCGACCCAAGTCAGGACAAAACCAAACAATCTCATTCCAAGAATAAGACAGAAAGCAATTGGAAAACAGATAAGAGGGGATAAAAGACACAGCAAGTACGTAGGAGCCCCACCCAGAATGTGAAATTTAATCTATTTTCTCCCTTTTCTTAAGCACCAGTTTCCAAAAATAGTTTTCTACCATTTGATTATCTTTCAATATCGTCAATTTTTCTATTTTACATTTCTGCCTTACAAATGCATAAAACGATTCATAGAATAATATAAGGGAGAGAAATTTTAAAAAATAAAAAAGAGAGAGCGAGAGAGGGAGGGAGAGAGAGAGAGAGAGAGAGAGAGAGAGAGAGAGAGAGAGAGAGAGAGAGAGAGAGAGAGAGAGAGAGAGAGAGAGAGAGAGAGAGAGAGAGAGAGAGAGAGAGAGAGAGAGAGAGAGAGAGAGAAAGAGAGAGAGAGAGAGAGAGAGAGAGAGAGAGAGAGAGTACGCAAAATATTTTCTGAAATATTGATAAAACACAACCTATGCATTACAAATGTTATACATTTTCTGAACAGTTTACTTGCATGTTCCGTAATAATTAACATACTATTCAGACAGACGGCCGTCTTTTTAAATAATAATTATTAGTCTGGCTTATTTTCAATATTTTTAAAACGTGTTTTAAAATGTTTTACGGTGCTAAGCACTCAAAGGTAATTTTAGTGCTAATACAAAGGAAAGTGACAGGACAGTCTAAAGATTTTGATACAGCTATCAAGCATCTAAGAAAAAAGTAAGACATTGGGAATAAATTAAAAACAGACATAATGTAGTTCCAAGTAAAATATATAATTCAAGCGAAAATGAAACCACGTCCTAAACTGACAATGCTACAGGAACAAAATAAGTATTATATTGACAAACCTAGCAACGATGTAATGTATATTTGAGAGCTGATTTACGAGAAAAAGATATTTCAAATATTAAGATGATTTAATCTGACTGTTTCCCTCTCTAAAAAAGACTCCAGGTAGGCCCATGTGAAATAAGGAAAAAGGATGTAAAGCCACGTGATTAGCTTAAGTTTAAGGGGTTTATACAGGGCTTGTGGAACTACAAGGTCCTTTCACCACCTGTAAAAAGGCAAATAACAACAGTCACTAGATTTGGATCAAGCTAACAGGCACCTAAGAATAGAATTAAGATAAAGGGAAAAGTTCAAAAGAGACCAGAAGTAAATCCACGATCAATATATCCTTGTTATTTAGTCTGAAATCACTTCAAAGTTCCACACTGACAGGTTACGGGATCACTGCCAAATGAAATGTAAATAACAGAGGGAACTTTCAAGGGGGGAGGGGGGTATAATCTCTCTATAAAAGGAACTTTACATTTGACTGCTTCCCTCTCAATTAGGGATCCCCGCCGGGACCAAGATCAATCCAGAACTAAGACAGCAACATGGAGAGGAAAAACAGAGGCATGGAGATATTTTTGTTTGTTTGTTGCTTTAGGTCTCTTCCAACACAATTGAGGTTATATGAGAGACCGCTGAAACAAAAAAACAAGCAATCTAACAAAAATAGTACAAATGTAAATCAAAATCATAACCTAAAGATATCATAAGCTAAATTATAAATAACCAAGAACAAACAGGCAGAAGATTTACAGAAAAAAAAATATCCCCTGTCAAAAATACAATCACAAACCAAAGAAGCAGGATAGGCTAGTAAAGAGAAGAAGAAACGACATCACTATCGGATCGTACACCCATCCAACCACCCGCAGGCATGGGGATAGAAGATGCAAAAAAATGACCTCTCCACCCACTATGAAAGGTCAGAGTGCCCCACCCAAACATTCATAAATAAACTCTGAGACTTACAACATCAGTTTGTGATAAAATCTATGGAAAATTGCGCTTGACGATAGCATGAAATCATATTTCATTAGGCAAACTTCTATTACAGTAATTTTCAATCTTCTAAGTACAAGTACAAGTATAATGAAACATAGCGTTGTTCAAATGTATGTGATGTGTAGATCTTAATTGGCAGGGTGGAAATGTAGGCTATATTAAAATTCTGCAGTAGCCACAAACAAAGCACAGATTGTATTCCTCTGCTTCCCTTAAAATTTTAAAGATTTGCTCATTTTCTCCAAAAAGTATTAGTCTTTTTTAACTCTTAAATAAGTCTTGCAACAATCCCAAAGAATATTTTTTTATTACAAAAAGAAAGAAAAAAAGCATAATTCAATCAACCAAAGGCAATCTGGCATTTACATTACTGGGTTACACAAGATAAATTACACGTTTTCCAAGTAAGGATATAACAGGAAGAAAGAAAGAAAGTGCTTGTTTATCATTCAGACAATTCAATGACTACATTTAATGTTCCAATTTCATACAAACTTGGTAGAATCACTGAACTTTACTCAGCACTGACTGACATATAACCACTATTAAAAATAGCAGCAAACAAACGATTGCAAATTAGCCCAGAAGAAACAGATCTTTACCAACATTATGAAAATTAGAAAAATCATTCCCTTCGAAGAGGCATTCCATGTATATTTCTGGGCTTTTCAAGTAATGTGTAACTCATTTTAAGGCGATGCATTAACTAAATTAAATTTTTTAAAAAGTTGTAAACGAAACCACAAAGTTGAATTTGAACAAAACAAAGACTATTCTGTAGTTAATTTCATTTACCATTTTGTAAATTTGTACATAGATCTAAATTTGACAAATGTATTTGATGATCTCTAAAAAAACCGATGCATTCTAAGTTGTTTTCCATCTTTCGACATATTTCCTTAGAATTGTTATTTCTGTTTAATTGACATCGGTCTAGATATTGTGAAATTGAAACCTTGAAAAATGAATCCAACTGTACTTGTGAGACTTATAAAGGTAAAGACCAATTTGTATAAAGCTAGAACATTTGACATTACAAAAATTGGTTAAATATTCAGAGCCATCTGTGTTGTACCAAATTAATCTAACAGTTTTGGTGCCTCGGTGAAGTGTGCAAGTGTATTTTTTGAAAGAAGGAGGCAGGACTTTAAATTGGTTAAAAAAAAAAAAGAAGAGGAAAATTCTTGTATAATTTGTTCTCTGCCCATATGGTATGTATGTAAAATGTTACGATGTACTGAATGGCGAAAAGAAAATAATGCCTGATATTTAAAAAGTTGGAGCTTTGAATTTGAAGCAGAAATCAAAATCTCAAAAATGCTCTTAAACATATAAAAAGATCCAATGTGATTTTTTGCGTTCACTGGATAAAAAAAGTCTTAATGTTTGATTGTTACAAGATTGTCTATCTACAACATATGAATTATTTCCAGATGATGATGTTCACTTCGTGACTTACTAAAAAAAATAATTAAACGTCCAAATCGCCCAACCAATCTCCTTGCCCCCAAACAAACTTATAATGATACACCATATAATGGTCTTGTTTTCTGAGCTTACAGCTCATCCAACCCTTGTTTCATGAAATAAATACAACCCGTTAAGAGAACTATTTATTACAAGATATCAAACAAAAAAAATGTTACATATATAAAACATTGCTAATGAAATCCAAATCTTCTCTTTAAAACTTAACATCATTTTAAAAAGTAATGAATAACTAATTCAAACTGATATCTAAAAAGCAAAGTTAGAAACAAACATCTTTTTAAAACATTATTTATGACCAGATATAGTTTTTTCTTTAAAAAAATGAAATAAAACAACATTCTAACATTATTTATGCAGAACATCAAATCTTGACTTAATGAGAACACAATGAAATAAATGCAAAACAACTTGAACTTCTCAAGTTTGAACACAGTGGTTTGTCATTTGAAAATAAATCGCATTCTGTAGGAGGAAATGCAAATTAAAATAACGAAAAAGAACAAAAATTTCTAAAAGTTTTGAGAACTTTGAAATTAAAAAGTAATCAAATAAACTATACAAAGTTTAAAACTTAAACAAACAAAAAATCTTAGCACCACAGAAAAAAAATGATGCATTAAACATATCTAAAACTGATATTCTAATTAGTATCAGCAAAAGCTTTTTTTTTTTTCTTCAGATAATCAGATCTCATCCTGGAGAGTTTATATGAAAGGTTAAAGGAAATGACAGATAATCACGCAAATTAGAGTAACTTATTCTTGGTGGAAATGTCTTCAATGGCTTCCTTTATTTTCATGGTATACTTCTATAATAATGTGTTGTCTCGTTCACCAAGAAATCAAAATATTTCGCAGATAATCATTTATTATTCTCCTGTTGTTGTTTATATAAAATCACAAACCTTATCACCATTCAACTTGTCATTTGGATTTCAGAGACAAAATGGTCGCCAGAAAATAAATGTGCATTACATTTTAAAATATCATATAAAAACATAAGAATATTCTCCATCTCATAAGAAACTTTCCATGAGTGTAAGCAGGTGAAACCTGAGATTCAAATTTCAACACTGTGTTTAATTTTAATCATTTATTTTTTCTTTTTTTTTGGTATTTTAAAAAAAATAAAAAATTTAAGGACGTTTAGATTTGAATTATAAAAAAAGGAAGGACTCTCAAACCTGATTTTTAGATAAACCTAAAAACAGGATCCCTGAAGAAATGCCCAGATAAATACAGTTGTCAGTTATTTCAAATCATTACTGATAAAAAAAATAAAAATGACTCCTTCAAAATAACGAGAGTACAGATTGAGATATTTTACCTATACCTCAAAACTTAAAAAATAATTTTTGGCTGTGCGACAATCAATAGAGAATGTTCGGGATCACATGCAACTTTAGAGAGTCAGAAATTTACACACAAAAAAAATTTTTAAAAATCAATAAGTTGTTGCCTTCTTCAAAGTTATTTTTACATAAAGTTAAACGGTTCCGAGCATTCTCTAATGACATCACCTGGTAGTGATAGGCAGGATTATTAATTCTCTGCAGTTTCATCCACTAAAATGATGTCGACATTAAGGATTGGATTTTATATCTCAGTATGGTGATTCAATATCATAAATCGTCATTTATCTCTGGAACATAATATAATTCATGAAAAAAAAAAAAATCAAATAAAAACAAAAACTCTTTTTACAGTCAGTGGCTGCATGCTGCCTCCTAAACTCATAATACTGATAACAACAGATTATTTTGAACACATTCTTGTCCTAACAACTATAAGTAAAAACTTTAAAAATCACAAGTTTCACAAATTTCAATATCCCGAGTATTCGGTCACTTTTGAGAAGAAATAAATTGAACATAACTCCAAAGCATGTGTTATTCGTGCGGATTTCTGACAAAAATAATACATCATCACAGAAATAAACAAAATGGAAATCCTTTTTTTGAATTCTGTCCTTGCAGTTTTGCTTCCACTCTCCATTCAAATGCCATTAATGAATAAAATAGGAACGGATGAAACAGATATGACCTTTGTGTAGAATAAAGTTACAATAGTGATACACAAAGTGACAATAGTGTGCAACTTTGGCACATGAAACAACACAGATATATTAACTACGCATGGCCCAACTGTGGCATTCAGTGAAATAGTTTATTCTGTTTCATGAATCACAACTTGTTGACTTCTTCAACTTGAAAGTTCCATATGATTCAAAATGGTCAAAGGTTTATAATTTGTATTCCACGAATCACTTTCACATCTCAATTTCTTCTACTTCATTATACCGAGTGTATAAATAAATATGTTTGTCAGAGTAGCTCATGATTCGGTGCTGAGTTTCTTAATAAAACAATAAATCCACTGGTTTGAAAGAATTTAAGAGATCACCCTTCAAATTCAAGTCTTTGAGCGTGGTTTGATCAAATAACGAAAGCTGTCAAGAGTTGAAAACAGCAGGTCTGATTGTGTGGAATAATTTCTTTCTGATCTCTCATCAAAAAGCAAGAAGATTCTATAACTCCATGATTTCACTCACACAAAAAATGTTGACATATTGATTAAGCTGGAGGTCTCAGAACAGTTGACTGACGAATTCATGCTAATGATACAGTGACTGTGCTATACATGAAACTCTCAGCCTTGGCTGTTGTCGCCTGATACGCTCGGACAGCTATCATTGGGGCTTGAGCCAGTACTGGAGCTTGTGCTTGTTTTCATTGAGAAGTATTGAGAATCCGACGTACTGGTAGGGCTGTCCAACGGCTGGAGATGGAGGTACGCCTGTGGGCAACGGAAATAGAATGAAATATAAAATAACATAACAATTGCAATATTATCGTAGCAAAAATGATGATGATACAAAATCAAAAGAAATTTAAGTTGGTAGTTGAGTGTGCACTCCATAATATCCCATTGTGAACTAATATCAAACCAATATTATTATTGGGACATTGTAATAAACTCTTAAAATTGACCCAATTTTCCATTTAAAAAAAACAACAACTTGAGCTTGAGCTTTTATATAGAGCAATATCCACTTAGTGTGCTCCAAGCCCTTAGGGTCCCTGACCAACAGCAACATCTAATGTTTGTTTTTGTTTTTAAGGGTTTTACGGCGCTTGCAACACATGAAGGTCATATCAGCGCCAGTAAAAAGGAAGAAAATGGGATAGTAAAAAGTTCTAGAATTACACTTAAAGCACAAAAGAAAAGGTGAGACAAAGGGGAATTGGTTTAAATAGGGAACAGATGTTGATTCCAAGAGCACACCACCAAAGTACTTAGTTTGAGATCATCTAAAAGTCTCATCCAGACACAAGCACAGGTTTCCACTAAGAGGAACACACTCAAATGTTTACCAATCATATAATATAATATGTAAACTAAACATAATACAATGCATAACAGAGAGATGATTTACAAGGAAAAAAATATCATCTCCCAAAACTTTAACTATACATTCGACTGTTTCCCTCCCAGCCAAGGAACTCCGGCCAGGGTCAGGACAAAACCAAGTAATCTCATTCCAAGACAATGACAGGAAACAATTGGAAAACGGGTATGGGGGGATAGAAGACACAGCATGTACCTCCCTGCCCACTATGGGAGGTCAGGATCCCCACCCAGAGCAACATTTAACATGTAAAACGAAACATGATACCTGTTGGGCAATATTACAATATTTTTTCAGACAGACAACGCTGTTAACGGTCAGCGAGGCTCGAACACAGGACATTCTAACCAAAAAAGCGAGTGTCATACCACCAGACCACATAGCCGCACATTGATGATTCAAAATGTTAATAATCTTTTTTATAATATCATTATTAAAACATAAAGCTTAGTTTGTATTTGTTATCAGCGCTAGTACGTAGAGATACTATATGTGTCACGTTGGCAAGATGCACTATAATATAAAATATCCACAACCATTTTAGCTTAGAAACGACAGGGGAAGAAATCATAACACTTACCTCATCATTTAAAGAAGATGTGAGCATTTTGTCTAATTCTTGGACCAGTGTTTTGAATGATGGTCTCTCATCTGGGTTTTCCCTCCAGCACTGATTCTTCATGATATCATACCTGGAAAATTATCAAAATATAAGTACTAAAATAGATAGCTAGATAAATATACAGCGACAGACAGATAGGTAGGTAAGATAGAAAGACAGACAGACAAATCGATAGAAAGATATGTTTGAGAGATATAAGGCTGCTCTACAGTTTTTGGAGCGCCAATCATTTGAATGCTCTCACCTTTTGTGTGTTTTGGACTACAATGTTGTTACCCTTACCAAGGTCATCAGGGCGAAATGAAAAAAAAATTCATTTTGCCCTGATGACCCAGGTAGGGGTAACAACATTTTCACACAAGAGGTGAGAGGTGAGAGCATTAAAATAGATAGATAGATAGATAGATAGATAGATAGATAGATAGATAGATAGATAGATAGATGGATGGATGGATGGATGGATGGATGGATGGATGGATGGATGGATGGATGGATGGATGGATGGATGGATGGATGGACGGATAGATAGATAGATAGATAGATAGATAGATAGATAGATAGATAGATAGATAGATAGATAGATAGATAGATAGATAGATAGATAGATAGATAGATAGATAAAATATTCATTAAGTAATTTTCATCTATGATTCTGTTTCATGCTTATGCTTAAAAGAAAAATGATAGATCTTTTAAAAGTTGTTGATATGATAGAGTAATTTTTTAAGGATATATTTTGTGCGCCTAGAGCTATATTGTATAAAACAGGCGCTATATATATCAATTACATTATTATTATTATTATTAAATCGATCAATAAATAACTAAACTCTTTCTGTATAAGTACTCCATATTATGCTATCTTATTACTTTTTCATTGTTGAATATCACAGCATAACAACAATCATCATTGAGTATCAATTAATTTTAAAAATTTTTTTGGGGGAAAAAGGCATATTTCAAATTTATGCTGCAGTGTCTATTTTTAAAAAAAATTCTCTGATGAACAAAGATTTCAACAGATTTCAATGTCGCTCTATCAAATAATAATTATAATAATAATGAAAAATATGAAAGCAGACCTGCCTACTTGAAAACTTCGTAGTTTTTATGAGATGAAAATTTTAGTCACCATAGTTTACTTCACAGATCAACAATTTGCTCTTACAATGATTAGATAACACTTCGAAACCCCTAAAATAATGTACGCTGGGATTATTTTTTATTTTCAAAAAGTTTTAATGAATTTAAGATGCTCATGAAATTGTGAAATTTAAGCCAACATTTCACAATTCTACGAATTTTTAATAGTATAGTAGGTCTGTGAAAAGCAGTATGCAGTATCTTACATTTCAAGGGTGGCATAAGGTGGCCTTGCCATTCTGTGTCCTTCCTTCAACAAGACAAAAAGACTCTCCACTGGTACTGACGGATAAGGATAACCACCAAGGGTGAATATCTCCCACAAAAGAACACCATAAGACCAGCTGAATAAAAGGAAAGGAAATATTTTAATATACACACAAAACTGAGAACCTATGCATTGACACACATGTGTGAATGTAATCATACAAACAAGCATACCCACAAACACATACACACATACCCAAACTTACACTACACTACACACACACACACACACACACACACACACACACACACACACACACACACACACACACACACACACACAGAAGTATAATGGAAAGATCAAAGAGTAGAGCATTCAAAGCACTATTTCAAGAATAAAAAAACTTACACGTCACTCTTTGATGTGTACTTTCTGTCAAACAATGCCTCAGGAGCCATCCATTTCACAGGCAGGCGACCCTAGAAAAGCACATACATACCATTTTAAACTTGAATGTCATAATGAGATTATATATAAATCAAAACAACTGCTATCATAAAAAATCGTATAAGATAATCTATAAACATGTCCTGGGAATTCCAGGGAATAAAAGTTCTCTTAACTCAAATCCTTGGGGTTCCCGATAGCTCAGTTGGTAGAGCACTCGCTTCACACACAAAGGGACCAAGTTTGATCCCGAGTGCAGTTGAGATTTTTTCTGACCCCCCTGTCCACCCAGCAGTAAATGGGTAGTTGGGTCTGTTAGATTTGGCGGAAAGTTTGCGATAGACTAGCGTCCTAATTGATATTGTCCGTTTCATGTTATAGAAACCTGGATAAAATCCAGCTCCATGGGCCTAATGGCTCTGAAGGACTACAAAAAAAAAAACAAAAAAAAAACAAAACAAAAACAAATTCAAATCCTCAAAATTGAAGGATAATTTTTCCTCCCTCTATGTTGTTTTGTCTGGCACAGAGTGATCCACCAAAGAAATTAAATTTTTCACATAGACAATCAATAAATCACTATTCAATCCAAATCTTATTATGACATCATCTTTACTCGACATATGATCATATGTCTGTTATCTTACTGAAAATGAATCAAACAAATGCAGATGAAAATGTGATTTTTTAAAATCTTTATATGCCCAAAATAATTGGAGAAAAACAAAAACAAAAACTGAAGCAAGCGAGACCACTTACGTCTGTTGTTTTCCTATAGTATTCCACATGCTGTAAATTTCTGGTCAACCCAAAATCGGCCAGTTTGAGTACATAGTCTTCTGCAACTAACACATTTCTAGCTGCCAAATCTCTGTGCACGCACTATGTAAGAAAAGAAAATAAAGTCATTAAATTGTAACTGTAACTAAAGCTTCAGGATGCTACTTAAAATATTTTTTTAAAAGAAGAAAAGAAAGAAAAAAAAAGAAAAAGAAAGAAAAAAAAAGAAAAAGAAAAGAGAGAAAGAAAAAGAAAAGAAAGAAAAAAAAAGAAGAAAGAAATGCTAAGAAAAAAGAAAAAAAAAGGAATGATAAGAAAACCAAATATTTTTTTTAAATAGGGGGAGAATGGTAGAAGAGGAGATTGAATATTTTGTTTTGTTTTTGTTTTAAGGGTTTTACAGCGCTTGCAACACATTAAGGTCATATCAGCACCAGGAAAAAAATGGAATAAAGCAGAGTGGTACAAATAGGGAACAGATGTAGATTCCAAGAGCACACTATCGATGACTCAGTTTGAGATCACCTAAAGTCTCATCCAGACACAAGCACATGTCCCCGCCAAGAGGAACACACTCAAATGTTTACAAATCATATATATGTAAAACAAAAATAATCCAGTGCATAACATAGAGATGATTTACAAGTCAAAAAATATCATCTCCAAAAACTCTTTCAAGAGATTTGACTGATTTGCTCTCAACCAGAGAATCAGGACAAAACCAAGCAATCTCATTCCAAGACTGAGACAGAAAGCATGTTGGAAAACAGATATAGGGGGATAGAAGACACAGTAAGTGCCTCCCTACCCACAATGAGAGGTCAGGAACCCAACCCAGAGATTGAAAATTTTAATCAGAAAAAAAAGTGAAAACATCAAAAACAGAATAGAATAAGTTAAATATTCCAGTAAGATTGAATATTCAAAAGATGTTCACTGACCAGTTTAGATGCGATATATTCCATCCCCCGGGCAACTTGGAAGGCAAAGGAGATCAAGTCCTTTTGTGTCAGGGACCGTAACTCTCCACTCGCAGACAAAAGAGGTTCCTCATACTCAGATGATGAGGAGGGGCATAAGGGGTTTGGAGGACGATGACTTTTCAGGAAATCTCTCAAGTTTCCATGAGGAGCAAATTCCACAATAACAAACAGAGGACCTGAAAATAGAATTATATGTATGACAATGACATGTTATAGCACAATTGCATCAATCATGATTCTCCAAAGAGAGAATTTAACAACAATTAGTCAAAAAAAAAATATAAAAAAAATGGCGACATAAAACCCTCCTCCCCTTCCCATCTAAACAAGAAAAACCCCAAGTTTGAGGACAACCCCCCCCCCCCCCTCCCTCCCAAAACAATACATTAAACCATCTAAAGGAAAGTGCAATCAAAATTAAGACCATATAAGGGAGACAACAACAAAAATATTATTTCTTGGGTTGTGCCCCTTGGACCACAAAAACCCTCCAAAAAGGCTTGGCATCCTTCGATGAAGATGATAGAATAAAAACAAAGAGGCGATTCAAGATAGCAAAATGATATAAAACACTATGAGTCCTTGCCTCTTTGTGTACAACAGCCAAGAAGATTGATAATGTTCTTATTTTTGCCGATGAGCTTCATGGTTTCCATCTCCTGCATGAGGTCCATCATTTCTCTGTCTGTGGCGTCCTTCTTTAACATTTTGACTGCCACAGTGGCTGGACTGTTGCTGTTGTTGAACAACCCAGTCGCCTCTCCCTTCACCACAAGGCCAAACGCACCTTCACCAAGACGTGGACCCAACTTCAACCTAGTAATTTATAAGAAAATAAATACCATTTCAATGCTGTAAATAGTATTATTAAAAATAATAATATGATAAAAATAACATTAAAAAATTTTTTTTTTTAAAACCTACAAAATCCTTACCAATCAAAATTGCGTTATTTTTACCTCTGTATGAATTACCACTTTAACATGCTTTAGGAGTGATGTACTCCTGTTTAATTAGATAATATAACCATTTCTGAGCAAAAAATACAATTTTATTTATCGCCTTTGTATTTTGCAAGATTTTGACATTAAATTCCTAAATTGGCTACATTTGATCCCTTGTATCAGACATGTAATTATTCATTTTCACTGTTACAATTACCTTTCACGTGGGAATTCCCATTTATCATCGAGTGGCACTTCATACTCAGACACTTCTGTAAAATCTGAGGACAGCCTCCTTCGACTACGGAAGAACGAATGCGGTGTGCGCTCTTGTATAATTCGAACCTCAGGAATCATCAGGGGAGTTATGGCCTCTGGATCTTTGTTAGGGTAATATAGGTTATTCTGGGGACAAACGATAATATAAATTAATGACAACTTTCTACAAATAGATTCTTTAAAAATAACATGAACATAGCATTTATGAATTGCTTATGACTGTTATGACAAAAGTAATGAATGAAGGTAAGTTTGGTATAATATTGAATCTAATTTGATGATCATTTTTCTATCTACACAGATTAACCTTTTTATGCTTCGATCCATTTTGTCAAATCTTAGGACAGCTCTAATGCAATACTCCTTAACCCTTATTGTACTGTAAAAAAAAAAAATCCCAATTGATTTTTTAAAAAGAGTTCAAATTGAATAACATTAAACCACAACAGATTTTACTATTTAATAACTCTGGTCCATTACTGGGTTCCAAAAAATAAAATTTACATAATATAGAATTTGCACTTGTAATCTAAGAGAGAGAAAAAAAAAAGAAAATAAAGAAATAAGATGTTGGGAAGGTGAAGAGATCAGAGTAGTACTTGAAATGTCTCCCAGAACACTCGTGGTCTTTTTTATCATCATTATAACAGGAAGACAAATCAAAGTGGGAGTTCAAAGAAAGAGCCGGTTCAGCCACCTCTCAAAATTATCATAACTATACAATTAGGTCACGGAAAGGCATGGATGAGTATTGAGAAAAGGGCCTAAGATAGGGGTTAGATGGTCGGGGTGGATGGAAGAATGTTTGTCTGTGGGGTGAGTACATCTAGGATAAGATGATAATGCATGACGATGATGATGGTGACGACAATAATGATGAAAATGATGATAAGATCATGAAAATCAAAACTGAAACTAAAAGTAAGGTAATCTTCCAGCCTTACCGATTCCATTATGATGATTCTCTTAGTGGGCCCTGCTCTTATAGTCTTCTTGTACTTGTGGTAACACACAAAGGAGACGACTATTATCATGAGGAGAATGAACAAGCTGATGCAGATGATGACAATCCACACGACGTTGGAACCCGAACTTCCTCCTTCCATCACACTTGCTGCTGATGAGTAGAATGCCTCATATTCATCCTCTGCAAAAACAGACATTTGGAGCCGTAAGGCAAAAATGTTTTGCTATTTAAAAAATGGCAGAATGGAATGACATTTAGACGTACAGTAACACTTTGAACTGGACAGCCTGGTAACGTTACACACTAAAAGCGCAGCATAGAGAGACAAATATTTAAATTTTTAAAAACCCAATAAAAACATAACAAATCAAAACAAACAAAACAAAAACAACTGAAAACAAAAACAATGAACCAAGCATGTTTATCAATTGGATCAAGTATTAAAATATCAATAATAATAATAATAATAATAATAATAATAATAATAATAATAATAATAATAATAATAATAATAATAATAATAATAATAATAATAATAATAATAATAATAATAATAATAACCTGACAAAAAAAAAAAAAAAAAAAAAAAGGAAAAAGAAAATGACCAAATTCCAAAAGTAAAGTGATGAAAAGAGTTACCATTGAGGACTCTGAGAAAAGCGCTCTTGGACTCATCTCCAATAGCATTTCGAACAAGACACGTGTACCATGCTTCGTCTTCTTTGGTGACATTATATATAATAAGTTCCTGTGGGTTACTGTTATTGACAGTAGCAGTCTGAAACAAAGAAATGAAACCAATGTTTCAAATCAAAACAGTTTTCTAGGAGTAGGGGAATAAGTATCAGAGAGACAGAGAGAGAGAGAGAGAGAGAGAGAGAGAGAGAGAGAGAGAGAGAGAGAGAGAGAGAGAGAGAGAGAGAGATCCTTTTCAAATTGTTACAGCGTACCTTGAAGTACAAAATAGCAACATTGTAAATAATATGAAATTAAACATATATTTCAATTTCTTATCAGAAAAGATGTTTAAATAATTCTACTTTATTCGTTAACTCAACCAGAGAATTCAATAAGTTCTCGAACAGCTTAACCTACTCTTGCGTCATCAAGTCAAATTGTAAAGAAAGGAACCAGTGTAGTCATTAATGGAGGGACGTTAATCTTGTTTCATCTCTTGTCGTTTAAACAGTTTTAGATATTTAAAAAACCAACAACAAAAAAAGCAAAAAAAAAAACCAAAAAAAAAAAACAAAAAACAAATAAACTGAAATAAATTCAAATTATATCATGGAACATTTTCTTTGACCATTGTCGGGTTACTTAAAAATTAATGAAGGAGAGAGTGTGTGTGTGTGTGTGTGTGTGTGTGAGAGAGAGAGAGAGAGAAAGAGAGAGAGAGAGAGAGAGAGAGAGAGAGAGAGAGAGAGATAGATAGATAGATAGATAGAGGAGGGGGGGGGGTTTAATATAGAGATAGAAAGACATTTTGTTGTTGTGAGTCGTTATTTCCAAATCTATCCCCCCCCCCCTTATCTATTCAGATGAATATAGTAGAACTATTTTTAAAATACTGACAGAGAGAATGTCCAGTGTTTACACGGATGCAGACATGCAACCTTACAGTTAACGAGCGTTTAAATTCTCAAAAAAGACAACTCTACTGCGCAGTTCGATGAAGAAAGATTGGCCTGAATGAATAGCCTATTTGACTGTAGGCGATGAAGGATATTGTAAGATGACCTGTAAAAAGGGTGCCTAACAGGCAATGCGTAAAAGGAATTTTGGTCCCATTTGCCCTACTGGAGAAATCAATAAAGCATAGCATTATGAAGCAGTGAGCATGATGAAACCACAAATATGCTCTATATAAAATATCTTTTCATGTCTTCGTTTATTGAAAGGGAAAGGGAGCAGAGGGGTGTAAAGATTATACGTTTTTGGAGTAGGAAGTGTTGAAGACTGTGTAGAGCCTGTGAAAAAAGAGAACTGACGTGTACACAAGATCACCACAACACCATTAACATCGGACATGCATCAACAATGTTCAATCATTAGCATGCCGCTTGTTGTCATCATAACACACAACAATGTGTGCAGCCATCCTGTTAATTTTAGCACCATGCATATTTTCAATCATTGATTTGAACTTTTCTTAAAAGTTACTTAATAGTTTCATGTTTAAAATTAAGCTTTCAAATAAAAGCTCAATCACCAAAAAAACAAACAAACAATAAAAAAAAAGCAACAATCCAAAACACATATCAAACAAACAACAGAAACAACAAAAATGAAATTTAAAAATATATTCAGAAATAAATAAACAATACAACTTTGAAAATCACATCGTTTTAAAATGAAAAAGGGAAATATGTCAAAGTGGTATCTGCAGTTTAAAAATTAAAAAAAATTAAAAATGTACCACACTTGGAAAAGATCTCAAAATAAAAGTAAATTAACAATGAGATGAATAATAATATATCATATTCAAATCCAAGACAATCAAACAACAGATAAAAAATAAATTGAACAGATCAAACAGAAATGGGAACAAATCATTGTATCAATGCTTGTTAGTAAAATATCGAAAAACTGTGTGTGTAATGTAAGTAAAACGTTTGAGTTAATGACAATAATCAAATAGTATTGTTATAATACTTTGTTTGGACTTCTTCCGCCTGCTTTGGGCTTAAAATGCTGCGTTCAGAAAATGGTAATAAGCGTTTTCGTCATTTCATTTGTTAATTACGTTGTTAATAATGTTAACAATAATGATGATGACGATGATGATGATGATGACGAAGATGATAATGATGATGATGATGTTGATGTCTAATGACAACGACGAATTCATTTGGTTGATCATAAGTAAGTTTTCCCCTACCAATTGTAGCAATGTAAGAGTAAGGGGAACTATTCAGTGTGAATGATTATGTGTGCTTGTGTGTAAGGGAAGGAGAAATTTAGGGAGTGGAGAGAGAGAGAGAGAGAGAGAGAGAGAGAGAGAGAGAGAGAGAGAGAGAGAGAGAGAGAGAGAGAGAGAGAGAGAGAGAGAGACAGACAGACAGAAAGAGAGGGACGGAGAGAGAAAGAGAGAGATAGAGAGGGGGGGAGAGGGGAGACAGACAGACAGAGAGAGAGGGGGGCGAGAGAGAGAGAGGGGGGAAGAGAGAGGAAGAGAGAGAGAGGGGAGAGAGAGGGGGGAGAGAGAGGAAGAGAGAGAGAGGGGGGGGAGAGGAAAAGAGGGAGAGAGAGGAAGAGAAAGAGAGAAAGAAAGAAAGAAAGAGAGAGAGAGAGAGAGAGAGAGAGAGAGAGAGAGAGAGAGAGAGAGAGAGAGAGAGAGAGAGAGAGAGAGAGGATTAAACGCAAATTAAAATGTTAATAATTAGCAACTTTATTTTAAAAAATTTATTTATGTGGGGACAAGCCGCATTAATACAATAAAAAAATAATAATATGAATGCGTTTCCCAATTATTTATCTTGAAATAAAAGATTGTTTATAAACTACCAATTTACATGTAATTAAAATTGGCATGATCAAATAACACTGCCTGTCACAAACCAATAAATAAGATACACTATATTTTTTTTGTGTTGAAGAGAACAAAACCATTACATAGTAAACAAATTGTCAGTTCGAAAATACAAGACTTATCGGACCTGCTCTGTCTCAAATTTTAACAATTTTCATTTTACCCGGTTGGGGGTGGGGGAAGAAACAGTGGTTATAATAATATATCTATATTTACTTGCTCTCAGGAGTCCGGAGCATTGCATAACGCAGGTTTGAACAAGTCTGTAAAACAAAAATGCTCTGGCACCAAATTTTCCATGTTTGCAATTCCTTGAATTAAAGATGCTTTATGTAGTTCTGGTTGGAGCTAAAAATTCATACTTTTACCAAATGTTTCCTGAGAGTAGGGAGGTCGATTTTATATCTCCTTCTTATGCCAAGTACTACCGTATTTTCTCTCTAAAGACACTTATGTAGTTTATGGTTGAAGCTAAAAAAAATCGTATTTCTACGAATGTTTTGTGGCAGTCGCAGGTCTGCTTTATATTCCCTTCTTATACCAAGCATTCATAAGCGAAAATTCAATTACTAACAATGCAATGCGGCGTGTCATTCATTATCAACGCGTGTTGCATTCAATGATATATTATTTATAAATCAACACATTTGGGTAAAAACAACACATAGGATGCTGATTACGGACACAGATATCAATCATCACAGAAGGAATCAACGCATTACTTTTGAAAACTATATAAATTAATTATAGTAATTACCCGTCTTTCCTGTTGGAAAAAAAAGAAATGAGCACATGATATAAAAATATATAAAATGTACATATATGGACATTGATGATGACACGGTGATGGCAAAAATTATATACACTGCATAAATCATAATAATGATAAGCGTAAAGACTGCATCTTTGTGCTCACATAATAAATAAAATTGTACCAAGAAAGCAAAGTGCACGCTAGGGAAATATACACCCTGTGCATGATGGATTGACTTATAGAATAATTTGCTTAGTGTCGTCTAACATACGAATGAGGATGTCATTTGCAAAAATCTTCCTCCCCCCCCCCAATTTTCATTTCAATAATATAAATATTATAAAATATAAAAACAGCACATAATGGTGATCAAACTGAAAATGAGACTCATGGGGAATTTGAACGTTGAGCAAGGACAAATAGATAAATTGTAACGTACGCATTAATTTATTGTAACCCATGTCTGAACTTGAAAGGCGAGGCAGGTTTGGCAAATGATCCCCACAAATAAAATAATATATATATATATATATATATATATATAATATATATATATATATATATATATATATATATATATATATATATATATATATATATATATATATATATATATATATACACACCCACAATACAAAGAGAATGATCGTGGTCTCATGTGAAGAAGTTAAGTGTATTTATATGTAGTTTGACACTCAGGTGATGGTAAGAAAACAAACAAACAAACAAACCCAGAACACAGTGAATCATAAAACAGGGAAGCCGTTTACTTTGTGTCACATCAAACGTTCTATTCAGATTACTCTAGTCTATCAATTTATCTCTCTTTTTTAAAATCATCTTTTCCCGTCATCATAAGAAGTCGAAAATTATTTCGTCTTTGTCAGTAAATCCGGATTCAACCTACTCGGAATGTCAAAACATACATTGGATTTAAAAAACAAAACAGCAGAATTAAACATTATGGGAAAAATAAAAAGTAATGAACAAAAATGAATATTACAGCTTCGAAATTATTATTATTTAAATACAAAAACATGGAATGTTTCAAGCTCAAAACCCCTCTACAGCCAATAATAAAACATGATAAAATGTTAAAATATCACCCAAAAAAATCCAGCCAAATAGCAGAAAGGTAGTATTTGGCACGTCTAGACGTCTCAATACTTGTCTCCCGTCTATCTGGATTTTAAGTGATGATTTGACGTTTTTACTGTTTTTGTCACTGGCTGAAGAAGGATTTTGAGCCCAAAATGTTTGGTGTTTGGCATTTTTTCTTTTCCTTTTTCGATATTATAGCCATTTTTGCTCGTTCCTCTTTACAGTCCACAGATTCTAACAGCTTAGTATAATTATGAAATAAGTTGAAACTTTGTGCTGAAAACGACAGCGAAACCCTGATATAATTATAGAAATATCTTCCCCACCCCCCACCCTCTTTCTCCCTTCTTCCCAATCTACCACAACGGGAAAAAAAACTTTGATTTTTTTTTTTTTTTTTTTTTTTTGGTTACAAAGTTCAACTTTCAAACAATGATAAAATCCATGATACATTAAAAATCATTTTCTTGTTGAACAAACATTATATATATATATATATATATATATATATATATATATATCAGGGTTCTCGCTGTAAAATGAAGTGCACATAAACATTGTTACAATAAAACAAATAATTAGCAGATATTCAAGCGATGATTATCAAAAAGAAAATATTTGAGAAAAAAAAATCAAAGAAAGAAAATATTAGAAGAATTTAGACACGTGTAAAAAGACAAGAAGTAGCAGAAACAAAAAATGTTAACCTTACCTGTATCACGGTGATGTTATCATTGGAGCCGTTGATCTGATAGCTTTTTCGCCATTGAATGTGTGGGTGAGAATCGGACAAGATGATGTTACATTCAAATCGAGCCGTGTCACCTATTCGAAGCGTTTGGTTCATAGGACTGTTGATGATGGGTTTATAAGGAAAAGATTCTGGGGGGAAAAAAAAAGAAAAGAAAATATTGTGTAAAGTATTGAAATTAAAATGTTACGATTTGCATAATCCATAGAACGGTCCAGGGTGGAAAGATTATACTAAAGTACAAGTAATATAGAACCAATAAAGAAAAGAAGAAGAAAAAACCAAACAACCCCCCCCCCCCCCCCCCCAAAAAAAAACAAAAAAAAAAAAAAAAAAAAAAAAAAAAAAAAAAAAAAAAAAAACACACACACACACACAAAAATAAATAATAATAATAATTATTATAATTTAAAAAATATTTTTTTTTAACCAAAACCCGCGACTCCAGTGCTGTGCCTTTGGGTAACTGTTTGAAGTTGATATTTAGTTCTATAATATATGGCTTATTTGGCGGAATAAGTAAACGAATGAGAATGATAAAACTGTGGAAATGCTTTCTTCCATTGAAAGTGTTGCATAAATCTTCATTTTACTAAGAGAAATTTACTATTAAGCGTCCTTTTTTTTTTAATACTAAAATAAAACTAGTGCCGTCAAATACCCGATAACTAACCGAAGAATGCTTTGCATAACACAAGACAACGTTTTACATACGCCCATTGTCACCTATCCGGCGATCACTCTTCTCTATACGTTCCTTGTAAATAGACCATCACCAATCTCTAAACAATTTAAAATCTTGTGTCAAACTGTGAAACTCCACTACAAGACTATGACAAGCAGATAATTATTATCATTAAATATATATATATATATATATATATATATATATATATATATATATATATATATATATATATATATATACGGTTTCGTATACTTTTGTAGGAATATAAAATGCTTTTGTTATTAAAAAGATTAAAACAAATAAAGTAATGAACTAAATGGTAAGACAGCGGTGGTGACGGTAGTTGGGTTGGGGGGGGGGGGGGGTAGAGTGGTGGTGGAATTACGTAACATAATGAGATCATTTATTCTACTTACTCTTACAAAGGAACTGACTCTAGCAGACAAAAGACAGGTTACACTGACTTGCCTGAGCTATCACCTGATAATCAGCAATGATGCATTTCTCATGACAAGCCGCGGAATTCGTATATCTAAAATATAATGCTTCGCACAGGTTGGCACTTCACTGGAGGTATGAGGACAATGGGTTCTATTCTCAGTTACTGTTCTTATCGTATAGTGGGAAGGAAATAAACAAATCTGGTTTCGTAGGGGTTGCGTATGTAATGAAATACGAGTATGATGGAAGTGATAGAAAAGTGCTAGGAGACGGGGGGGGGGGGGGGGGGGGGGGGGGGGGAAGAGAGATATGTTTAAAGTTCAAAGGTTAAAGTACATGGGCTCCTTGGAAGGGGAGGGGAGTTTAGTGTGGAAATGAAGTAAATTGAACACACACACACACGAGAGAGAGAGGAGAGAGAGAGAGAGAGAGATGAGAGAGAGAGAGGGGAGAGAGAGAGAGAGAGGAGAGAGAGAGAGAGAGAGAGAGAGAGAAGAACATAAAGAGAGAAACTGACAAAAAAAGGGATGGATATATATATTAAATATATATATATATATATAATATATATATATATGAGAGAGAGAGGGAGAGAGACAAAGAGAGAGTAGAGAGAGAGAGAGAGTAGAGAGAGAGAGTCGAGAGAGAGAGAGAGAGAGAGAGAGAGAGAGGAGAGAGAGAGAGGAGAGAGAGTGAGAGAGAGAGAATGTATAGAAGAGACATCGCTAATACTCACGTTTGATCGTCAATTCAATAGTCCAGTTGAGAGAGCCGTGGGTATTGGACACGACACACGTGTAATTCCCGGCATCGTCTAGGACAAGGTGTTTGATCACCAAACTGTACCTTCTTAATATCACCTAGGGACAGATGCAACATAAGGTGTCAAAAATGTTTTATCGTCATCATCATCATCACATCATCATCATCATCATCATCATCATCATCATCATTATATTATCAATGTCTTTATTATTTATTATTATCATTATTATTATTATTATTATTATATTATATTATTATTATTATTATTATTATTAGACGTCTATTATTATTACTATCATCATCATCATGATCATCATCTTTCTTCTTCTTCTTCTCATCATCATCATCATCATCATCATTATTCACCAGGTACTCATTCAAATCTGAGTGCAGTGGGTTATTCGTTTCAATTGCCAAAGGGACATAACACCGGAAAGACAAAATTAATGTTGATCACTGTCACCCATCCAGTCCCTAATCATGACTGACTTAGTTACAATTAGAAGATGCTATCAACTGTACCGCGCAAAAAAATAAATAAATAAATTTATGTATATATATTATATATATATTATATATATATATAATATATAATATATATATATATTATATATATATATATATATATATATATAATATATATAAGTTAATAAGAAAGGTAAAAAGGCTCTCATCGCTTCTTCAATAAAACCCAGTATAATATCATCTCATATCATCACACTTCTAACACATCATCATTCATAAAAACAGAACAACACACTCCTTTACTAAATCTGGCAACCACGCCCGATGAATCCATTGTTTCCTTTACAGTGCCAACCAACCACTCCGAAAACCCACAGAGATACAATTACTTCAAAGACAAATAGTCCCCGAGGGGCCAAGAAAAATAAGACCCCCCGGCCAGGGAAATTTAATAAAACAATAAGGAAACAAAGTTGACGCGTTAGCAGAGATAGGCCACCACATGTAGAGAAGAAGAAAAAAAAAAAACAACCAAACAACCAAAAAACAAAAAACAAAAAACAAAACAAAAACATACGATTCCCCCGCTATATGCCATCACATGAAACAAACCTGTATTACAGTTCAAAATACATTAAGGTACATATGGATAAAATATGGGATCAGCGAGAAACAAACATTAGACGAGATGATTAATCTATACTTAAAACTAAAAAGTAGCCCTATAAATTAATACGAACCATTGGGAAACGCGGGCGGTAAGAATTCCTTACTTCCCTTTGATAGACACCAGAAAATCACATTAAAATCTGCCAAGCAGGCGTTCGGGGTTCGATACCCAATCGACGACGGCTGATTTTTTTTTTTTTCATGTACGTATTTTCTTTTTGTTTTGTCTGGTACTGTTTCATACAAGGATCTTGAGAATTTTTACATAAATGCCTGTGTCTGAATTAGGCTAGTCTATCACATAGCACATTCCGCTGGACATTGTAGATCCAGCGACACAATCCCTGCTGGATAGAGCACGGACTCACCCCCCCCCCCCCCCCCCTCCTATATAAAATTACTTCACGGATTCGAAACCGGTTCATTTGTAAGTGATTGCTCTTTCGGTTTTCGAATTGGCAAAATTAAAAAAAAAAGAGTCTCTCTGATAATAATAATAATATAATAAATAATAATAATAATAAATAATAATAATAATAATAATAATAATAATAATAATAATGATAATGATAATGATAATAATAATAATAATAATAATATAATAATAATAATAATAATAATAATAATAATAATAAATAATAATAATAACAATAACAATCGGTGGCATCGGGAATCCTCAAATTGGGGAGGAAGAGAAAGAAAAAAAAGGAAGGAAGGAAGAAGAGGAAGTCAGAAAGAATTATGAGAAGGCGGAGGAGGGTAAGAGGGGAGTGGTAGAAGGAAGAGGAAGAGGAAGAGGAGAAGGAGGAAAAAGCCGAGGAGATGCTACATTAATTTCAATAATAGTATATTATACTATTTAAAGTCCCGCCTGAATTCAAATTGAATTTATGATCGCCAATTTAAAAATCGACATCAAAGGACAAATCAAATAGTGTTGAGTGAAATGTATAGGCTAACTATAAAACGGGAGCGGTCGTGAGATACCAAACAATAATCCGATTTAGAGCGGCTCCTTTTAAAATCATTTATTCAAACGAGTCGGACACCATTTTTAAGGAGAAATAAAAAGAACAGATGTGTGTATATGTGTATGTGTGTGTGTGTGTGTGTCGAGAGAAGGATATAAGGAAAAACAGCCAAAGAACGTGTAATACACAGAATAAATCTATAAGAGGCAACTCTTTGAACATCAATATATATTATATCACCAAATAAACTGTTTTCGTTGTGGATTGAAGACGAATTTAGGACCCAAAACGTTCCCTGCTTAATATTTTGTTCATTTATAAACTTTATCTTCATTTTTGTACATTATTTTTTACAACCTACAGGTTCTAGCAGCCGCGTATTCAGAAAATCAGGCACTCAATTTGTTCCGACTTCCAGTCGAATGACGAATTTTGGACCAAAACGTTCCCTGAATTAGCATTTTGTTTTTATATTATTCTTTTGTTTAAGTTTTGTACATTAAAAAAAAAAAAGCAAGCAGCCTCGTATTCACAAAGTCAGGCACTCACTTTGTTTGACTTCCATTCTTGAAAAGGCTTTCCTTTTT